>NW_020954577.1:17568771-17644785 GCF_900497805.2 Vombatus ursinus | reverse complement strand
AGAAAGAAAGAAAGAAAGAAAGAAAGAAAGAAAGAAAGAAAGAAAGAGAGAGAGAAAGAAAGAAAGAATGGAGTAAGGGAAAGAAGGAGGAAGAGAGGGAGAGACAATGACTGAGACAGAAAACTGAAAAGTCGGTTCTTTTTTTGTTTATGTGATCTGTGATTTAGTCAGTGTATGGAGTTCCTGGTGAGGAAATTATCATTTTTATTCTCTCTCTGTGTCTGTGTCTGTCTCTCTGTCTCTCTATCTTTCTATCTCTCTGTCTCTCTCTCTTTCCTTATGTCTTTGACTCATTTTCAGTGTGAAAGTTTATTCATTGTCTAGTTTGTTTGCTAAATTCTGATCTAACTTGCACCTGCTTTTCTTCATTCTGCTGTCTTTGGAGAAAAATGGGTAGAAGGGCCAAGTAGTAGAGAGGCAATTTAATTTAATTCAACTTAATTGAAACAATAAATTCAACAAATTGTTAGAACCAAAATAATGATTTATGCAAAGACAATATTATAATATTGTTAACAAACTGCTTTGAAAGCTGCAAGAAGTATGATCGATACAGTGACCATACATGATCCCAAAAGATTAATGATTATGATCCACCTTCTGACAGAGAAATAATGAGGTGATAGATTTTAGGTTCATAAGATACAGAATTACGTGTGCATATATACGTGCAGATACACACATATGTGTGCATATACACACACGTACAGACATATATAGCAAATGTGGAATGTTGTATGAACTTTCAGATAAGATCACTCCATGGTCAGATTCCCTTAACTGTTTGACTTTTTTTTTTTTTTTACAAGATACCTCTAATAGAATGAAGATAATCAGGAAATGTTTGTAATGTAAAAACAAAACACATCCATAAAACTTAAAAAAAGAAACTAACTGGATCATTTTTTTTTATGTCTGCCATACTCCATCATGCATTCTCTCTCATTTCATCTTTTTTTCCTTGGAAGTTTAGCTGACCACTGAAAAAAGGAAGTGTCCTAGCAAATTGTAAAAGGAGCAAGGATAGTCAGGGTTTGAAACTAGCAATGGATTTAGTCCCCTATCTGCTGCATCTGTGTAAGCATGCTTTGTGAACTCAGGGTAGACTTCAGCTGCCACTTAGGTGAAACAAGGATAATAACCCTCATCCCACCCATTCCATACAGCCATGGAGAGTATCAGATAATAAATAATCAAGCATGATTTGGAGATTAAAGGGCCACACAAATGCTAGTTATTAGTAAAGATGTGTGTGTGTGTGTGTGGGTATGGGTGTGTGCAAAGAGGGCAGGATGTATGTTAGACAAGGGAGGGCCTGTTTTAAAAAATCATTTAAAATGCAAGAAATATTATCTGAACAATTAGGATCATAAAATTAAATACATTTTTGTGCATTTTTAAAACTTAATCATACAGAAACATCCATCTTCTTCGTGGAAAACAATCCTCCATGGATTTTATGTCTCTAAGAAAAAAGTCAATTTAACAAGTGGTTAACAGATCTTCAAACTGAAATGAAAAGTAGGAGAAGACAGGCCCTCCTGGCACCAGGCACATTATAAACTCTTAATACGTCTTTTTTTTCAATTGACTCCAGCCATCCATGAATCTGCTGGGCAGGATTCTGCTTACTCCTACTGCATGCCTTCCCTGGTTTTTAATCCAGTGCTCAGAACACGTTTCGGAATCAGAAGGGCAGAGCATCCATATTTTTCTGATGAGTAGTTGCCATCCCACCAATATGGAGGATCCCTTGGGATTTGCTCTTTGCCAACAATGGATGTTTCTTCCAGATTATGCCTCAAACATAACCTTTGCCATATAGGATTAAGTAATTGTGAGGAAGCCAAACAGAAAAATCCACGTCAAGTGCCATGTGGATTTTTCTTTGTAAATTTTCAAAGAACCCTGTGTTGAACAAATGTTTTCTGGAAATGTAATGCACAACTCCCCTACATCCACTTTTGTGGGTTGCTGAAGATCCTGGAAATTCACGACAAGAGCCCAGATTTCAGAGAGAAATGAGATTGTGGCTGTGCTTATTTTCATTATGACAATGTTTATATCCAGCCAGCAACAGCTTCAAGAATTGAGGGAATTTCTGGGAATTTAAATAAAAGAAATGAAAAGGAAAGTACATTCTCCTGTTGTCTGTTAAAAAAGTTTCAAACAGATTTTGTGAGAGATATCAGGTGTGGAAGACTGGATGGGGTCTTGAACAAGAATATCCCTTTCTAGATCATAGAAGAAAAGGACCTGGGGAATTTTTGCTTACAATTTCTGTAATTTGAAGCTTTTTTTCTATCAGTTCTTACAACATGTTGATTTCAGAGGTCATATTCAGTTACGTTATACTGTATTATAACTCTTATTTTAGAATAGATCAAGAAATCTGGCCAGGTGAATCTCCCTCCATCCACTACTCTTTTCTTGATATTCTGACAGTACCTTCATTTTCAGCCATACAGATCTGGGTGTGGCCTCCCCTAATTCTATAAAGTAACTTGACAGCATTTAGATTATGTTATTGCACTTGGATGATGTTTATATCATCACATAAGACAGAGAAGCTTGCCAAGGTTATTATATGTACAGATATGGCTCATTGGGGGTGCAGGTAGATATTTCTGAAATCTAGCTCACCCCTCTCCAGGGAAAGGTGGGATTTCTGCCTTGTCTAGGTACTGGCTCTTTCCCTCCCCATCTCCATGATGCATATCAGCCTGGAGGTATGTCTGTCTGTCCTCGGTCCCCACCCCCACCCCCCTCTGAATATTGCTGGTCTAGAGGTATGTTTGTTCAGTAAGAAAGCCTCTTCCCTGATTGATCTTAAGGGCAATAGTTGTCCTTAGCTATACCTCACTGGTTTAGCTCAATCCCACCAAATGCTGATTATTCAAAAGATAAATACAAATTGTGAGTCACAAATAAACCCGTTTATCCAAAGAGCAAACATTATCAGAGGTATTATAGACATTAGAACATACCAAAGCACATCAAAAGTGGATACGCTCTTTGCATGGAAGTGATCTGAGATCTCAGTTAAAACCAACAAAGCTGATTTAATCAAAGAGGTAGATTTTTCAGTCTATAGAGAGGCAAGCTAGAAATCAAGGACATGGTGAAGAGCCAGTTTCTGCTACTTTGCTGTGGTTTCTCTATCCATGTGTGTCTCTCCTCTGAGATGTTTTCTGTTCATATGGCTCCATCCTAAAGAAACTTTGGAAACAGCTCCGTCTCTTACACTGGCTCCAAGCATTGTCTACTTTGTAGATGAGCTTGATACTTTGATTTTTTTTTGCTTTTTATTGTTTATTAACATTTCCACTAAAGATGGGCAAAGTGGTGAATTTCAAATCAGTCAGATTGGCTATATTAATCAAAAGAACCAGAAATCATTTTAGACATCAGCAGGGAACCACATGAATGTGAACTGAATGATCGTTAGCAATGATTCTGGTCACAGAATTTCACTGTCTCAAAACTGGGATTCAGGTGATACCTCAAGGCATGAAGATGTGAAGTATCCCTCTCTGATGTTCCTGGCCATCCTGGCTCTTTCAGCATGAGAGAATTCCACAAATGAGTCACCAAGTAAACATTCACAACTTCTATGGGAAAAGTGCCATGGGATAGTGTGGTTTGATCAAGCCTATGGTACTTTTTTATTTTAAATGGTGTGAAATTCGGCATCACCATCCACCATTCTTCTATAACACTTACTTTGTGCTATTCTTTTAGAATCATAACTCAGTTCATCAGAATATTTTTTTCAAAAAGTCATCCCATATTGGGGCATTTCATGTATTATAGTGAATATATTTTGTCACCAGTTACCACAATTTAGGTCTTCAGTTTACCATGTGACATTTGATAGGATATCAAGGAATTGCAAAGGAATGGGAAAAGAAAAACAAAACATGATTTTAATATCTCATTCGTGAGTTGTTGTCAGTTTAGGAAATCCAGTAATAGCATGGTGGACTTTTACATTCTTTGAGCACCCCAGAACCTTATCCTGATATTATGATCCTGAAATCCTGATATTATATCCTGATGTATTATATTAACCTACAGTCATGGAAATAGCACATGATTATGACTTCTTGGACAAGAAAATGAAATCCTGAGGGGCAAAGATGGTGTTTTCATAACATCTCTTCATTAAAGAGAACACATCTTATTTGTCTGTGTTTATAATTTTATTTCCTCCCTTATCTTATTGCTGTAGTAAACACATCTAAACTCTGTCTAATGATAGTCAAGGGAAGGGAAATTCTTATTTTACCCATGTGTGTACTGGAAAAGCTTCTACACATTCTCCATTGCAAATTATGCTACCACTGAGTTTTACATACTTGCTTTTGATTTTATTGACATGGGGCCCCTCTATGACTATGCTTTTTAGCGTTTCCAACATAAATGGGTGCTTTATTTTCTTAGACAATTTTCCTGAATATAATGAAATAATCACGTAGGGTTTTGTTATTGGGGATTATAGTGGTGTTTATTTTTTTGTTGTTGTTGTTCATTTTATCTTTGTAATGTTGAACTGCTTATGACATTGATTTGAATCAAATTTGGTTATAATAAGTTGTTTTCTAGATAAATTACTATAATCTTCTTATAAATATATATTTTTAAATCTATGCATATCCACTGATGAAATTGTTTAATACTTGTCTCATTAAAGTAGTTTGGTAGAATACCTTATATTTCTTTTTCCAAGAATAATTTTTGTAGAGTAAGTTTTAATTGATCTTTAAATATTTGATAGAATTCACTTGAAATTTCATGTAACCCAGTGTTCCCCCTCTTTTTCCTTTAGCACATTGTTAAGGGCTCACTGGATTTTTTTTCTGAAATTGGATTAAGTTCTTAATTTCTGGTTTTGTTCATTTGGATATTAGACATACCATTAAATGTTTTGTTCTTTAGATTTTTTTATAGCAATTGATGGCCTTTGCCTTTTCTCTGTCTTCCAGATAAAAAAGCAAAGCTTTTCACTTATTAAGGCAAAGAAAACAAACAAACAAACCAAAAAAACCATCCCTACCAGACATTAATGAGCTCTCTAGCCCTAGCTACATATAAACAAATATTTCATTTCTCATCCATTTCTTTTCAATTCTTGGTTAATTTGGCAAATATGTATATATATATTATAATTCTGATGATTATTTTCATTTTTCTCTAACAAGAATATGTTTATCCCTGTTGTTATTGTTGTTGTTCTTAATTTCCTGATTGATTACCTAAAGAAGAGAATCAAAGTGGAATATTTGCTAGAGGACAAGCCTCACAGTCAGAGAAACTTTAATTCCAGTACTGATTCTGCCTCATAACTACTGTGTGAACTTAGCAACATTGCTTACCCTCCCAGTGTCCTACACAGCTCTAAGTGTAAAAGTCAAAGAATGGATGCTGATTGACATCGTTACATAGATAGTATTTCCTTAATATCAAAGGCCTGATCTAATAGGCATATATTCATACAGATATATGTGTATGCATGAACACATACACATACACACATATACATACACATATATAACACTTAAATTCATATATGTACTTTAATTTTCTCTCTTTTTCTTAATCAGTTTACAGAATGTTTTATTAATTTCATTAGTTTTTGAAAAACAACTTGATTTTACCAGTTTTGTAACGTGTATATATATATGTATACATATGTATGCGTGTGTATATGTGTGTATATGTGTATATGTATATGTGTATATATATATATATAATTTCTCCTAAATTCTTTAAGATTTCTTTTGTAATTTTTGTAATTCTTTTGTAATTCTTAAGGTTGCTAATTTGGTTATTCTCTATTATATAATTGCATACCTAGTTAAATGATGTTTTCATCCATGTTGTTCATGTAAGTATGTAGAAGGACACCTTTTCTCCTGACTGATTGCACTGCTTCAGCTGTGTAGAATGTTTTGAAATGTTATCACATAGGTTATCTCATGTATCATTGTTATTGTTATCTTTGACACAATTATTTACTCTTCTATTGCTTTTGCTTTGACTTATTTATTATCTAGGATGGCATTTCTTGCTTCCATTTTTGGTTTATATCCTTTTTATTCAATTTTCATTATAGTTTACTCATTTATTCTTTGTGGTATTTATGAGATTTGTTCATTTTTAAAAGACTTGTTGTATTTGCTTAAGATTCGTTATTGCCCTAATACATGCTCAATTTTTATAAAGGTATTGTGGGATGCTAAAATCGTATATTTTTCAACATTATATTTCAAACAAATCCATTTTCCAATAATTTTCCAGCCTTTTATTTTACTTTCAAAATTTTTTTTCTGATAGATACACCTAGATCTTTTATATTTAGGATTATTATTATTGTATTATTATCAATATATATTTTTGTGGTTTGCATAGCTTTTCTTTTAAGATCTTAGATCATATGCCATTTAGTGCCTATATATTATTTTTAATGATCTACAATGCCTTTAGCTATAATGTGCTTTGCCTGTTTATCTCATTGAATACTATAAATTCCTATTTTTGAAATCATAATTGCAACTTCTGCTTGTTTAATGTCACCTTAAGTAAGATAGATGTGATTCCATCCCTTCATTTTTTTCTCTGTATGTGCCCATGTTTTAAATATGTTTCTTATATGCAGCAAATTATTGTGTTTTTAATGCTTTTCTCCACTTTCTTTCTTTTTATTGAGGCATACATCTTTCCTCTGTAAGTCTGCAATTAGTCTCTGTGGTTTTATTTATTTACACTAATCTGATGCTGGGCTCCTAGCCAACCATTTGTCCCTTCATCTACCCTTCTCAATACAAAGTCTTTGAGCTTACTTTTACTTATATTCTCTCTCATTTGATTTACTCTTCTCTTTCCCAGCTCAGAGAAAGAGTATAGTAGCTAATCCTCATATTCCAAAACCACCTTATCTCATCTATTCTTCCATATTAGTAACACTTTTTAAAGTCTCATTCCAAGAAATGTTATTTTCATTCCAAAATTCTATTATTCTTTTCACACTCTAGTATCCTCTGGAACAGTCTGGGGATTACCAAGGGGCCTGTGAATATATGCCAGAGGACCACGAATGGGTTGGGGAAAAACATTACATCTTTAGTCATTAATCTCTAAGTGTTTTTTTTTTATTTTCTGCAATTAATTCTGAAAAGGGTTCAAAGGCTTCACCAGACTGACTGTCCCAGGGATCCATGACACAAAAAGATTAAGAAGTTCTGTTTTAGGACCTATTCCTAGGGTGACTGGTTCTCAACAGAATCTTACGGGGTATCATAGGAAGTGCTTGGTGAGCTTAATCCTGTTTGTCTTTTACTTTACGCTGTGGGTAGAGCATACCCTTCATTCTTTAATGGGACTCAAATCTAATTCCTGCCTCTCTGACATGCACCACTCTTCCCTCTCTCCTCCAAAAATATCTTATCTCCTTACTCCCTCATCACCCCAGGAGCAGCAGTAGAAATCAAAACTTCATGCCCTTCTTCGAGATTGGACTCGTATCTCCCTGTTTCTTGATGCTCTCATACCCTCTCTCTATCCAAGCGATAGTCCTCTATCTTATTGTGCCAACTCTAATATTGATTTATCAATGAATAAATGAAATGAGTTAATGAATGAATGCAAACAATTATTAAACATTTACTATGTGCCAAATATGAGGATAAATACTGGGAATGCAAATCTAAAAGGGAGAGGACACCTGCCATCAAGGAACTTACATTCTAATGGGGGTATAAAACACTCTAAGTAAGTGGGGGATAAGGATGGTGTTTATGTCTAGGAAGAACCAGGAAGGGAAAATGAGGTTCTTTCCACCAGGAAAAATGGCTGGGGTGCATGATTTGGTGTGACGCATCTAAAAGACTGTCGGAACCTTATCATCTGGGGGACATGGAATGAGTTTCCCTGTTGAAAAGTACTTGTTCATTGAAATTGTTGTTGTTGTTATTTTTTAATGTTCTTCCTATTTCTTCCTCATTTTGCATTTGCATTCCTTTAATGGTCCTTCTTATGATGTGTCTGTGACACTCATTTTAAAAATGGTCTTGCAACCCATTACACAGCTCTTTTATCCCTTCCATGGGCCCTGATGCTCACTGCCTGCATTTTCAGATAATCAGGGTGGTTGTTGTGCTTTTGACCTATTCCAGTACTGAATGTTTTCGACAAATTGAATGTTGACCACTTCTCAGTGTCAGGCTGAGTGTTATTAGATAATCTGTAACAGATTCATTTGAAACTTATTAAAATGGCGGCTCTTTTGGAAGGATAACAGTCTAAGAGAAATGAAAGCAATCATATCTCATGAGAGGAATTGTGCAAATGTATATTATTTTACTAGAAACTAATAAAAAGAATTTTTCCAGAAAAAGTCACCAATTGTGGTAAAAGAACAACCATGTACTATGCTTGCTATTGAGTTGCATTAATTCTGAACATGGTAGCTTGGAAATCTTGATTTAGAATATCTGAAATTGGTCCTAGTCTTGGTTAATAATAGTCATTTTGCACACAGACTTTGATTGTTGTATTATTTTGTTTTTGTTTTTGTTTTTGTTTTTTGGCTACACAATGGGTTTAAGTGACTTGCCCAGGGTCACACAGCTAGTAAGTGTTATGTGTCTGAGGCCGGATTTGAACTCAGGTCCTTCTGATTCTGGGGCCAGTGCTCTATCCACTGTGCCACCTAACTGCCATGTATTCTTGACATATAAAGATTACCATTAGGAGTCATACATGAGCTCAAAAATCCTCCAATCTAATCCTCTCACTGTAAAGATGAAGCTACCAGAGTTCAACCTGACTTGTAGATATCAAAGCGGGGGAAAGAGAGAGAGAGACAGAGAGAGAGAGACAGAGAGACAGAGACAGAGAGAGACAGAGAGAGAGAGAGACAGAGATTCAAGAAAGTGGCAGGGACAGGTGAAATAGGCAAGGTCTTGTGGATAAAAGGGTAGCCTTAGAGTGAGGAAGACAAGTGTTTGAATCTTGTCTCTGACAAAAACTGGCCATGTCCTAATGGGCAAACCACTTAACTTTGAGGCCCCAAACAACTACTCTTTAAGTCTCCAAAATTGTGAATCTGTACTGATAGAGAGAGTTGTAACATGGGTGAAATCACTGGCCTGAAAAATTAAATTAATAAAGAGATTAACAGCTGTATGCATGAATATACAATAGATATGCATACATATATTGATATATAGATATTTCCTTTTTGTCTTCCAAGTGGTAGTAGATAATAGGTGCACAAAGGTTCCTGACACTGGCCATGTGACCCCCAGTCCTTCCCATATGGCTCACACAGAAAGCCTGTTGTCCTCTGGGCTCCAGCTGAAGCTACTATTTGCAGATCCTGGCTGTGGTTCTGACTGCCTCATTGCCTCCTGTTTGCTGAATAGCCCTTGTTTAGAAATAGCCATGAATTACTGATTAGCAAGTGCCAGGAAGGCCGGTCTGCTGTCCCTGCCACCTCTGTTCCTACTCTCCTGACTCTTTTCTCTCCACTTTCATCTCTGACATGCCGTGGTTTCCATTTGCTGTAGAATGTATTCTTCTGCCTAACCCACCAAACGTATGCTCAGAATAACCTGACACACAAGGTAATTGATTCTTCTCTGCCCTCTGTCTGGAATATATTTCCTACCTGAAAAATCTCACTACAGTGACCCCATTCTATTCAGAAGTAACTGAAATAATTCATTTGAAGCAATGTAGGGGACACTAATAGAACTGTCCATAGAAGCCAGTTCCAAGTGATGTCTCCTAGGCTGAGTAGACAGGAACTATTACTAAAGTACACACGTTGACTTCAGTCTGGTGCTTTGAAAGCCCCTGGGTGAGATTCCCATGAGTTCAAAGAAGTCTCTGGCCTTCTTGGCTCTGGCATCTATTACTCCACCAACCCGTATGGGCTGCCTATTGCCAAAGTCATTTAATTTTGGGACAACATTGCACTCTTGCTCATGAAGAAGATAATTTCCCAGTTTTAGATTGGGAGGTAACTTTGATGCTCAGGAAGCTGTCAGTCTTTGATCCTGCCCTTTCTCTGCCAAAGCATTCAGAGTCCTGTGCATGCCTCCCTGAATCTCCATCACGGGAGCAGGGAAGCTCTCATGGGCACCTTTCAGTGGCTTCTGATGTATTTATCACAGAAGTCTAGACATTAGAGATTTTTTCCTGTATTTATTTATTTTATAATTTTTTCCCGAAAAAAATTGACCTGTGGCAAATGAGCTAGGAATACAAAGAAAGCCAAGCCAGTCCTTGTCCTGAGGAGTTTACAGTCTAATGGGAGAGAAACTTTCCACAACCAAGATATATGCAGCATGAATTGGGGGCAGTCTCAGCTGGAATACACTAGCATTAAATGAATGGTAAAAGACTTCTTTCAAAACTAAAACTTTAACTAAAACTTGAAGAAAGCCTGGGAAGCTAGGAGAAGGAGATGAGGAGGAGACCATTCCAGGCATGGGAGACATCCAAGAAAAAAGGACTAGAGATGGCAGCAGCTGGAGGGCCAAGAATGAAGAACAACCAGGAATCTGGTGTTACTGGAAACAGGGTATGTGGAGCAGAGGAAGGTGCAAAAAGACTGGAAAGATAGGAGGGAGTCAGGTGACAAAGGGCTTTAAGAGCCAAACAATCTTTTGTGTTTCATCCTAGAGTGGACAAATTTGATAGAATGAGGAAATGGCCTATGCTTTTGAGGCAGTGAGTTGTTTCAGTGGATAGAGCACTGGCTATCAAATCAGGAAGATTTGAATTCAAATCCAACCTTAGACACTTATTAGCAGTGTGACCCTAGGCAAGTCACTTAACTAGTTGCCTCAGTTTCTGCAACTGTAAAATGTGGATAATAATAGCACCTAATTCACAAGGTGGTTGTGAGAATCAAATGAGACAATATTTGTAAAGCTTCTGGCATGTAGTGGGCACTATATAAATGCTTATTTCCTTCACTTTTTCTCCATTCATTTATCTACATGGGCAAATGAAAGAGACAGAGGGCTTAAAAAATAGGAAACCAACCCCGGTTGGTCAGTAGGAATAATAGTTTAAGTCATGAGCTTGAGAGTTAACTCTCGAACAGTAACAAGTAAGTGCTTACTTTGTGCATGACACTATCCTAAGTACTGAAAGACTCAGGTCTTAAGGAAGCTCTGAAAGCTCTCTCTTCACCTTTTGCCTTTTACTTCTAGCAGAGTACTGCCAGGAGGAGTGGGTATTTTCCTTCCATCTACCCCATCAGCAATGGTTCCTTGTGGCAGAAGCACATGGCCATAGGAGATATGTTCTTGTAAGTAATCTTAGGAGGGAATTCAAGCACATTAATTTTGAGTCCTAAACTTCTCTGGTTTGGTCATAAATTCTTCCCTCCTCCATAGATCTGAAAGGTAAACTATTCCTTGATCTTCTAGTTTGCTTATAATATCAATCTTTATATCTAAATGGTGTTTCCATTTTGACTTTCTCTTGGTATAGGGTGTAAGATGTTGTTCTATGCCCAGTTTCTGCCATACATTTTTCCAGTTTTCCCAGAAATTTTCTCTTAATAGTTACTTCTTATCCCATAAACAGGAGTCTTTGGATTTATCAAATAATAGATTAGTATAGTCATTGACTGTTGTGTCTTGCATACCTAACCTATTCCACTGATCCACTGCTCTATATCTTAGCTCGTATCAAGAAGTTTTGATGACTGCTGCTTTATAATACAATTTAAGATCTGGTACAACTAGGCCATCTTCCCTTGCATTTCTTTTCATTAGTTCCCTTGATATTCTGGACTTTTTGTTCTTCCAGATGAATTTTGTTATTTTTTTTCTAGCTCTATAAAATAATTTTTTGGTGATTTGACTGGTATGGCACTGAATAAGTAAATTAATTTAAGTAGAATTGTCATTTTTATTATATTAGCTCGGCCTACCCATGAGCAACTGATATTTTTCCAATTATTTAGATCTGGGTTTATTTGTGTTTGCTAATTATGTTTCAAGCTTAGCTACTTCTACACTGGTGGAAGAGTATGTATTCTGTAAGTATTTTCTTAATATTAGTTGCCTGAGGGAAAGCCCCTATTGCCCCACCTTAATTACAGCTCTGTGTGGCTTTGTAAGCTTGGGAAACATGAAACAAGAGATTAATTTAGCTGCATGAGTGTGAGCAAAGTGAAATCAGGTTGGTAAGTAATGGTTAAAGTAGATTTGAGAGAGCACATTGAGGGGATCAAATGCCTTGTGAAGTAATTTTGTTCCTGAGTTGGAGAGTGGTCAGAATTCTTCTCCAAAAACTGCCCCTGGCTTAGCTTAGCTTGGGTATTTCACACCAAACTCCTTGCATTTCAGCGGCAGGAAGGAAGGCTTCATTGAGTGGCTGCTCACCTTGGGTGTGGCTGGAGCAAACCTGGCTCCCTTACACTTCTCTGCTTAATAATTCTGTGGCACATCTTTGCTGAGGAACGGCACCACATTCTTACTGATGGTAAGTCTTTCTGTTGTTCCTTGCACCATTCTATAGCTGACATGCAACATGCCTGGGGTCCCACCTTGTAAGATGCACCCACACTGCATTATACCCGACACATGGCTAATTACCTCATTTAGGCACTTTTCCAGGATTCACAGTCTGATCCTTGCCAGCGCTGGGGCAAAAAGATTGCCATGCTCACTGCCACAGCCCCTTTTTTCACCTTTCCTCTGCAGACTTAAAAATCCAAGTATGATGGACCCTTGAGCCATTTTCTTCAATTTCTCCACTCTGTCCAAAGGCCTAGGAAATTGAGCAAGACAAGTATGGTGACAGGAGGAAGTGGGGGGTAGCAACTGGATTTAAAAAGCTCTGGGTTCAAATCTTGTCTCAGAAACTTACAACAGTACAATGAATATGTTACTCAACCTCTCTGGGCTTCCGTTTCCTCATCTGTAAAAGGAGGGGCTGAACCCGGTGCCCTTTGAGGTCCCTTCCACCTCTAAATCTGTGCTCCTTGAAGTTCATCTTTGAGTTGGTTCAGGAGTGTCAGAGAATTGGTGTTTTTCTAAGGCACGTAACCATGGAGATGTCCCATACATTAACCAGTGTTACAGGGTTTTCCAAACTGAGTACAGCTTTATCTAAGAAAGGGTAATTTAAGAGATGATGGAAAGCCTAGGTCTTCCTCTTCAGGGTTGCCTCCTCCTCTGGGAAATGGGAGGAGTTCTCTGAGGTCTGAAACTTCTTGACTTTGGCACTCATCCACCTGTCAGCATCCGGCTTTGCTCTATATTTACGGTCCCATCTTCTCTCTTTCCTTCCAATACTAAATTCCTGGAACATCTGGTCTACGTACACTACCTCCATATGCTTCACCCGATCCCTTCCTTTCTTAGCCTCTACACTCTGAATTTCATTCCCATGGACAGATCTCAAAAAGGGCCATATTCTCAGAGCAGAAACTTCTTAGGAAAATTAGGGAAGACCTGAATTGCAGCTTTCCATTCTGGCCTGGATGTTTTCATTGAAGGGATCGCTTATCTTGCAGCAGGCCCCATAATCTTCCCTGGCTCTGCCTTTACCTTGTGTCACTTGGGACAATGACCCCCTTTGCTTTCCTCCCTGTGTGTCCTTCTAAGGATTACAACTCCAGAAATACCATAACCACAAGGAATGTAGTCCTTGCTCTGTTCAGGGACCCTGACTTGGTTCCATATTCTTGGTTACACATCTCTCTAGGCATACTATTCACAAGGAAGTATGGGGACTTTTTTCCAGCCATATGCATTTCCCTTTCTCAGTCTTAATCTTTGAGGAAAAAAAATCTGCACCATTTGACTGCTGAATGGATCTCCTATCTACCAATATGTATTTTCCCTATATGTATTTTCTTCCCCCATTATGATGAAAGTTCCTTTTTGGGCAGGGACTATTTAGTATGCCTTTATTTATATCCCTGGTGTTTAACAAAGCACATAGGGCAAAGTAATCATTTAAATATTTTTCTTTCTATCTTCTATCTTTTTATCCATCTATCCATCTCTCTCTCTCTCCCTCTCTCTCTCTCTCTGTCTGTCTGTCTCCATTTCTCTCTCTTTCTCTCTGTCATGCTCTCCATGGAACCTCCTATTCCTTTTAATTTTATTCTCCCTTTCCTCCCAGGATGCAAGCAAGAATTCCCCACTTCTCTTAAATTACCTCTCTGTTTGCTCCTTCTGTGTCTTTTGCAGATTTCTCCTGCCCATCGGCTAACCAATGGTAGTTGTTTGCCAAAGTTCAGTATTTATATTCTCAACCCTCTAATTTAGTAAGTTCATACATTCTCATGTCTTAAACTATCATTTCTATGTGGGTGAATATCAAGTCTACAACTCCAGACTTAGCCTCCAATCCCACAATTCCACTAGCTTATACAATATCTTCCTCAAATATAGTGTCTCCTCAAAATTAACGTTTACAAAACTGGATTCATCTTCCCTAACAAACCAGTTTTCCTTCTGTGATGGTCCAAATAACTTTGGACCCTACATGGCCATAATGCACTCTTATGGATGCCTTTGGCTTTGGCTATGGAGCATGCTAGTCTTTCTATTTAATATCTAGGCCCTGTCATTTTCTGGAAACACTCATGCTCACATTAGTCAATAGCAAACATTTCCCTCTCTGGATAACATGGATGATTAAAAAAATGAGCTTGATGCATCTGAACAAAGAATCAGCCTCTCTTTGTAAAGGCCATGACCTTTGGCTAACCCAGTTAGTTGACCTGGTCTGCTCTGATTAGGAAGGATGAAAAAGAGCTCGGTGGGGTTGGCTATGCCTGATGATGGCAGTCTGATGGTAGCCTATCTGACTGTGGAAGGCAGTCACTTCCACACATCTTCCTCCTTTGATGACTTGAACACTACTGAAAACAAGGTGTAAACAAGGCTTCAATCTGCATTCAGATTTCATGTGGACAGCATTTTCCATCATGAGTCCTTTGGAATTATCTTGGATCCTTGCATTGCTTAGAAGAGAGAAGTCAATCAAAAGTAGTCATTGTACACTGTGGCTATAACTACGTACGATGTTTTCCTAGTTCTGTTCACTTCACTCAGCATCAGTTCATTCAAGTCTTTCCAGGTTTTTCTGAAGTCTGCTTACTCATCTTTTCTTATAGCACAATAGTATTCCATTACATTCATATACCACAACTTGTTCAGCCGTTCCCCAAATGATGGGCATCCCCTCAATTTCCAATTCTTTACCACCACAAAAAAAGAGCTGCTATAAATATTTTTGTACATGTGGGTCCTTTTCCCATTTATATGATCTCTTTGGGATACAGACCTAGAAATGCTATTTCTGGGTCAAAGGGAATGCAGAGTTTTATAGCCCTTTGTGCATAGTTCCAAATTGCTCTCCAGAATGGTTGGATCAGTTCACAACTCCACCAACAATTGAACAGCCTTTTTAAAGGACTGTACTGCTCACCTCCTGGTATAAAGAAGGGGCTAGAAAAAATGTCCTAAAAATTGTTTGCTTTGCCCAACCATGTTCTGTTTACTGTGCCAGGCAGGGATCTCATTCTGTGGTCAAATTTAAAAAAAATAATGTACAAAAGTTTCTGCCATGATGATTCCACTTACCATTGGTAGATATAATGTGCACACACTTCCTGACAATGTGAAATCCAGTAGCCTTGAAAAACAAACAGTTCTTGTGATGAGAGAACTCTGCATCCAAATAGCAGCCCTAAGTGAAACAAGGGTGGCAAATGAAGGCTAGCTTACTCAATTATGCACTGAATATGTATTTCTTTGGTGTGACCACAGTGATGGGGAGTGCCATGAAGCTGATGTCGGTTTTGCAATCAAAACTATTCTAGTCAGTATGTTTGTATACCTCCCAAAAGGAGTGAATAATGGGTTCGTGATGATGTAATTGCCACTTGCAGAGAAGTGCCATGCCACTCTCATCAGTGCATATGGTCTCACCATGAGAAGCCCTGATGAGGACAAAGAAAAATTTATGAAGGACCTGGAGACTCTCATCATCAATGTGTTGAAAAAGGACAAGCTTGTAATTTTGGGAGACTTTATTGCCAGAGTAGGCACAGACTATCAGATATGACAGGGAGTCCTTGTGGGAATGAAATAACGAACAACAGGAACAGTCACTTATTACTGAAGGCTTGTGCATCTCATGACCTTCTCATCACCAACACAGTCTTCTGTTTACCTAAACACAATAAAACCACATTTACTCATCTGCACGAGAATACTTGCAAAGATCAAGTTTGGTTTGATAAAAATGATGGGGAAATCCAGAACCTATAAATGAAAAACAAGAATTCTACAGGGTTTATCAACAACTTAGTTTGTCCATCTCTGAGAAGGTAGTGTTTAACTCCATCAAAAGTAAAGTGCAAGTGAAACTTAGAGAGATGCAGAATTCTTGGTTCAGTGAGAAGGCAGATGAAATTCACTTTTATGTTGATGGTAACAATCCAAAGTGGTTTTATGATGCCCTAAAGACTATTTATGGGCTAAAAATCCATGGTGCATCTCAGCTGCTTAGAGCTGATGGAACCACATTGATTAGTGATAAGGACATGATCCTGGAGAAATTGGCTGAACACTTCCATAGCGTTCTCAACAGATCCCCCTTAACCAAAACTGAAGCCATTGATTGTATCCTTCTCTAGCTGAACTTCCAACTGAAGAAAAGGCTTTGAATTCCAACAGGCTCCTGTCATGTGGCAAAGTGCCTGGTGCTGATTCTATTCCAGCTGAGATTTATAAGGGAGAGGGTCCACTGCTCATATGAAAGCTGGCTAAACTCTTCCATGTTATATGACAAGAGGAATTCAGAGTTGCTCACATTGTCTATCTCTTTCAATACAAAAGAAATAGGTTATCCTATGAAATCACAAGGGTATCTCTTTCTCTTAGTCCCTGTTGACAAGATTCTTGTCATAGTCTTCTTGAATTTGTTGGTGCCTCACCTGGAAGATGGTCATCTGAGCCAGTGTAGCTTCAGAAAAGGCCAAGGAATGGTCAATATGGTATTTGCCATCCAACAACTCCAGGAGAAGTGTCATGAGCAGAACAGAGGTCTGTACACAATGTTCATCAATCTAACCAAGGCTTTTGATACTGTCAGTTGTGAGGACCTTTGGAAGATCATGGCAAAGTTTGGTTGCCTGGAGTTCATCAGTATTGTATGTCAGTTTCATGAATGCATGCTTGCATGAGTTCTGGATAATGGATGATGGTCTCATGCTTTCCCAGTCACCAGGGTACTGAAACAGGTCTGTGTGCTTGCTCTCATATTGTTAGCATGATGTTTTCAGCATTATTGTTGGACACTTTCGACAAGGAAGAAAATGGAATCAAGGTCAGCTACCACACTGACAGTAAATTATTTAACTTGAAAAGGGTATAAGCCAAGACCAAAGTGGAGAGAGTTGGTGTATGACTTTTTGTTTGCAGATGGTTGTGTACTTAATGCAGTCTCTGAGACTGAGATGCAACAGAATATGGATCAGTTTTCATCCATTTGTGCTCATTTTGGCCTGACAACACCAAGAAAACAGAGGTGCTCCACCAGCCAAGCATCACACCAACCATACATGGAACCACTGGAGAACCAATGGAAAGATTTTTGCATGCTGTGGTTAAGTTAACTTATCTTGGCAGTATGCTTTTCAGGGATGTAAACATAGGTGATGAGGTTGATGCACACACCATCAGAGCTAGCTCATTTTTGGGAGTCTCTGAAGGAAAGTGTGGGAGAGAAAAGTTATTAGGCTGCCTACCAAAATGAAGGTCTACAGAGACATTGTGCTGACCTCATTGTTGTATGCCTGTGAAATCTGGACAGTGTTCCAATGCCATGACAGGAAACTGAATAACTTCCATTTGAATAGGCTTAGGAAGATTCTGAAGATCACCTGGAAAGAGAAGGTACAGGACACTGAGGTTCTTTCTCAAGAGGAACTGCCAAGAAATTCAAATTCTACTGCAAAGAGAACAACTCTGATGGGCTGGCCACATTGTTCAAGTGCTAAATGTGTGTTTGCCTAAAAGACTATTTTATGGAGAACTCATACAAGGCAAGTGCTCATATGGAGGTCAGAAGAATTGACACAAAGACATCCTCAAGGTCTCTTCAAAAAACTTTGGAGTCAATAGTGAGACATGGGAGACATTGGCACAGGACTTCCCAGCATGGCGCACCTGCATCAAAGAAGGTGCTGTGTTCTGAGAGAAGCAGAATTTCAGTAGCTCAAAAGAAATGTGAGATGTGAAAATTTTGAGATATCCCCACTACAAATGTTCATATGGACTATTTGTTCCTAACCAGTGGCAGATCCTACCAAGTTCTTATTAGTCTGATCAGACACAGTTGGTTACACTGTAACTTGACCCCAATATAGTGATGTCATTTTGATCTTCTTCAAACACAAAGAACAATAATGACACTAACCAGCTTCTGAATTTTGCATGATCCAAACTGTTTACTTAATATTTGAAATCTTGCTTTCTAGCTGATTACATTATTTTTTTTTTCCTTAGACATAGATTTTTGACTAACGCTACTGGAAGCTGTCATTTGGTGGTCTCTTCTAGGAAGTGACTAGTGGATTCCCTCAATTTCCATTTTACCTTCTGATTGTCAGAGATTGGGACAGTTTTCTTCCCTGATTTCCTGGGATATGATGCATAGATTTTCTTTTTTTTGGCCATGACTTTGAGTTATTTCAATGATTATTAAATTATCTCTCTTCAATCTGTTTTCCAGCTATTTTTATATGAAATATCTTACATTTTCCTCACTTTTTTCAATGTATTAACTTTATTTTTCTATTTATCATTGTCTTGTGAAGTCATTAATTTCTACTTAGTCCATTCTAATTTTAAGAATGTCTTAAACTTGGGTAACATTTTATATCTCTTGTGCTAAGCTGTGATTTCTCTCTCCAAGCCTCTCCTTCATAGCTCTCGGTTCTTTTCCAATTCCTTCTTCTATTGCTCTCATTTAATCTTCAACATCATTTTTTAAAATTAATTTTTTTCTCTTGCATTACTTCTCTTAAGAATTCTATTTATTTTGTGGAAAATGTGTTTTTCTTTGAAGTTTTCCTCGTACGTGTTTTGGAGTCATTCTCCTTATTTGGATTCGTGTCTTGAGTAACTCTGTCCTTATAATAATCCTTTATTATTTTTGGTTAACTCATTTCTCTAGTAGTCTTCTCTGGGAAGCATTATTTCTCTCAACCCAAGAACTCTAAGGACTGAATCTGGGATCTGGACCCCCATGGAAGGCACTCCCGCTCTGCTTGGCTTCACTGCTTTCTTGTGTTGTGAAAGTAAACAGATTGAGTCTGCTATCTGCTGTGGAAGACACCCCACACTCAAGGGCTCTAGGTGATGAGTCCTTGTCCTCTACCCTTCTGGGAAATGCTGAATTTGACCTGGGCCAGGGATTAAGTCTATACTCAGCTCTGGACATCCCTGTGCGGCTCACCTACCTTGGAGCACTGGGTGCCGGTTCATGATCATGGTGCACCCCTCTTCCACAGTTTGTGCCCTGATAATTTGCCATCAGTTCAAATTTGTCATCTTGGGCTGGAAAGATGATGTGATGTAGTTTCTTCTTTGGCTTCCTGATCACTGCTCAGTCTTGCACTCTTCATAAATCACTTTTAGAATAGTTGTATGTGTATGTGGGATGGGGATGGGGGAAGAATGTGGGCTATACTGTTTCCCCCTACCTCACTCTCTCAGCTGGCTCCTTTTCGAGCTTTTTCTTGTACATACTAAAAGGAGTACCAACAAAAAGTATTAAAAGGCTTTATATCTCACTAACTCCTCTGATTCTTTTGTGATACCAATTGTACATCTCATAGTTGCTAATCAGGACTGACCCAACAGTTCTATTCCTTCCATCCTCTCACCACCACTCCTGCTAGTCCATTTCCATCAATGGTTTACTTCTCCTATTACATCTCAGACTAGAGAAACTGGAAGCATCAATGCACCTTCTTTGTCCTTTACCTCACGTCCATTCTCTCATTTTCTCAACAAATCTTTTCATTTCTTCCTACAAAAAGTTTTTTGGATATTCTCAGTTCTCATTATTAGAATGTATCCCTTTTGCATTTCATGTCTGGTTACTGCAACAGCCTACTAGCTTACTTCCTCTCCTCTAGTATCTTCCTTTCCCAAATACAACTGATGCAATAATGCTCTAAAAATATTGGTCATATCATGTTTTTTTTTTCCCCTGCATCAATAGCTAACATTGAGTCCCTAATACCTTCTGAATAAATATTAGACATCTTCCTCAATGCTGAGGCTCTCTGTAATCTGGCTCCAACATATACATCCAAGATTATTTCACTTCCTAAATTTCCAACCTCAATTCCAACCAAGCTGGTCTTGTCACAATCACCCATAGATCTTATTACAATAATTACTGTATTCACATTGAAACTTCACATCCATGAACTGGAATGCTGACCTTCCTCCTCTAAAGATAAGACCATCTCTCAGGAGATCCCTCCCAGTTATCTCTGTGCTTCAGGCTCTTCCTTCCCTGACAATAACTGCCATTCATGCAGTGCTGAGCTATAAGGAAACTCATTTGACCCTTACAACCACCCCATGAGGTAGGTGTTATTTTATACCCATTTGACAGATGAGAACACCAAGACTGAAAGAAGCTCTCTGACTTTCCCAGGGCCATACAACTAGTAAATGTCTGAGGCAGGAATTGAATCCAGGTCTCCCTGACTCCCTATCCTGCATATTTCCCCTTTATATTGTATTCAAAGCAATACCCACCTTGATCAAAGAGGAAACAAACACATTTTAATAGGATCAAGAAGGCCATATAAAGACTGCTAGTGGCTCCTTAATTATTAGTTGAGTCTGATCTACCTTGGTGGGGAGTGGGGAGGAGAAAGATTTACAGCAAAGTAATGGGCAAATTTTGTTTCCTTCTCTTCACTGTTTTCTCTAATGTTCATGTTTTTGGTAACACAAGTGGTTCCAGTTCTCTAGATACTTTTGAGAACCATTGCTATACAGATTTTCTTTCTTCTATCTCCTAAACCATGGTTGGGCTTTCATCATAGCTCTTACTGGGACTGTCATCTGTTCTGTAAAATATTCAAAACTCAGAAGAAGGATTCTTAGCACCATCACCCCCCATTGGCCATACGCCCTATTGAACATAAATGGCACATGATTCCAGTGACACATGACACTCTTCACTTTCCTCTTATCACAATGTTTCCATTAGATCCTCTACCCACCTTTCTCAAGAGCAAAGGTCAGACCACTTCCTAAGTCACTGTTTGAACAAATCTCTGCCTCAGCATTAACTTGGCAAGTGCTGATCTCCTAGAGGCCGCAATGAGTCACTCCCGGTGGCCTTTTTGACCACTGTTCTGAAATTCTCCCCCTGCTTTCTTCCTCCTCACACTCCTCTGCATCTCCATAATGCCAGAGACAAGCCTTTTAAGACAAACTGCCAAGCAGGCTTGTTGTTGGGCATTTTTTCCCTCTGGTTTGGGCTGTGAGGGCAGGCCTGGCTTTGTTGTTTTGTCATCAGATGCCTTGGCATGAAAGTTGTAGCCACTGCCAAGAAGAATATGCTGGGCCTTTTATTGGCATATCAAGACAGGCATCATTGGGGCCATATATTTGTGAGCAGCCAAGTAATTCTTAATCACACGTGGGCCCCCAAATGACTGTTTTGGTTGGGCAAGAGATTGAGAAGGCAGACAAAGGCCCAGGCTGGAGCTGAGGCCTTGTCCTCCGCCGCAGTAGCAGCATCAGTGGCAGTGGCAAGCGACAGCAGCAGCAGAAGATAGCGTATGATGAATAGCATTTCCCTTGAATTTGTAGCAAACTGCTGCTTTTCTCATAAACAATTACCAGATGGTGTACATTATCTTTCCTTTTTCTCCTTTCACAAAAGCCACATTAATTGCAGAGCAGCCCAGGGCTCCACTCAGCTCATCAGTGTGATAACACTTCATGACCCTGATTAGCCGCCAGTCGACTCAATTAAAAAGATCATTTAGACATTCACCCAATCATTTGCCTATCGAGCCACCTGGGCCTCAACCGGGGGCTCCATTTCGAACATTCTCCTGCCCTCTCTCATCTCGCCCGGCTTTTTTACATATCTCCAAAAGACGTAATTGAATTAAATAACGCGTCTCAGGGGCAGCTGTAACATCTGCTGTTTGTGGTGTGTCAAGCCTTCAGCATTAAAAACAGTTACATATGCTCCAAATTAGCAGGTCGCCGAGATGAAGCCATCAATGATAGTGTTTTGTGCCAGCGTGAGGCGCAGCTCACAGCTGTGTGCAATTTACAATTAAAGGCTTTCTCAGAGCTCGATTGTACTAGTGAATCAAGTGGTGAGAGGTCAGTTAGTGAATTAGACCAATTAGAGCTAGTACCGTTAAATTATCTGTCTTATTACTGCCTGATAAACAGCCTTGTCATATCTCTACTCAAATGATGAAGCCCAATGTGGTGGAGGAAGTAGGGATGCACTTTTTGGTGTAATGGAACTTGGGAGTCTGCAGCTTCAAGGTCAATGGCCCTGAATTGTGGTCCAAAGGCTTTGATAAGGCTCCCAAAGAAGAAATTTGGAAAACTGGAAAGATGTCAGCTGGCTACAAGCACAGAGCATGCTGTGCCATGCTGGGCAAGATTCAAGAAGTGGTTTTCAGCTGAGGGAGGCACAAATTCATCCCCTTTAATGTCTGTTCAGTTACTTGAATGTCCCAGTGTGGGAGTTAATATTCGCCTATCAAGAATGTTAATATAGCTCCCAAAAATGTTAGTATAAGCTGAATGATAGAGGTCATATGTTAACATTACACTAGCTAATGACTGATTTCTTTATATAAAATATACCCAAAGAAATAGGCAGGTAAAGAAAACAAATCCTATGCTTTCTTTTCATTCTTCCCCTCCATACATTTGACTGTGCAGCCATACTGTCCTACTGATTTTTCCTCACACACAATGCTCTATCTCCCATTTTCTGGTCTTTGACTTGGGTGCCTGGCACATCTGGAATTTGATCTTTCCTCAGCTCTGCCTTTTGGAATCCATGGTTTCTTTCATAATTTAACTCAAATGCCAAATTGTGTACAAAACCTTTTGTAATATTCCCAAGTGCTAGTATCCTCTATCTTCCTCAAACTTCTCTGTGTGTATGTGTATAAGAATGTATATGTGTGTGTGTATACATACATATATATATTCATATTCATGGAAAGCTTGTGTATGCATACACACATGTACACACAAACTTCCCTTAAATAATTTTATTACAGGGAATCCTACTGTGCTTTCTTTGAAACCTCTTGAAATTTATTTGCCCCCAAAATAAGGTACATGACATATTCCATATGACTTCCTTCTCTTTTATCACTTATTTAGTGATGGAGTCACTTATTCCCTCAACCTGTTACTGAGGTTCTTGGCATTTCTAACCAAGCAAACAACTCTGTCTTTATGATGAGAATAAGACCTAGATTAGGAGTTCAGTTTACTGGTTTCTTTATTTTTGAAGAGCAAAACTATAATTTTCATCAAGGAAAAATCAATTAATAACTATTCTGCTTTTGACTGAGAATGTGAACCCCACAAGATGTCTAGATAATTGAGGTTCCCCATCACTGCTCTATCCTGCTTCTGAGCCAGTCTTACAATCTTTTCTCTCAAGCTAGGCTTCTCTTTTTCAATGAAATCCCAGCTAGGCAGCACTACAGTGGGTAGAGTGCTGGACCAGGATTCTGGACGACCTGCATTCAAATCTGGTTTCAGACACTTACCAGTTATATGACCTTGGGTAAGTCACAGCCTCTGTCTGCCTCAATTACCTCAACTATAAAATGGTTATAACACTAGTATCTACTTCATAGAGTTGTTGTAAGGATCAAATGAGACATTTGTAAAAGCACTTAGCACAGTGCCTTATACATAGCAGGTTCTTAATAAACTTTTTTTTCCTTCCTTTTTTCCTTCCTTCTTCCCTTCGTTCTCAATTACATTGTCCTTTCTGCTTCTGTCACCATTGAATTTTACTGAAAGGTAACCTGCTATCCTTCTCTATTTTATCTTCTTGATTTCCTCTCCCTTTCCAGACTCCCATGGATTTGTTACCTAATCAATCCGACCATATCCTCCAATGGTACAAGATGTAATCTACCCAAGCTCTGCCTAACCTGTATAGCTCTTGTCCATGTCTTCCTGTTAGTTGAGTCTTCATCAATTTCTCATAACATTTCATGGAAACACATAGGCTGGCCAACATTGACCTTTCTTCTTATCACATGACTGGGCTATCTTTTTTGATTGTATATTTCTTTGATGGATTCCTTACATATCTTGTCCTCTCTTATTTCTTGCTTGTAGTCTTCCTGTCTCCTTTCAGTTCTAGGCCAAGATCACTCTCTTGATGACAAGTTTCTCCTCTGATATCAATCAAAGGGTAATCAAGCAATGGAGATTATCTCTATTGCTGTATTTTTCAAGGAGTCTTGAAGTTTTCATATAAACATAGGAATAATTTCTTCGGTGAAAAAACTTTAAGTGAATGTTTTATGCTCCCAAATTAAATGCTCTGTCATGGTAAACAATCTTTAAGCCCAGTGAGTTCTTGCTTTCTTTATATCTTTCAGTCACTGGTGTGATGGTGGAAATGTGGTATATACTGTGGAATATCACATGCAAAAGTATTCCTATTCCCTTCTAATACCCCACACATGGTTATCTTGATATGTGGGTACATTATTTCTATAATTTTTTCTATAAAAGCAAAAGTAGTAGTATGAGCCAATATTAGGTTTTTTCCCCTTTTTTTTCCTCTGGCAATAATGTCAGGATTTTTATGTACACTTTGATATATCGCCCTCCTCAAAATTCCCGGAAAAATGAGTCTCAGTATCCTCAAATCGTCTCTTCCAGCACAGACCTCTTCTGTGTTGTTGTTGCTCAGTTATTTCAGTCCTGTCCAGCTCTTCATGACCCCATTTGGGGTTTTCTTGGCAAAGATACTAGAGTGGTTTGCCATTCCCTTCTCCAGTTGATGAGGCAACAGGCAAACAAGGTTAGGTAATTTGCCCAGGGTCAAATAGTAAGTATCTGAGGCCAGATTTGAATTCAGGAAGATGAGTTTTCCTGATTCCAGGCCCTGCACTTTATCCACTGCACCACCTAGCTGCCCACCATGCATCCTCTGTAGAGAAGGTCAACAATCTACTCTAGCTCATCTTGCCATCTTTTTATTCTTCAGTGCCATTTACCATTTTCTATAAGCACAAGCATGACTTAAATGTTTTTCATTGATGCGTAGTAACTTGGCTGTCCTTGGTTGTGAAAAGAATGAAGTATTAAACATGTTTTCTTTGTTGTCCTCATTTCAGCTTCATCCTTACATGTCTTCAAGATAACTTTGCTTATTTGGGTGTCTCATTAAACTAGAATCTCAATCCCTACTTCTCAACATTTATTAGTCAATAACATTCATAATCTTCCACAATCTTCCACTTTCAAGATTTTAAAACTTGAGTTTTAATTTTAAATCCGTGTTGTCTTTGGATATCTTATTCCTCTACTTGTCAATTAAATTAAGTGTTTATGTAATAAAGCACCTTTTCTTTTTTTAGGTTTTATTAGTGTCCTTGTTATGACAATTGATTTATGTTGGCTACATTTCTGTACAAAAGTGTTAAAGTTGGTGCTGATGTCCTTTCCTCCATCCATTTGTAGTTTTAGGTATTAATAATTTGTTGAAAAAGATTAAGTTAGAGTTGTTTCAATGGTATGCCATATCTTTTTATTCTTATCTTATTTTTTCAGCTAATTCCATGCTAATTTCAATCTTTGCCCTGAGAAATCAGTGGACTGACTATAGAAAGACAGCTCATTCTCGAATGACTCCTACTTTAGGAATGAGTCATTTCCTGTTTGTTAAAATGGAATCAATTTCATGCAAGGGACCATCTTTACTGAGCTTGCTGGAAGATGGGGAAACATTAGGAGAGACACTCCTCACACCTTCTGCTGCTCTTAGCTTGTCTACTTGAACCCAGTATCTACTCTGGGACAGGACTCTTGAGAATATCAAGGAATTAAGTATAAAGTAACTTAAAAGCTGAACCACAAAAAAATAAATATACAATTTTGCTGGAGAGAGAGATTTAATGGATGCTATCAGTCACACAGATGATAGGGAAATTATCAGATCAATAACATATCTAGTAGAAGTTGAACTACCAAGCACTTAGACCATCAGGGAAAAAAACTCTAGCTCAGTGCAAATACACAAATCTATCAAAAATGATTCCTATATAATGAAAATAGACTCTTTAACAATAATCACAAGATAACACTTAATTAGCAATCAATGCTTGTCCTAAGCCAAGTGGGACCTGCCTGAACATGAGATCACAGGCATTTCCCAAGTCGTAATGGGGAAAAAGAGAGAAGAAAAAGGTAAAAACCCAAGGAAGGTGGTGCCAAATTGAGGGAAGGTAAGAGAAAGGAGTGCAAAAGAGATGATTCCTTCTGGCTGAGCAGAAGGAACTTGGGGAGACCAAGGCCAGGAGAAGTCTTAACTTATGACCATACAGAAGGGGAGAGGGAGAAACAGGAAGCAACATCAGCAGTAAAGACTCCAACAGATTTGTTTGCGTATCTGCCCAACACTGATGGTAAATCAAGCCCCATACTTTTAGCAATGTGTCACCTTGCAGGGCCCAGGGTCAGAGCAATGTCTCACATATGGGCTATGTCAGAAGAAAAGCCAGTTATAGACCCCATCCATGCACAGAAAGCCCCCTATCCAGTGCAGAACTCATGCTTCACTGAGTGCTTGTACTCTTTACAGTACCATGTGATTCCTTGAATTCCATGACCTTTAGTAAACATCTATCTGGATAGAATTTGTGTAGGGAAAGAAGTCCTACCCTTCATTCAAATAGCTGGATGCTGTTGATTGTTACCCATTGTTCTGTAAAGAATTGGGAAAAGCAAGAGGTGTCTTTACAGTTTCTCATTTATTACTCTCCAGGCTGCTCTCCTGACTCTTGGGACTTTCTCTTCAATGCTCCCCAAACCTCTCCACCCTAGAAACTCAATCCACCCTTTGTCTTCACTAAATGAAAATACTCTCTGCCCCTGCAACCTCTTCCTCTGATTGGCTGGGTTCTCCAGAATGTCTGTTTTAAGGAGGACACCTATGCTGACATGTCTTCATTTCTCTCCACTCCTGACTATCCTGGATGTTCTTGAAAATGCCTCTGTGCTGACTACCTCCATCGTTTCCATCCCTCCTCTTCACTTCTCAGCTCCTATTGGGATGTTGTCTTCTCCCTGTCAATGTAGGATCTTTGAGCTTGAGTGCCTGCTATAGAGCAGGGTTGCTTTCCTTCAGCTTGCATTCGGATTCCCAGTGACTAACACAGTGCCCAGCACACAGAAAATGTAAGCTCTCTTGAGAGCAGGTGGGACTTCATTTTGTTGTTTGCTTGTTGTACATCCCCAGTGCTGAGGACCATGTCTAATCCATAATAGATACTTCATAAAATCTTCTTGCTTCATTGTTTGATCTCTATATTCCACTCAGTCTAGCAATTGGTTCTGCATAGTATGTATATACTGTGCTCCCACACAGATTAGCTGTTGTCAGTGATCTTTGAGAGGACAAATGAAGTACTACAAAGTTGGAGGACAAATATCCCATTTTACAAAAAAATAAAAGGGGGGGGGGACCAGGAGATAGTGGTCAAAGTCATTATTTGCCCACAAACCCTTCTCTTTCACTGATGAAGAACCCCTGCAAAACATGAACATGAACTTCTTCAAGTTCCTGACCATCATTCTCTGGATACTCTTCATTTCATCAATTCTTTTCTCGTGTGTAGCACTTGATTCCCATCTATAACACTTCAGATTTCAATTGATAGTTCAAATCTAATAAGATGGAATTTCAGAATAAAAAAATAGGAAGTCCTCCATTTGGGTTCAAAAATTAAACTGCACAAATAAAGGATATGGGGGATATGAGGATACAGTAATTAATTGGAAAAGAGGCTTAGGGATTTTAGTGGTCTACAAGTTGAATGTAAGTCAAGGATGCCCCGCAATAATTCAACAAGCAGAAATTACCTTGAGTTGCATGAATAGAAGCATAGTACCTAGGAGAAAGAGTGAATCATGTCAATTTACTTTCTGCTCATAAAAATACTCCACATTTGTAAGACTGCTGTCAGTTACGTGTGTCACTCTTTAAGCAGTGCACTGAAGAATTGGAGAACACTCCAAGGGCAATTGAGATGTTGAGGAGACTTGAAACCATGTCATAGCCAAGTAGTGCAGGGACTGGGAATGTATGGTAAAGCTTAACCAGTATAGGGCAAAGTGATGATTTGAACTTCAAGTAATAGAAAACCAATTCAAATGGGAAAAAAATAAAGTAAATGCATGAACTTCTTGAATAAAGTCCACAACAAAGTATGATAGGTCCTTCCAATGACAGGCAGGTCTTCTCCTTTGTTAGCTCAAGATCCATTCAGATATTATAAACATCCAGATTAGTGTTCAACAAGAAGGTGGGCCTTAATTATTGGTTTCAGGATGGGTTGAAGCCACGTAAGCATCCTCCTCTGTCTCCTTGACCTGTTTTTGGTATGCATGCCCCTAACTGGGTGATCATTAGCTCTTTGGTATGTGCAAGTCTTGCAAGGTCAGCTTCAAGGCTTCTTCTACATCACATCCCTTTGCCAAAGAGACAACACAGAATGGAAATACCTGAGGCAGATGCAGAGAGTAACTTACTGGTCTGGCAGGAAATAGTTTATTGTATCAAACTATTTCAAGCAAAAGTAGGTAGCACCATCAATTTTTCCACACAGTTTTTGCTTGGCAATAGTTTTAGGGTTATTTTCCCCATATTAAACTTTTATAACTCAAAGAGCTTCCCCCTGTAAGTGACTCTAATGCAAAAACAAATAACCTTTCATAAAGTAAGCGATAAAAATGGAGTTGTAACGTGGAGTAATTTTGTAATAATACAGCCGTTATGGTCTGTTCACACGATAGTTAACTCTTCAACCATTCTTAATGTTGCAAAGTAACTTTAGGTAGTTAACCCCACCTCTCCACCTCCCCCATTAGTGCATGTGGATGAGGAGTGATGAGCTTTGAAAACTTTTACAGTTCCAGCACATGGCCTCATGGGAAGCATTTCACATATCATAAAACTGAAAGGTCTTTGGCGTATATCTTTTATTTTTTGTTGGTTCTTGTAACATCCAGTTTAAGGGAAAGTCAATCCATAAATTCCTCATTTTTTATTAAGTAGCACTTTGTAATTGTCTTGGTTTCATAGGCTGCCATGGCCACTGAAAGAATTTAGCCCCAAGTGACCAACAGTTTACTGGTTATGAGGCACTACGTGCTTAGCTTATCAGGTCTTTGGAAAGCAGATACACTCTGTTGCCAGGGCCATGTTCATTTAAAAGGTAATTGGAATCAGGAAGACTTGGGTTCATGTCCTTTATTTGATGCATATAAACTGTCTGACCAAGGGCAAGCCATTTAATTTCTTAGTGTCCTAGGCAATCTTTAGTTCAGGAAAGGTCACCTGATCCTCCATTTGAGAACTACTGACACAGTAGTGATCTACAAAGCCATTAACCTGGGATTTTGAAAGAAACAGGATCCAACCAGGCCCCAAAGTTTAAGTGGCCAAGGTAATCGGGAGTACCCCAAAGAGGCAACATTATTGGAATATTTTCTTCTAAATCCTGAAAAATTGTTGTATTAGCCACCAGGAGTTATGCTGATCTTGAGTTACAAGCAACAGATTTGGAAAGGAACTGAATCTCTGAAATACACACACACATACATACACACATATGTTATATATACATGCATATATACATACAAAATCAAATTTATTATTTAAAATTTGATTTTTTACTTACTAAAACTAAATGTTGGACTTCTCTTTTTTTTAGATACTATTTCTGACTTAGTATATCCATGGTAAGGTCACTTAAATTGCCATTGCTTCATTTCTACATCTATTAAAGGGGAATATTAATCTGTAATGGCTCTAAGTAATTTCCTTATTCCTTTGGAGCAGACCTGCATATAATTTTGTCACTGTGGGCAAATCTTTTAAACTCCAAATTAAAGAGAAGCTGATCTGTATTTGTGGGGGTGGTATCCACAATGGACTAACTTGACCATGGTCATACAGTTAGTAAGTGTCAGAGGAAGAACCTGAACCCAGGTTCTTCTTATTCCACTTTCAGCCCTCTAGGCATTACATCATGATGCCCCTCAGAGAGCAATCCTGTAGGGTTGTAATTGAACACAATGATGTTTTCACCTCCCTGAGGTCAACTCTTGTACACCTACCATCAATACCAATACCCTCAAATCTCTCCTGGCAAATTGCCCCAACAATCATCATCCTTTCTGTCTATTTTTCCCCTTTTTTTCCCCTTTGCTCTTGATGTTCCCTTCCTTATTGCTTATATATCTCTTCATCCTTTAAGAAAAATCAGAAAACTTGACTTAATCATTCCCTCAGGCTATCTTCCATGTCTACTCACTTCCACAACCAAACTATTGTTTGTTTTTTCAGTGTCCCCAATGCCCCTGTTATATTCCTTTGAACTCACTTCCCAAACTCTTATAATCTGGCTTCTTTTCCCAGAACTTAACCGAATCGGTTCTTTCCAAAGTTACCAATGATCCTTTAAAGGCTAAATCTAATCATCTACTGTCAATCCTCATCCTTCATGACCTCTCTACTGCATTTGATATTTTTGCCCATACCCTTCTCCTAGATATACTCTCTTCCATGCTCTTTTTAAAAATTCTCTTCTTTCCTGCTCCTCTTCCCACCTGTCTCATCTTCTATTTCCTTTCCTGAATCATCATTATCCATATGACTCTCATCAGGTTCCCCTAACTCTCAGCCTTGGGCCATCTTCTAGCTATTGGTGACTTCATCACTTCTGATATTTTAAATTAATATTTCTTGCTCCATAACTTCCAAAGCTCTATATTCAGGCCTAATCTCTCTTATGTTCAAGGCTCACATTATAAATTGCCTACTTAAAATTAAAAATTGGATGTATCACAGATATCTAGGTGGTACAATGGATAGAGTGCTGGGCCTGGATTCAGGAAGACCTGAGTCCAAATCTAGGCTCAGATACTTACTAGTTGTGTGATCCTAGGCAAATCACTTAACCCTGCTTGCCTTAGTTTCCTCTTCTGTAAAATGAGCAGGAGAAAAAAATGGCAAACTACTCCAATATCTTTACCAAGAAAACCCCAAATGGGGTCATGAAAAGTAGACACGACTGAAATGACTGAACAACAATAAAATTCCTCCTCATTCCCACTCATCACTCCTAGTTCTGCAATCCCAGACAAAGCAGACCAAATTTAATCTTTATTCCACCCAACAGCTCTTCAGATACTAGAAGATTGCTAGGTAGCGTTTGTCTTGACATGAGTGTCCCATTTTTTCTACATTCTCTCCAGCATTTATCATTTTCCTTTTCTGTCATTTTAACCAATTTGACAGGTGTGAGGTAGTATCTCAGAGTAGTTGTAATTCGTATTTCTCTCATCAATAGTGATTTAGAATATTTTTTTCATGTGATTATTGATACCTGTAATTCCTTTCTATTAAAGACTGCACATTCATGTCATTTAATATTTTGGGGGAATACTTTTAAATAAACTTGACTCAGTTCCTTATATATTTGAGGAATGAAACTTTTATCAGATAAACTTGCTGCCATTTCCCCCAAGTTTCTTGCTTTCCTTTTAATTATGTCAGCATTGGTTTAGTTTGTGCAGAACCTTTTTAATTTCATGTAATCATAATTATCTATTTTAATTCCCATGATCTTCTCTGTCTCTTGTTTGGTATAAACTCTTCTCTCATCCATATATATGACAGATAAAATTTTCCATGCTCCCTTAATTTACTTGTGATATAACCTTTATGTCTAAATCCTTTAGCAATTTTGATTTTATTTTCATATGTGTTACAAGATGTTGGTCTATGCCTATTTTCTCCCAAGCTGCTTTCAAATTTTCCCAGCAATTTTTGTCAAATGTTGAATTCTTGTTCCCAAATCTTGGATCATGCTGAGACTCTGCTAGCAAGTGTCTGAGGCTGGATTTGAATTCACAAAAATGAGTCTTACTGACTCCAGGACTAGCTTTTTATTTATTACACCGTATAGCTGCCCTATCTTTGGGTTTAGGAAGCACTAGACTACTATGGTCATTTACTCCTGTATATTATGTACCTAACCTATTCCACTGGCCCATCATTTTATTTCTTAGCCAGTACCAGAATTTTTGATGATTACTGCTTTGTCATACAATTTGAGATCTGGTACAACTAGATCACCTTCCTACATATTTTTTTTTCTCATTAATTCTTTTGATATTCTTGACCTTTTGTTCTTCCAGATGAATTTTCTTACTATATTTTTTCTAGCTAGGTGGCATAATGGATAGAGCATCAATCCTGGATTCATTAAGACGTTAGTTCAAATCTGAGCTCAGATACTTACTAGCCATGTGAACCTGGGCAAGTCACTTAATCCTGTTTGCCTTAGTTTCCTCATCTCTAAAATGAGCTGGAGAAGATAATGGCAAATCCCTCCAGTATCTTTGCTGAGAAAACGCCAAACGGGGATGCGAAAAGTTGGACATGACTGAAATGACTTGACAACAGCAACAACAAAAATAATTCCTTGATTGATATGGTACAGAATAAATAAATTAATATAGATAGAATTGCTATTTTTATTATATTGGCTCAGCCTATCCATAAGCAATTAATATTTCTCCAGTTGTTAAGATCTATCCTTATTTTTGTAAGAAGTGTCTTACAATTGTGACCATATAGTCCCTTGGTTTATCTTGGCAGGTAGATACCAAGTATTTCATATTGTCTGCAATTATTTTAAATCTATTTCTCTTTCTATCACTTTCTTCTGGGTTTTGTTGGTAATATGTGGAAATGCTGATGATAATTTATATGGGTTTATTTTATGTCCAGCAAACCTTGCTAAAGTTGTTAATCATTTCCCTTATTTTAGTTGATTTTCTAGGTTTCTTTAAGTGTACCATAATATCATCTTCAAAGAGTGATTGTTTCGTTTCCACATTGTCTCTTTTCATTCTTTTGATTTCTTTTTTCTTGTCTTATTGCTATAGTCAGCACTTCTGAGATAACATTAATAATAGTGGTGATAATGGACATCCTTGCTTCACCCTGATCTTATTGGGATGGCTTCTAGTTTATCCCCATTACAGGTAATGCTTACTCTTGGTTTTAAATAGGTACTACTTATCACTGTAAGAAAGGCTCCATTTATTCCTATGATTTGGAGTGTTTTTGATTTTTTTTGAGAGGAATAGATATTGTATTTTGTCAAAAGCTTTTTCTTGCATCTGTTGATATTATCATATAATATTTATTGTTTTTTGTTATCATTGTAGTCAATTATGCTTAGAGTTTTCCTAATATTGAACAAACTCTGCATTGTTGGTATAAATCCTATGTCATGACATACTACCATAATCTTCTTTTGAGTATTTTATTTCAAAATTTTGCATCAATATTCATTAGGGAAATTGGCCTATAGTTTTCTTTCTCTGCCTTTACTTTTCCTAGTTTAGGTATTACAACCATATTTGTATAATAAAAAGAATTTGGTAGGACTCTCTCTTTACCTATTTTTCAAATAGTTTATGAAGTATTGTTATTAATTGTTCCTTAAAATGATTGGTAGAATTCACTTGTAATTCAATCTGGTCCTAGGAACTTTTCTTTAGGGAAATCACTTAGACTGTTCAATTTCTTTTTCAAAAATAGGGTTGTGTAAGTATTCTATATTCTCTCCTAGTAATCTGGGCAATTTATATAATTTTTGGTAAATCTTCATACATTTCACTTTGATTGTTAGTTTTCCTGGCATATAATTTGGCAAAATAATTCCTAATATCATCTTCATTGGTAGTGCATTTAACCTTTACATTTTTAATACTGATAATTTGGTTTTCTTCCTTCATTTTTATTTAAGCCAATAGATGATTTGTCTATTTTATTATTTTTTTCTCTCAAAACCAGCCCCTAGTTTTATTTATTAATTCAATATTTTTTAGCTTTCAAGATTATTAATTTATTTTATTTTTAGGATTTCCATTTTGGTGATTAATTGGAGATTTTTTAATTTGTTCTTTTTCTAAGTTTTTTTTTAAATTCATTGATCTACTCTTTCTCTTTTTCATTGATCGATACATTATAGATACAAATTTTCCTCTAAGTACCGCTTTGACTACATCCCATAAATTTTGGCATGCTATCTCACTATTGACATTCTCTTTAATGAAATTATTGATTGTTTCTATGATTTGTTGTTTGTTCCACTCATTCTTAGGATTAGATTATTTGGTTTCAATTTAATTTTTAATCTATACTTCAACAAAATTTTATTTATTGTGATTTTTATTATATTATATTTGGAAAAAGTTAGTTATTATTTCTGCTTTTTGACATGTGGTTGTAAGGTTTTTATGCCTGATTACAGGGACAATTTTTGTGCAGTTGAGAAAAAAAATATTTTCCTTTCTATTCCCATTCAGTTTTCTTCAGAGGTCTATCATATCTAATGTTTCTAAGATTCTATTAATCTCCTTAACTTCTTTCTTATTTATTTTAAAGTTAGCTTATTTTAGCTCTGAGAGAGGAAAATCAAGTTCCTCCTCTAGTATATTTTATAATCTATTTTCTCCTGTAGTTCATCTAACTTTTTAAAGTATTTGGGTATTATGCTTTTTGGTGCATATATGTTTAATATTGATATTAATTGATTATGGTACCTTTTAACAAGATGTCATTTCCCTGCTTATCTCTTTCAATTAGGTCTATTTTTGCTTTTGGTTTGTCTGAGATCATGATTGCTACTTTTTTGTTTAGCTTCAGCTAAAACATAATAAATTCTGCTCTAGTTTCTTACTTCAAGTCTCTGTGTACCTTTCTGTTTCAAGTGTGTTCTTGTATATAATACATTTTTGAATTTTGATATCTAACCCATTCTGCTATCTGCTTCCATTTCATGGGTTAATTCACCCCATTCACTTTCACAGTTATGATTACTAACTCTGCATTTCTCTCTATCCTATTTTATTCTGTTCATTCTTCTCTCATTTTTTACTCTGTCCATTCTGAAAGATGTGTTTTGCTTCTGACTACTGCCTTCATTAATATGCCTTCCCTTTATCAGTCTCTTTGTCTCATTCTCTTCCCCTCCCACTTCTTTGTTAAATAAGATAGATTTCTTTAACAAATTAAGTTCATTTGTGTGTATGTGTATACATATTTACATATGTATACACATATGAGATAATTTCCCTCATCCTTCCTCTCTCTTCCCCCCTCTCCCAGTGCATCCCTCTTTCTTAACTACCCATTTTTTTAAGAACATCCCAACATGATCAGTTCACTTACAAGCCCTCTGTATATGTAGAATTTTCTAAGTGCCATAATAATGATAAAGTCCTTGTGTTATGTGTTATTATCTTCCCCTGTAGAAATGTAAACAATTTAACCTTATTGAGTCCCTTATGATTTCTCTTTCATGTTTTCTTTTTTTAATACTTTTCTGTAGTGTTATAGTTGACATCAAAATTTCTATTTGTCTCTGGCATTTTCATCAGGAATTTAGTCCTCTATTTAATTAAATAACCATTTTCCCCTGAAGAATTATACTTAGTGTTACTTTGTAGGTTATTGTCTTGTAATCCTAGTTCCTTTGGTTTTTGGAATATCACACTCCAAGCCCTTCATTTCTTTAATGTAGTATCTGCTAAATTTTGTGTGATACTGAATGTGGTTCCATGGTATTTGAATGGTTTTTTTTTTTTCTGGTTGCCTGAAGTATTTTCTCTTTGACCTTAAAGCTCTGGAATTCATCTAAAATGCTCTTGGAAGTTTTTATTTTGGGGTCACTTTCAGGAGGTGATCAGTGGATTCTTTCCATTTCTATTTTACCTTCTGAATCTAAGACATTGGGACAATTTTTCTTGATAACTTGTTGAAATATAATGTATATGCTTGTTCTTTGACCATGGCTTTCAGGTAGTCCAATAACTCTTAAATAATCTTCTAGATCTATTTTCCAGGTCAGTTGTTTTTTTTTTTCCTATTAGATATTTCACATTTTCTTCTATTTTTTCATCCTTTTGACTTTGTTTTATTGTTTCTTGATGTCTCAAGCTTTCATTTCCCTAATTCTATTTTTAAGGAGTTATTTCCTTCAGTGAGCTTTTGTCCCTCTTTTTTGTATTTGGTCAATTTTGCTTTATAAGGAGTTATTTTCAGAATTAATGTTTTGTAGCTCTTTTACCATTTGGCCAAATCTGTTTTTGAAAGGGATTGCTTTGTTCAGTATTTTTTTCTCCTCTTTGACCAAACTATTGATTGTCTTTCCATCATTTTCCTTCATTATTATCATTTATTTTCCTATTTTTTCCCATGCCATTCTCACTTGATGAGCCCTTCCAGGAATTATTTTTGTGTTTCTGATTCACTTTTTTCTTTGAGGCTTTGCTTATAGCTGCTTTGACATCATTGTCTTCTGAGTTTTTTCTTATCTTCACTGTCACCGTAGAAGCTTTTTATTTTTTAAGTTCTTTTTACTTTTTTTCATTCTTTCTCCAAACCTATTTTTTTTTTTTACTTTGAACTTTATGTTATAATTAGGCTCTATTACCAGGGTACTGGTCAGGGGTCACTCTTCTCCGCTTCAAACTTTTACACATTGCTGTTTTCAGATACAGTTCTGGAAGTCCGGAAGTTTTTGGTGCATCCAAGGTGGTGTGACCTGGAGAGAGGTGTGGTTAATGTTCCCTTGTAACCAGAAGCAGATAATTATGTTCCTCATCACCCTGCTCCCTTAGGATTGAAAGCATTCTTTTACTGCCTGGAATTGGGACCCAAAAGTGGGTAAAGGCAATGGAGTTTCCAAGTAGTGCCCTGTCCTGCACCCAGTGCTAACTCATGGTTCCTTTGTAGTCTCTTTCTGACCAGCTGCGTGATCCCCTTGCAGTCTCTGGGTGGAACTCTCTAGAAGCTGCTGCTATTGCTAATACTACCTTCAAGGCCCACCACTGGTGTTGCTGCCACATGTGCTCTTGGCCAGCCCTTACTCCAGTATTCATGGATCCCTCCTTTTGACCTCTTAAGTTGTCTTGGGCTGGAAAAAATGTCTCATCCCAATCTTTTGTGAGCTGTGCTGCTCCAGAATTTGATTTGAATCTTTATTTTTAAATTGTTTGGAGAGGAATGTTTGGAGAGTTCAGCTATAGTGCTTCCTCTACTCTGCCATCTTGGGTTCATACCCAGAATTTCAGCTTCTTCTACCTTCAAGAGGCCTTTTCTCTTTGGTCAAAATCATCTAAAATGTGAGGAGCAAGGTCTGTAATGCAGTAGGGCTCAGTTGTGTTCAGTAGACCCTCAGTAGAAAATAGTACCTTATTTGACTTCTATATTTTCATTTATACTGTGTTCACATGCAACAGAGATAGGATACTGATCTTGGCTTTAAGAGAGTGGCCTTGGTTTCAATTGAATTTTACAATTAATGCTGCACAAAGTCAACCTTTCTTCAGAGGTTGTATGTAAGCCCATGATCCTGTCAAAGTCTCTGTACATTCCAATACTGGAACAACAGTGGAGGCTGGCTCTCTCTCTCAAGGCACAAATGGAGCCCCAGTCTCATCTGTCACTCTGATCCTCTGAAAGTTCCAAGGAAGACACAGGGCTATTCTTTCCTAGACAAAACTGTCTTTTGATTCCTTGATAAACCTCCCTTCACTTTCTCTACTTTGGAGATAAGAATTTACTAAAAATTAAAGATAAGTGAACTTTTGGTCAAAGAACTTAAATATAAACAATGTCTAATCATTATGATTATTTTGCTTTTGGTCCTTGATTCCTTGTGGAAGGATGCATAATTGTTTCTTATTGAGAACTCCCTAATTTTTTATAGAAAGAATAACATTCTCTCCTTTAAAATGGCATGTTTTTATTTGACTCCTTTATTTATCTTTTATTTATTTTGATATGCTCACCTGAATCAGGGTGCTGATCATGGTTTTGAGGCAATGAATTTAAAAAAAAAAGTCTTCCTCACTATAGATTAAATTTTCCCATGGTCTGGTGGGTGTTGTAGGTGATCCCAATTACTGCCCTATTGAGAAAAAACAGGAATTCTGTTTTGAAAACATTACAATATACACTAATAATCAATTTCAACAGAAAGATTCTGAAAGAAATAGCCAAACAAGTCATAATTAAGCAAATTAAACATTGTTCCTAAAATCTTTGTTCCCTGTTTAAAGGACTTTAGGAAATAGGCAGTGTGTTGGTAAGATATTATTTGGGGGAAAAAAAACAGTATGACAAGCTGGTGTCAGTGTGACTAGTCTTTGTTTCACATTAGTTAAAAATAATAATCTATCAGAGATGTTCTATCATTTATTAAAACTTTGGAGCTGTCTTCCTTGTCCTGCAGCATTCAAAACATTTCACTTCATCATTAAATGATTGGGAATGGAATAGTTTTTGTTTTGTTTTGTTTTTTTTTGCCTTTGAACTCTCCACTGGTATAGATAAATTCAATTGTTCCTTTTGTAAGCACAGAATCAAGGATTCATATTTCTCATGAAAGATTAATTCCTGGTCCATTATTATTTTCAGTCTTTGTTAATAATGCATTAGATGTGCTTACTGCATAGATATGGATGTATAGATGGCATACTTTGGTTTGTCTGGTCAGATATGTTGCTGAGATCACCCTCATTCCAAGCTCAATATAATGCTTATCGGTTTAATGTATCAAGAAATATGACTCCGTTCATAAAGGAGTTTTATTCAAAGTGTACTTATCAAAAGTGTTGCCTTAGTGGAGATGATATTTCTGGTATTGATCAAGCCATCCTCCCCTGGTGCACAGATGATTAATTCACTATTAAACCTTATGGTATGAGCAAGCCGCAGAACAAAGTTTTTAAAGTTCCATTACTTTCTCCACTATTCTAGGGAGAGCTACAGTTACAGAGTCCAAGCCTGTCTGGCTTTCTTTCCCCTTGTCATTTATGTCCTTGTATTTGTGGCCAGTGCATGAGCATTCCTGAGGATGGCCTGACCAGCTGCCTATCTGCACAAGTCATTATAACTAAGGGGAGAAGCAGTCAGTCCTTTGGTACTTGCTGGCAGACTAAGTTTCATACTGAGGCAGAGATAAAAAGTCAAAGAGTTTTCAGAACATAGAAACTGCCAAAAGGAAGCAACAAGCTCTTTGGTTCTGAAGGTCACAATCCCAACTTCCTCACACATATAACAATGCCTAGGAAAGCGGGAAAGTGGGTGTCTTGTTTTCTTGCTCTTTTTTCCCTGATCATTTATAAAGATTGAGTCACTTTTATTGCTATTGATCTTAGTGAACTCTCTCTCTCTCTCTCTCTCTCTGAAGTAACTGTTAAATTATGCTCTGCTCAGACAATGGCCAAGGATAAGCAATATACATCTCATATTATGAGTGCCCTCAATATCATTGTCTAAGGATGAGAAATACAAGTTTATTTCATGCATGTCCCTCAATCAATTCTCACAATGTAGATCTCCATAAGGGAGAATTAGAGAAACAGTTAATTGTGACATGTAGGTTGCATGAAAGGCAAGCAATGTGAAAAGGACTAGAAAACAAGGTAAGGACTAGGTGGCAAAAGACATTGCTTATTATTCAATGGAATTTGTATTATATCCTACAGGTAATAAGTAGTCACTGAATATTTTTGATCAGGGCTCAATTTGTGATTTTGAGAGTTTTTTTTTAGAAGAATGGACTTGGAAAGAGGGAATCCAGAGAGAATACTTATAGCATCCAGTTAAGAGGTGATGAGGGTCCGAACTATGGAGGCAGTTGTGTGAATTCAGTGGATAAGACATGTACAAGAGCCTTTGCAAGGTGACTTTTGATATAGGTTGAAAATTGATTAGATATGTGGGATGACGGAGAAAGGGATGGAGAGGACGAGAAGATCATCAACCTAAAGATGAGAACTGAGAGACAGCAGATATAGGTTCTTTAGTCTAGGAATTTGCAAAGAGGAAAAATGTAGGATAAAAGCATATGTGAATGTCAGGCTCAGGAAAAGATGTTCTAGGTACTTGGATACATCATTAAAGATGGAAGAAAAGGTAGGGAGGGAGAGTAGATTTAGCAAGATAAATATGGGGCAGAGTTCCAAAAGAGGAAGGAAGAGATGGGATCAAGGACAAAATTGTTGGAATTTGCCTTGGCAAGAAGGACAGCCCCATTGTCTGAGACTTGAACACAAGCAGGAGTAAAGCTAGAAACAAATGAAACTTAACAGCCAGAAGTACCCAGAGTTATTTATGTATCAGAGAAAATCGTGGGCCTGACGGCACAGATTTAATTGTGAGCTAAGTCAAGAGAAGTTACAGATGCTACATGGCTTTCTATGGCTTCATGACTCCAATATACTGATATAGGCACCCTGGAAGTATTTGAAGCTTCAGATAAGATAGGATCCCTTTCCACAGCACAGAAATATGCTCATGGCTTTTCTGAGAGTAGTTGATTAAATTTGGGTATTTTGAAAAATAAGATTCCTTCTCATATCTTGACTTTTTGTGAACTTTCTTACACCTCTAGAATTTCTTCCTACCCAGAGAAGCTAAAAGTTTTCCTAATAAAGCTGCTGTTGGAGCAATAATGCTAGGGGCTCTATGTTAATGTGTTTGTGGATTCCTTCCAACATGCACCCAATGGGCCATTGCTAGCTTCTTGGCCTCTGATGAACTCACTGCATTTTCTTGGTTCATCAACTCCTAGACAGAGCTTGTCTTCTTCAGCTGGGATTGGCATCACTGAAGACTTGTTCCAGGCCATTTGCATCAGTGTTGCCAACTTTAAAGTTCCATTTTTTCAAAGATGCAGGCCTAAGAAAAGGAGAATCTCTCTTTGCCTACATTTTTTTTTGTTCTCCCTCAAGAATCTGAAATTTAATTAATCAATTCACTAAATTTCAGCATGGGAAAGACTTAGAGGCTCTGTGTCTCTAACCCAATGAGTATCTGAACAAAAGCACCCTCTCTAACATCCCTGATGAGTGTTTTTTTTAACTCTTGACTTTAAGACTTCCATTAATGGAAGAACATCACCACCTGAGGCAGTACTTTCCCCTTCAGGGTAACTTGAATTATTAGGACATTTTCCTTTTCCTCAAGTCTTAACATCTCTTCTATATAACTTCTACCCATTGCTCCTAGTGTTAATAACAATGGGCTGAAATAAAATCTAATCATTCCCTCTCACATAAAAGAGAGCCTTTTAAATCATTTGCAAGAGTTATGGTCCTTGACCACATTTATTTTCTCTAGGCTAAACATACCCACTTCCTTCAACCCATCCTCCTATGAGATGCAATGAAGAACCTTCACGATCCTGGCTGTCCTCTGAACATTTCCTAAGTTATCCAAGCCCGATATAAAATGTGATGCCTAAAACTAAATAAGAAAAAAGGGGAGAAGGCAAAAGAGGAGGGGAAAAGGTAAAGGAGGAGGAAAACAAAATGATGATGACAGAGGAAGAGAAGTTATCCCTGATATACTACTTTTCATGAAATATTTGATTAAATCTTCAAAAATAAACCTATAACATAGGTACTTCTTGTGCAGTAACATCCATCCATTGGTCCTAAGTTTTCTCGTTACAGCTAGTTAGAGTAATTCCTATTGCTTTGCCATGTGACAATCCTTCAAACATTTAAGGATGATGATTCTCACCCTAACCCTCCTAGCTCTTTTCTTCTCTAAACATTCCTGGTTTGTCATTTGATATTATTTCAAGTTGTTATATCCCCAGTTCCTCTTTCCACCTCTAAATGGTTTCAAATTTATTCTTGATCTCTCTGGTATAATCACTCCATTTTCAAATCATACCATGTGTATGTATGTGTGTGTTTGTGTGTGCATGTAATATGTGTTTATACACATGCACACACATTATATATAGAGAGAGATACACATATGTGTTTCCATTTATGTATGTGTGTAAATATATAAATACATATGTATCCATACATTGAGTAGCAGAAAGAATATTAGATGCATAGTCTTGAAGACATGAATTCAAATCCCACTTTAGCACCACCTCACACTTATCAGATTGGCTAACATGACAGAAAAGGAAAATAACAAATGCTGTAGAGAATGTGAAAAATAAGTACAATAATGCACTGTTGGTTATAAATGGGTCCAATCATTCTGGAAAACAATTTGGAACTATCCCCAAAGGGCTATAGACCTGTGTATGCCCTTTGACCTAGCAATACCACTGCTAGATCTGTATTCCAAAGAAATCAAAGAAAAGAGAAAAGGAACTATTTGTACAAAAACATGTACAGTAGCTCTTTTTGTGGTGACAAAGAATAGGAAAGTGAGCAAATGCCCACCAATTAGGAAATGGCCAAACAAACAGTGGTATACGGTTGTGATGGAATACTTTTGTGCTATAAGAAATGATGAGCAAGATGATTTCAGACAAACCTGGGAAGATTTATATGAACTGACATAAAGTGAAGTGACCAGAACCAGGAGAACATTGTATGCAGTAACAACAATATTGTAACAATGATCACCCATGAAAGACGTGGCTACTCTAATCAATACAATGATCTAAGACTATTCCAAAGGACTCATGATAAAAAAATTCTATCCACTTCCAAAGAGAGAGAGAACTGATGAACTCTAAAAGAATATTGAAGCATGTTTTTCTTTTCACTTTCTTTATTTTTCTTGCTTTTTTGACGTGGCTAATGTGGAAATATATTTTGCGTGATTTCACATAGTACCACATTGATATCATATTGCTTGTCTTCTCAATGTGTGGATAGAGGTTGTAGGGAGGGAAAGAATTTAGAACTCAAAATTTAAAGAAAGAATGTTAAAATAAATAAATGCATAATGATTAAAGAAAAAAAATGAATCCTGCACCACTTAACAGCTATGTGACCTTGGCCAAATCATTTAACCTCTCTGAACCTCAGTTTTCTTACCTGTAAAATAAGAAAAATAATAGCACCTACCTTGAAGGATATTGTGAAATTCGTTTTTTAAAGAGAGAATATTAAAAAAAAGATTGATTTTGGAGTCAGAGGACCTGGTTTCCAGCCCCAGCTCTAATGATTCCTTCCTTTGTGTTTTGCGGGAAGTCCCTTGATCTCCTAGGCCCTTATCTATACAAAAGATGCTATGGAGCTTCCTCATCCATACAATTAGTGAGTTGGTCTCAATATCCTCTGTACTCCCCTCCATCTCTAGATCTATTATCCTATGACTTAATCTTGGCATTGAACTCTGCAGTAGATCCTTGCCATCGTGGTGCGGTTCATATTTTCTGAACATAGATTTTGTTGACCTGCACATCCTGGCTTATCTAATGATCAGAAAGTTGAATGTTCTCCATGATGTGTGATCTTTCAAGGAGTCTGGCATAACTCCAATGTATTCTGGGGGGTCATCACATTGAAGCAGAATCTTGAAGGTTATTTTTTCTCAATCAAATCCAATTATTTTACTTTGTACTCAATAAAAAAGCAGAATGGAATGTTTTTCCTCTATATTTCCTAATCAATTTTATGATTTTAGCAACAATGGCTTTATGGGGCAAAATATCAACTCACAAAATGTCAGACCTGAAAGTAATCATTATAATTGCTGATTTTACAAATGAAAAAATGAAGGCCCAGAGAGGTGAAGGGATTCATCAATAATCACATGATTAGAAGAAGAGCCAGGACAGGCTATCAGGCTCCCAGTCCAGCATCATGTCTACAATGGCACATTACTAGATCAACATCCTAGCACTTAAAGGTCCAAAAAGTTAAGGATATATAAATTTCCTAATTATTATTTCATTGAGCACCTGATTGAAAGTAATTTCTTACTGAATCTGTGAGTTGGACTAATCATATTGCTATCAAGGGACACAAACACTTAAAAAAAGGTTATATTTACAATCAAAAGATATAAAAGTCACCAGAATCATGGTATATTTCCTAGATTATAACATACAGGTAAATGGGCAGCTTGCTGGGTTAGTTCATTGGTTACTCAAAGGTCAATTTAAAATGATATGGTGGGTAGAAGTAATTGGCTGCATTTGGCTAATGATAAATTGGGCTCAAGAAGAATATCATGGGACATTTTATATAGTAATGGCAATATTGCTTGATGATGAACTGTGAATAAAATGTAGCTCTATTCTTAGTAATATAACAATCTAAGATAGTCACAAAGGACTAATGATGAAGTATACTCTCTGCCTCCAGAGAAAGAATTGATATTGATTAAATACAAACTGAAACATGCTGTTTTTCACTTTCTTTCTTTCATTTCTTTTATTCTAGTCGTCTTGTACAAAATTAATATGGAAATGTTTTACATAATTGCACATGCATAACCTATATAAGATTGCTTACCATCTCAGGGAGGGGGATGGAAGAGAGGAAGGGAGGGATAGAATTTGGGACACAAAACTTCAAATAAAAATGTAAAAAAAAAAGATTAAAAAAGAAAATTCAGGTTTAATAAGTGGATGAAAAAGTAAATGGAATACTTTTTTTAGGAGCTTCCAAGGAGGATTTCTGAATTCTTCCAAGGATGATAACCTTATGTCTTTAGTCTATCTAATAAAACTTAAAAATTTCCTATTCCTTAAAAAAGAAGGATATCATGAAAGCAGCAGATTCTTAACAAAAAGAGGTGGTGTCAAACTTAACAAAGAGATTGTGTAATGAGACTGAGGGAGAACATATGTATATTTTGAATAGTGGACAAGCATCCTCAGAATGCTAAGTACCACAGAAAAAGACTATGGTCATTAAAAGTAAATGGGTTCAGAGCTTTAGGTTGGTTGTTGTTCTTCATTCTTGAAGAAGATCAAGATGACATCACTCTTTTGGTGTCAAGGTCCAATGTGTCCAATGGTGGTTGATCAGACCAACATGAACTCAGAATGCTCTACAACAGATTGGCCATAAATGGGCTATGTGAATACCTGGAGTAGAGGTGTCTCTAAATTTGCACATTTCACATTTCTTTTTAAAAAATATTTAATTATTTTATTTATTTTTAGTTTTCAACACTCGCTTCCATAAACTTTTAAGTTTTCAATTTTCTCCCCTTCCCTTCCCTCTTCCCTCCCCCCAAAGACAGTGTGCAATCTGATATAGACTCTACATATACATTCATATTAAACATTTTCATATTAATCATGTTGTAAAGAAGTATTAGAACCAATGGGAGGAATCATGAGGAAGAAGAAATAAAACAAAACAACAAAAGAAAAAATATCAAACTGTCTGCTCTTATGTGCATTCAGACACCAGAGTTCTTTCTCCAGATGTGGATAGCATTTTCCATCCTGAGTCTTTTGGAGTTGTCTTAGATCCTTGTATTGTTGAGAAGAAAGTTACTCATCATACAGTGTGGCTGTTAATGTGTTCATCTCACATTTCTTTTGAGCTACTGCAATTCTGCTTTACTCATAGAGCACAGCACTTTCTTTGATGTGGGTATCATGCTGGGCAGTCCTGTGCCAGTGTCTCCTGTGTCTCACAATTAACTCAAAAGTTCTTCAGAGAGACCTTGAGAGTGTCCTTGTAATGCTTCTTCTGACTTCCATGTGGGCTCTTGCCCTGTGTGAATTCTCTGTTAAATAGTTGTTTATGGAAACATACTTTTGGCATTCAAACATCTTGGCTAGTTCATTGGAGTTGTACTCTTTGCAGTAGAGTTTGAATGCTTGGCAGTTTAGTTCAAGAAAAGATGTCAGTATCTGGTACCTTATCCTGCCAGGTGATCTTCAGAACCTTCCTAAGACAATTCAAATGGAAGTGATTCAGTTTCCTGGCATGGCAATGGTATGCTGTCCAGGTTTCCCAGGCATACAACAATGAGGTCATCACAACGGCTCTGTACACCTTCAGTTTGGTAGGCAGTCTAATGACTCTTCTGTCCCCACACTTACCTTTGGAGTTTCCCAAACAGTGAGCTAGCCCTGGCAATGCATGTGTCAACCTCATAATCCCATGTGCACATACCTGACAAGTATACTGCCAAGGTAAGTGAACTTATCCACAGCATTCAAAATTTCTCCATTTGTAAATATTGGTTAGATCCTCTATGGAAGAATTGTAAGTGAGCATGGGGAAGAATCGTATAGAATGAGAAAATGCAGTTGGGTTAGAGGAAGTGGGAACAGTGGGGAAAAATTATGTCTATCAACATATCTGTAGTCTTTTAGAAAGTACATAAATACTCATCAATGTCTCCCTGCTTCTGTGAACTATCAGCAATTTTTTATTTGTTAATGAGGATATAAGCTTATTGAAGGCAGGGACCATGAGATGCACCTTGTCCCCCCCCCCACCTAACAGTTTTAGTTACATAGTAAGTAATAAAACAATGTATCATTGAATATTACTTAAGTCAATAGTTGGAGATCTAATCAATCAATAAACATTTACTAAGCACCCACTATGTGCCAGGTATTGTGTAAGCACCAGAAGATTGTTGAAGACTTATAGAAATATATGCGTTAATCTCCTACAATGTGCTTGACATTGTGTGGGGTGCTAGAGCTGCACAAGCAAAATAGCCCCTAACCTACCACCTTGAGGTGGGGGGAGGATAGAGAACAAGAATTGATTAAGTGCCTACTATGAGCAAGGTATTGTGCTAAATGCTTTACAAGTATTAGCACCTTTGAACCCTCACAAGGACCTGGGAGGTAGGTGCTGTGATTATCTTTGTTCTACAGTTGAGAAACTGGCTCAGAGATAGGTTCACTGTGTTGCCGAGGGTCACACTGCTAGTAAGCATCTAAGGCTAGATTTGAACTCAGTTATTCCTGACTCCATGCCCTCTCCTTTGTGCATTGTGGCACTCCCTAGCTGCTACAAGGACTTACCAGCTAAAAATAATTCTTTCAGAAACATTTAGAGAATTGCAAAGGTACCTACCCAAGGAAATGGAATGTGTACAATAGTATAATCTAATGCTCAAGTGAACCAAGATTGATCAAAATCATTAAGATGCAATTTTGAAGTGGATGACACAAATTCAGAGCTTTAAATGAAAAACAATAGTACAGAATGGTCAGGGATTATGGGTAAACAGGGAGATTAAAATCTCCAAAGTCCCAAGTGGAAACTGAGGGTCCAGAAAGTCATGTCTGAGTAACTTATGTTGAGGGCAAGGGGGTGTGGAACCTCTTCCAGGTTAAATCTCAGGGCAGATATATCCCTATGATGGGGTCTTTTAAATCACAGAGCCAAATTAAAAAAAAATATTCTCAAAAATCAAACCTAATCAAGATCTAATAAAAGGTTGAAACTGGCTGGAGCAGTAGGAAAGCATAATATTAATTTTTTCCCCTCTCCCTCTAGGAGCATGCAGAGGAAGCAGCTCAGAAAGGAGTAATTCAGTACTTGCATTGTTTTGCAACCAAAATCAGAAATTGAGATGGTTCTTGAATCCTGCGGAGGACTTTAATCCACAAAAGGTGGAATTGTAATTGGCCAATTAAAGGTATTAAACCTTAAAGTGTGAGTCCAATGCAGGAGACCCCAGCCATTAGTTAACTTTGAGGATAAGGAGCTATTTCAGCAAATTGTCCAACCCTTGTAAAATGCTTATATTGACCGTTTAGGGAATGGGAATGGAGGTAGCAGCATTTGGAAGAAAGACACCTGAAAACAAAGAGGGGAGTAGAAGCCAACAGATTCAATTTAGTGTTGGCTCTTGATCAGAGGTTCTGAACCTGGTGTTGGTGGACTTTGGGTTTTAAATCTTTTGATAACATCATTTCCATATGATGTTTTTCTTTTCAAATTCTACTATTTTGTTTATGCATTTAAAAACATCATTCTGAGTTAGTATTCATTGGCCACTGGTTTGATCCTCGTTATTTTTGTTCAGTAGATTTTATGAGGGCCAAATATGTAGTCTATGTTGATCCCATGGCTATTTAGTGTGTCCTAAGTATGGGGATCCTTAACGATACAGATTTATTAAAAAGAAAAGCATGTTTTATTTGTTGCTTAAGCAATAGTCCAGCTCAGTAGCTCAAGCTTAGTGTAAGGCTCCTAAATGTCTTGTTGGGTAATTGACTACTGTTTCTTCATGGATTTCACCTCTCCATGGAGTCAATGCGATATGATCTTCCTATTCAGCTAGGTCATTAGAACAAAGTGAGCCGAGTTCTCATTTTGAGGTTGTCATTAATTCTGAGGAGCAGCATCCTTTAACTGAGTAAAATTCTGGAACTGATCTTGGAAACAGGGAGAGGTCAGGCCAACAGGATTCAATGGAAATTTGTTGCACCTCCACTCTGGAATCCAATTCCTTTCCCCAAAAGTTTCTACTTATAATGACTTTCCATAGGTTCATTGTTTTTTTTTTCTCTTTTCTTTAAAGGAAGATATTTGACCGAAGAATTAAAAGCCTGTGGGGGGGTCATCAATCTATACGGGGAAAACACATTTTTTCATCCTTATCTCCTTGCCATTTCAACCTATCTGGATGTTTAAGAGGCCAAGGAATTGTTACAGGGAGGAGAAAGAGCAATCTGTTGACACTCATTCCTAGTAAATCATTGGCGGTTTTGGTTGGCCATCTTCAGAGTATTCAGAAGCATTCACAAACTTCTCCTTCAGGGCCCCAAATTTCATCCTAAAGTAGCAGGCAAACACCAAATAGGGAAGTTTTCAGAGGAATTTATTGACCAGGAACCCAGAGAAAGGAAAAGGGGACTGAGATTAGAGGCAAAAGACATGTAGGAAAGATCCTGTTCTACTCATCCCTATCTAAGTGGCCTTGGGTAAGGCACCTTCCCATTCAGGGCCTCAGTTTCCACCTTCAAAAATGGAGTAGTGTAATAGGTAAGACAATGTCTTTGTACCCTTCTAGTTCTATCTAGATGAATATAATTAAATGGATGCTTCCCCTCCCCCAGAAGGATTTTTTAAAATGGATTTACTATGGCACAGTATTGGCAAGACAGGTTCAGAAAAACTTTTCTTGAATTCCTGTAATAAATCCTTGTTGCCTGTGTAAACCTGGAAAAATCCCTTAATTCTTCTGAGTCTTTTCTAAGTCCCGGTCAGGTTGTGGTAATTGGCATCACAGAATCTTCTGGTCATCTTTGATCTGCGTGTTGTTGTTAGGTCATGTTTCAGTCATGTCTGACTCTTCATGACCCCATTTGGAGTTTCTTTTTTTTTTGGCAAAGATACTGTAATGGCTTGTCATCTCCATCTCTGGCTCATGTTAGTGATGAGGAAGCTGAGGCAAACAGGGTTAAGTGACTTGTCCAGGGTCACACAGCTAGTGTCTGAGACCTCATTTGAACTCAGGAAGATGAGTCTTCCTGACTCCAGGTCTGGTTCTCTATCCACTAGAGTTGTAATTCTAGTTCTTCCCTTAACTACCTCTGCTTTTTGTTTAAATATAGGATTTTACTCATCTCTATTGAATTCCCAGTCTATTAGATAGGTACATGATTATTCCAAAAGAGAAGTTTCTAGTAATGTATCAGCCGCAACATGAGGATGGAAAAAAGCTTTCCTTTATATTACTGAATTTGGTGTCTTCTAAATTAGATACAAATAACAAATAATTAAATTTCATAACATGAAATGAGTGATTTCCCTTTCTCAACAATTGTAAGTTACAGAGAAAACCCAAGAGCAGGGTAGCTAAGGTCTGGAGTTGGGAATTAGGAAAGACCTGAAATGAAATCCCACTTTGAACATCTACTAATCATATATTTTTGGACAGACCAAAGTGAGGTCATTTATGATCTATGTCCCTGAAGCACCTCTCAAGGAATTATCTGCTTAATCATCAAAGCTGGATGGTGATCTACAGTGGTGAAATCAGTCTTCATACCAAGACTTCCCCTCACTGACTAATTTCATGTCATTCAAATTTAAAGAAAAATAGTTTCCCTCAGTTTTACTAAAATACTACATTTTTCTGAGCTTAAACGTTATTTAGATGTTTCAAAATGAATTAGACAAATGTGGTAACATTTCCTGATTTCTCAGCCAGCAATTACAAAATGCTTCTCCAAGTATAAGCCGCCATGTTTGTTCAAGCCTAGGAAAATAAATCAGATTTGACTGATGCTAATCCTGTCTGTCCTTCAAGTACTCATTTCTTATCATGAGTTTTCCCAAATCTCTTTGATAATTTGAAGTCCGAGACGGATTGTAACCTTCCCAAATAGCACATAAATATCAGGCCTTGAGAACTGAATATGAAAGGCATACCCCTGTTTTAGTAATGGCATTAATAGCCCAGTATGACCACTCCATGAAAGACTTCCAAGGCCACCAATGTCTCTTACAACTGTGCTATTGAATGAATAGAGTGTTAGACCAGATCCAAGGTGACTCACATGAGAACCACCCAGATGTACTTAGAAACTCTTCAGAGCCACAAATGTTCACAGGGAGTTTTGAAACAACTTCTAATCAAGAGCTTCCTGGTGTTCAACAGCGATTGGGATCCAATGAAAACAGACTGTTTCTTCAGGTTGCAAAAAAACAAAGGCAGGATCTGGGGACAGAGATCGGCTTGTTCCCAAAATTTCTTATGTAAGAGTACACCATGCATTAGTACCAAGAATTGATGTTTCTCCATGAGTCTGTTGAAGTGGGAGCCAAAGCCAAGAAAAGGTCATGATGAGATGATGTGGCAGAAGCTGTGATGGGGCAACCTTAGGAGAAGCTTGACAGTACTTTTTGACGAAGGACAATGCCAGAAAGATGATTCCAAGTGTCCTTGTGTGCATGTGACAAATGCTCTGATATGCGGTGGTCACAGCCTTAGCCTAGTGGAGGGAACACCATATCTAAGCATAAATTCCAAATGGATAGATAAGCTAGTAAATAAGTAAAGATGTTTAAAAATAAGAGAGAAAGAAGGGAGGAAGGAAAGAAGAAAGGGGAAAAGAAGTGAAGGGAAGAGAAAAGGGAAGAGAGGGAGGAAGGAAGGGAGAGAGAAGGAAAGGAAGGAAGGTAGTGAGGGATACATGAAGAAAGGGAGGGAGAGAGGAAGGAAGGAAAGAAAGAAGGAGAAATCTGACCAAGGAGACTAAGAATAATGGAAGATGCCTCAAGAAACTTAGATAATAGATGTGTTTTACCTTCTGGACTGCAAAATACAAGCATCTTATTTGTTCTTGAGTCCCTGACCGAGCTGAGGACTTAAAGAAATTTCACACAAAGATTCCTCTGGAAGAGCCTTCGAGGTCATCTCTGTGATTTCTGCAAGGTCACTCTTTTCACTTCCAGGTTTGACTTCACTTTTTCCCTCTTGGCCTGAATATAGAGCAGTTGGGTTTCACAAATGCATTAGTAACACAGAGATAACTGTGGAGGACTCAGGGAGACATAAAGGAAGGTCAGAATTTCTTCCTGAGTCTTCTTTGAGTTCCTCTTTTATCTATTGAAATATTTGTATTTGTTGTTGATTGTTAATCTCACCACAAAATAGACATCTGTATATACACACATACATATGTATACACATATGTATGTGTGTGTATGTATGTATGTATATCTATACATATAAGACCCTTGCCAACTCTGGAGACATTTGCATTCTCAATGGGTGGGGCTGTGGATCGAGTCCAAAAGCTTGTCTGCAGTTTTCAACTCTGACTCTGACTGTATGACCTTGGATATAGCATATTAATTCTCTGCTTCTCAATGGCCTTATCTGTATGTAATCCATGACCTGGGCCATGTGTTCTCAGTTTACACACACCAGGTTCAATTTTGAGGGCAACCCCAAAAGATTCTCTCTCTCCCTCTCTCTCTCTCTCCTCTCCTCTCTCTGTCTCTGTCCCTCCATCTCTGTCTTTCTCTCTGTTTCTCTCTCCTCTATCTCTCCTCTGTCTCTTCCTCTGTCTCTGTGTCTCTGTCTCTCTCTGTCTATGTCTCTCTCTGTCTCTCTGTCTCTCTGCCTCTGTCTCTGTCTCTGTTTCTCTCTCTCTCTCTGTCTCTCTCTCTCTCGGTCTCTCCCTCTCTCTGTCTCTCCTCATATTTCACCCACTCCAAGTTTGCTTTTATCAATCTCACACCTGGGTCTCAGAAATTTGAGTAACAGGGATCCTAGTTCCTATGCAAATTGTTGTTTCTCCTTCATTTTCAAAGAGAATCAATGATATTTGTCTAACTGACCAATGAGTTTGAAACCTTTGATCACTATCAACCTGATTTAGCCTGTCTACCAGGACAATTTTACAGGGGTGTGGTTGCTACATACTTCTCAGAGTCACAGGTGGGAGTTGGGTGTATAGGATGTTAAGAGAGTCTAGCACCTCTCTTGGGAGGGCTGCTTGTTCACCTTTGGTGTTCAACTAGTCACTCACCTCTCAGCTATGCAAGAACTCCAGGCAGCAGATGCCAGTATCAGGTGCAAGGTAGCCTTTATTTCACCCAAAGAAAATATATAGAACATAAAATAGTCACAAGAGCCCATAAAGAAATGTACAAAATGCATCCAAGGCTAAAGGTTATCCCCAGTCAGCATAATTCTCTTCCCGCTCTAGTTCTTCCTGTTCTGCCTAAAGGTGCTACATAGGCCATCCTAGGTTCACAGTGTCCCTGTGGTTTAGACTGACCCCCAATAGGGAAAGTACTTTGAAGAATATGTTAGACTGGAGTCATCCAGCCTCTTCTACCCAACAGAGGTCCTCTGATGAATTAGACTTCCCCAACAAGGAAACAAACACTTAACAATTACCATTCATTCCCACTTTCCACATGTGTTCGGTAATTTTTTGGTGATATCTGACTTTCCATGGCCTTATTTGAGGTTTCCTTGGCAAAGATACTGGAACGGTTTGACATTTCCTTCTCCAGTTCATTTTACAGATGAAGAAACTGAACAAGAAGGATTGGGTAACTTGCCCTGCTAGTGAGATGCTGAGACCAGATTTGAATTTAGATTCTCCTGACTCCAGGGTCAGCACTTTATCCACTGCACTACTTAGGTGAACTGTAATAGAGGGAGTCAAAGTCCAGGGGCCTTCCTTCTCCGTGTTATGGTATTTTTACTACAGAAGGCATTTACAAACTACAGTTTTGAGTAGATACTGATCCACAAAGGACCTCAATCCTACCTTCCTGGAAACCCATGTGTGAGTGGGAAGGGTGAGGGGGTGGCACAGAGCTAAGCAACAATTTCATGTCCGTTAATGATTTGGGAAAAGAAACAACACACACACACACACACACACACACACAAACATTTTACTCCTGATGTTTGGAAGACAATAAACATCAATTTATTCTGCTGAGAGACTGAGAGTTTTATAGAAAAAGTTTTATAGAAAAGAAGAAAAAATCTAAAAACAATTGAAATGTCCCCATTTACACCCCACAGAATCCTGCAGAAGGAATTTTGTGGTTCTGGGGGGAAAAAAAAGCCTGCCTCTGCAATCTGTGGACCAACCTTCCAATCAAGGTCATTTCCAAGGACAAGGTCATTTCATCATTTGATAGCACACAACCTAATAGAAATATTGATTAACTATAGTAAGGAGTATTCATGTTTCTGAATCATTCTAGGCATGGAGAATATTTAGTCTCTCTGAAACTTAGTTTCTCGATTTACAAAATAAGGCTATTCAGTTGGTACTTTTGAAGGCTAAATCCCATGAAACTATGATTTATTCACATGGGAGGGGTAAAGGGCATTTTATGGGCTCTGGTGTTTGTTTCCCTATGTCAGAGGTTAACTCCTGCCCAGGTCAATTGTGAACCCTCCTCAACTATTCTCTGTGAGAACCGGCAGGATGATTTTTGGTACAATTCAGTTGACCATCTGTGGGATTGCAGTCTTTGTTGACTGCTAAAGACTAATCAACACTGTGCTTTGCTAGAAAGAAAAGGATTCTGCTGATTATGCAAGCAGGTCCTTTCTGGAGTGGCTGCCATCAGCACACACCGACATTTGGCAAGACTTCTGCTACAGAAAAAGGAATGGGTGGGACCTTATTAGAGTTTTTAAAATGGCAGCAGAGTGTAGCTCTTCCCTCACTCTAACACTCCAGGGCTCGGCAAGAAATTTGTTTGTTTTGAGAGACAAATCTCCTTCTCCAAAAGGTAATGGTGTTATTAATTAAAAGAGAGAGAGAGAGAGAGACAGAGAGAGAGAGAGAGAGAGAGAGAGAGAGAGACAGACAGACAACAGGGGTGGGATCATGCTAAGCCCAAGATGTTAAATGAGCCTCAGTTCTCCTAGAGAACACTTCCCCAGCAGTTCTCTTAGCTGTCACCATTGGAACGCGTCTGGGGAAATGTTTTCCAGGGTTTGTGTGAGTGTTGGCAAGAAAGAGAGTGATTTTAAGTCTCAACTTTGAAATCTGACATCAATCCAGAGCATTGGCAGCTAAGACCCAACAGTTTGGCATTTACAAGTGGAGATGGTGCTAGCCTTAGCAGGAAATGATAATAAAGCCTTCTTTTGATCTGAATTCTTCAAAACTGTCAAAAGTTCTGATCAGTGAAGGTCAGAAGGGGGCTCATTTAAGGCTCGCCTCCACTGGTTGCCCAGCTGGCTACAAAATTAGAGTATTTCCTGCCTCTCCTGCCAAAATAAATATTATGAAAACACTTCAGTCCCCAGCTGCCTATCAGACTTGATGGTATGTGCAAAGGAGACGGTTTGTTTGCACGTGTGCACCTTTCCACTCGGCATGCCTCTGGAGAGGCTCAGCTGCTTCTTACAACATGGAGACCATCCCACTTCTTCCTCCCCCCTGAAAAATACTCCAATGTTTAGGGCTTTGGAAGCTGAAAAGCCCCATCCTTGTGCAAATTAAGAAAAAATGAAAAACCTTCTCAGCAACCCATCTGAAACAAATCTTGTCTTCACCTCCTCTGCCTGAACATCTAACTGATATTTATCTCTGAGATAATAAAGGTATAATTAATGGCTTGATTCAGGAAAAGTTTTGAGATTACAAAAAGCAAATATCTTCATGTAAATAACTTCAAAGGACAGAAAACATTTGGAAGAGGTCAGGGATGGGGGGAGTAAGGAGAAGAGAGGGGATGATTAGATTTAGGTGAAGCTGGAAGAGAGATATGATTCAAGTGCTTTGAGAATGAAGGGAAGGAGAAAGAACAGTGCCGTTACAGTTTCCTAATTTGCATATCACTCTCTTTTATTTCAACCCATCTAAGATTCTTTTAAGGTATCTTTAAAAATCTTATTCTCAAAAGAGTTTTTCAAGAAACCAACCACTTTTGATAGTTTCACCTTGTGACCCAAGTTCCTCATCAGGGAAGAAGCCCTATCTTTTAATTGTTGTTATCTTTTTGGTGATAGCACCCTCGAATTTACCAACCGAGGGCAATCGTCAGACTGGGACCCAAGGCATCGATCATGTTTGTGACTCGTAATGAGTGCGAAGGACACATCGACTCCTCATCGGCGTTTATGGATATTGCTGGGTAATTGCAGTGTAATTATGGCACACAACAGCTTCAGAAAATGATCCGGGAGGAAAACAGCTGGTTCCCTTTAACAGAGATGAGATCTTGTCAATTTAAAAAAAAATCCAAAGAAGAAATACTAAAAATATATCCCGATAATAAACAAGCAACAACAACCAAGAAAAATTGACTTACATAAAAAAGTGGATAAATCAGAAGAGCTGCTTCGAAAGAAAAAAAAAAGAAAGAAAAATGTAGAAGCCAAAGAAAACAAGGAACCTAGGAGGTACTTTGGTTAATGTAGACAGACTCGTGGAGAAAATGGCCAAATGTGCCTTTCTGGTTTCTCCTTTTCCTTCATTTAAGTAATTATGTAAATGCATATGTATGCAGATATTGCATAGAACACATACATATATACCAAAACACAGCCATCACAAATAGGAGTTTTCTGTCTCTGAAACTGTTGAAAAATAATTATGAAAGCATTAAAATTCAACAAAAAAAGAACTGGCTATTCGTATGAAACTTAATTAAAAACCCATTAAAAAAAACAGAAAGAAAGAGAGGGAGAGAGGAAGGAAAGGAGAAAGAAAGGGAGGGAGAAATAAAGGAAAGAAAGAAGGAAGGGATGAAGAATTGAAGGAAGAAAATAAGAAAAAAGGAAACAAAAGAAACAACACAGTTATTGTTGTGTTTTTCTTTAGAAAAATAAAATAGTTTAATGTATCTGTGAAGTAACTGATGTGTATAGTTCCTCAAAGAGTCTGACTACCGACTACCCATCTATTCCTGTCCGTCTTATGTAACTCCTATTGATATCTTCCCAGAACTTCACAGCTTGAGGCACTCCTCGGCATTCCCTTCTCACCTTCTCTTGACAATGAAAGCAGTATTGATGGATATAGACTGCCCCTTACTTTTACCATGGCTTTGAGCATACCATTTACTGATGCCATTGTTCCTATCACTTCTTCCATCTAATTCCTTAGTTGAAATGTGTGCAGATACATGTAAGCGTATACATATGCATATATGTGTATGTGTGTATGTGTTCAAAAATCTTAGTGTAGTTTTAATTTAGTGAAGCTTAAATTATGCTATTGAAGCTTAAAACCACCCAAAGATTTTTGAGACATCTTGAATGAATATGAGTGTGTGAATGAGTGTGTGCAGGTATTTGTATATGTGTATATGCATGTAAGAGTGTATACATGGGAAAGTATATATATATATATGCCATATATACATGTACATATGATCATGCATGGGTGTATTGTGCACTGCAGTAGATGACTATATGCATATGTGCATGTGCATGCATGTGTGTATAGTGTGTGCAAGGATGCACATATGCATGTGTTTACTCAAATACTCAAATAGATCTACAAACTCTTTGAATTGGGAAATCCCTCCACTGATGCAAATCTTCATTTTCTCTGCCTTGCCATTCTGTTTGACTCTCATCTCTGTCTTCCCAAATGTTTGCCACAGAAAGTCCACCCAAAATCTCAGACTTTCCTCACTTTTTCCCATCCCCAGGGTGTCAGTAGGACACTCTAGCCCTCTGCCTGTCTTCATCCTTCTCTCTTGCTACATAACTAGGCTATTTTCTCTTCCTGATATGTAATTCTTGGGAAATGCCTTTTCCTTCTGTCCTGCTCACACCTGGCATGTGCGCCACCATTGCCTTCTGGGAAATGTTTGTCTTTAGTTCTCCAGAACCAATGGTGTTCCACATCTCACTGCCATCTAGCAGCAATAGTAAAATATTTATTTTGGAAAATTGGGCTTTTGCTGTCATGGAAAGGTTGGATCAGGAAAAGAGCCCTTCAGTTTACTGAAAATAGTTCACTTCACTCTTCTCGTTTTTGATTTCTTGGTTCAGCCCATTGTTCATATGTCCTGTCCATGAGGTAATATGTGACAATGAAAAGGGCATTAACATAGAGATCAGGAAACATGACTTTTGGTCTGAGCTCTACGACTAACTCAGGAGATGATCTCAGCCAACAATTTACTCATTGCTAAATCAAGGAGCAAGGAGAAATGCTTGTTGAGATACATCTAATTGTAGACTACCATTAGCCTCTTTATTTGTGGAAGATAGCTTTAGTACTTATCTGTTTGCTTTGGGGAGAATTGCATGAATCTAAGAGATTACAGATTGCATGATTTTTTGCATGTTTGGCCATATGCATTAGAAAAGAAGGTATTAACTCTACACTTAGGGTTACCCTAGACCTGTTGGGTATGGAATTATGAGAGAATTTCTCGTGAGGTCTTCAGCTGCCTTGAAGAGACTTAGTTAACATTCACTTGTGATTATATCCCTCCATTCATTTGGTTAAGAAACCACTGTAGATATTCCAAATTGGGCTTATTCTCTAGGAAGTAGTGTCGTGTTTATTGATTCTAAGTTGACCTTCATAATATTAGAATATATAGAACCCAACAATTCAATAAAAGCAAAAAAAAGTAATAAGATATATGTGTTTGTTTGTATATGTAAGTACGCATGCATGTATGTATGTGTGTATGTATACACAGATAGTTCTCACTTTGCTTTCCATAAGTAGACCTTTCCACAAAACTCTACATAAGGTGATTTTTATGTGATGTAAATTTGTCCAAGCACATAGAGAAGGAAGCCTGTGAAGACAGGAGGCTACCACGTGGTTCACATGGGGACTGGGAACAGAGAAGCGAGAGCAAGAGGAGGAACAGGCAGCTGGAATAGACACTTGGTACCCATGCATTGACCAAGGGAAGACAGGGCCATATAAAGAGGTGGGTAGGTGGAAGGGGTCATAGTTCTCTCTGGCTGCCAGAGGTCTCAAGTGAAGCCCCAATCCCACAGTGGCTCTTCCCACCTTTTATTCTGTTTTCTTTTAGAGAGTTTTGTTTTGTTTTGTTTTGGTGTAGGGGTGGGAGGCTGTGGAGCCAGCCAAGGGGCAGGAGTGGAGTGGGGGAAGGGGGACAGAGAGACAGATGGAGAGATGGAGGAACAGAAACTGAGAGACCAAGAGAGACAGAGACAGACACACAGAAACAGAGAGAGACAGAGAGAGAGAGAAAGAGAGAGAGAGCAGTACTTTACAGTAAAGTTAACATAGGTGTTTTTTGGAATACAGATTTCTTTCAGAATTCTTTACAATGAGGTTGATTTTGCCTAATGTGAATTTATGTAAAGCAAAAACTGTCTATATTACATATGTCAATCTATGTCCACATGTCCACATCTACATCTAGCTGTTTATGTGATCTATGAGGAAGATATTATCTACGAATGAGGATATAGGAAAAAACAACAACTCAATGAACATGTTATTAAAATGTTTTTGTTGTTGTTATTGTCGTTGTTTGTCTGGAGAAATATTTTTGTCCATCATCAACACATTATTTCCACCTTCAAATTTTACCCTTTTGTTATGTCACCTGAACCTCATTTGAAGCAGCATCAGCTAAGAATTCAGGAAAGCCCTGAAATACGTCTAGAAGCTTAATTTGGAGGCCATTTTCAAATCCTTAGAGCTTATTAACATTTGTATTTTATGCTTTTTGATGCACAATGCCAGAAAGTGTTTTTCTGAGTGATTTCTGAGAAGTAGGTAGACAGTGACATGGCCTCGGCATCTCCTTTTTGAGGATGCCAGTTCATAGAAATATTAAGAGGATAAATATTTAATCCTGGCCAAGAGGACAAGAGAAATTAACTAGAGTGAACACCATGCAGAAATGCACTTGGAAGGACACACTCTTGTTAAAATATCATGAGGGAAAATAGACAAAAAGTTTACTTGAACCAGAAGAGAAATAAAATTGCATCAGGGTTTTGAGTTCTAGGATGTCTCAATCAAAGTCAAATTTGGTCACTCTTTAAGGGAACAACTTTGTGTTAATTGACTACTTAAGAGCAGTGGATGGTGTCCTGAGAGGCTTAGCTAGGATGCGTTCAGCAAAGACTCCCAAGAAGCATCTGGAAGAAAGTGGGGTCTCTCTACTTTCAGGAAAAGTGACTGTAATCAAAATTTCCAGATTTCCTTTCTATGAGCAGAACCATGGGGTCTGAATGCCTCATGAATGGGACATTCAGTGACCTGGGTAGCAGTTTCTGATGCCCCTGAGCAAAGTATTATAGAGATAGTCTTTGAGTCCCTACTAAGACCTTCTATTGAGAGGTGCACCATGAAACAGTGTACCTGCCTCCTGCCTTCAGGGGTTTTGTAATCTCTAAGGCTGTGGATGGGGCATTATAGTGACCAAGAAAGCAAATGCAATCTTAGGTTGTGATAAGAGAGTTGTATTGATCAGGAATAGAGAAGTGACAGAAGGATTGCTCTGAACAGGTCAGGAATGGAGGGTTGGGTTCAGTTCTGAGCAACATAGTTTAAGAAGGAAGGAATGCAAAGAAGGTCATTCAGGATGGTGAATGACCTAGAGCATGCAACATATGAGGATTTGGAAATGCTTCCCTGGAAAATAGAAGACTAAGAGAGGACATAGGAACTGTCTTCAAGACAAGGCAAGTCAACAAGCATTTGTAAGTACTATGTGTTAGACACTCTGCTAAGCACAGGATAGAAACACAAGTACAAAGAAAGACAAGGATTGGAAAGACTGGTGAATGGAAGAAGTAATAGATTCATTATAAATGGTTACAGTGGAGAGAACTAGAGACAATGGTTAGAATTTACAGAGGGGCAGATTTGGGTTGAAAAATATAAAAAAGGAGGAAGATAAGAATGAGGGGAGGAAGTGAAAGAGAAAGAAGGAAGGAAGGAAAGGAAGGAAAGGAAGAAGGAAGAAAGGAAGAAGAAGGAAAGAAGGAAGGAAGGAAGGAAGAAGGAAAGAAAAAGGAAAGAAGGAAGGAAGGAAGAAACCTAACAACTGGTCCCAGAATGGAAAGTGCTGCAAGAAGAGAAGGTAGACATTCCTATGTGGAGATCTTCAAGCAGGGGATTTAGGATGATAGACTGTACAGGTGGAAAGGATCTGAAAAGCCTTAGAGTCTAACTTCCTCATTTTATAGATGAGGAAACTGAGGTATAGAATGAATAATTGACTGAATTCAAGTCTTCCTGATCCAAATCCAATGTTTTATGGGTGCTCTGGATGACCACATGGGACTGAAGGGTGAGGGGTGGTTCAAGTATGGATTGAACTAAATGGCACTTGAGGTCTCTTCCAACTCTGATGTAAGGATATGGAAGCACAGATTTAGAGCTAGATATGACCTTATCATCTGTTAAACTCAACACCTGCTTTTTTAAATTTCAGGAAACTGATCCTGACAGAGGTCAAGTGAGTTGCCCAGGGTCACAGAGCTAGTCAGTTCCCAAGGCCATAATTGAGCTCATATCTTCCTGACTCCAAGCTCAGTGCTCCATCAGGTTAGTTCAACATAGGGTATTCATATACAGACTGATTAGACCAGGTGGTCTCTGAGTTTGCTTCTAACTCAGATATTCTGGGATACTGTGATCTATAAAGTGGGATGAGCAAAATGCACACATAAATCCCACAAGGGGATTATCTAACACCTATAAATACCATAAATACATATTCATTAATTAAATAGTTGAGGTAATTATCTCTATGAATATGAGGGGTTCCCAGAGAAGATTGCCATTATCCCCAAGGCCTCATGGGTAGGCCCACTGGCAGTATCTTCTCTAGAGAATCACATCCACTAGCATTCAAAGCAAAATTGAAATCACTGGGTCACTGCACTGAACAATCCCTAGGTGGAAAGATCAGCTATCATCTATAGGTGTAGTGTCAGGAAAGTGTAATCACAAAAATAAAAACTGGGCCAGTTTTTCAGTAGATGAGTCCATATTAAGCCAAATAGCCCATGAAAAGGCTTTCCAAATGCTCTATTTATTTTGGGGGGGGTTGGGGGAAGCAATGTTTTCTTTTATAAAATATATTATGTATTTCTTTTAAACATTCTTTTCTTTTTAAATTTTGATCTCTAAATTGTCTCTCTTCCTCCTATCCCTCCCCACCCACTGAGAAGGCAAGAAATATATCAATTATACTTGTGAAATCACACAAAACATATTCCATATTAGCCATATTTCCAAAAACTATTAACGAGTGAAAAATTTTACTTTAGTTTGTACTCAGAATTCATCAATAATCTCTCTGCAGGCAGAGAGCATTTTTTTCATCATAAGTCCTTTGGAATTGTCTTGGATCATTACATTGAAAAGAGTAGCCAAGTCTTTCACAGGTGATCATCATTACATTGCTGTTACCATGCACGATGATCTCCTGATTCTTCTCACTTCACTTTGCATTAGTTCATAGAGGTCTTGCCATGTTTCTTTTAAACTATCACCCTCATTATTTCTTACAATAGTATACCATCACAATCATATAGCACAACTTGTTCAGTCATTACTCAATTGATGAGTATCTCCTCAATTTCCGATTCTTCGCTACAACAAAAAGTTGCTGTACATATTTTTGTACAAATAGTATCTTATTCTTTTCCTTTGATCTCTTTGGGATACATCCATAGTAGTGGTATTCCTGGGTTAAAAAGTATGCACAGTTTTATAGCTCTGTGGACCTAGTTTCAAATTGTTTTCCAAAATGGTTGGACCAGTTCACTACTCCAGCAGTATTTCAAGAGTGTACCTATTTCTCCCTCATTCCCCCCAGCATCTGTCATTTTTGATAGGTGTGAGGGAGTATCTTACAGTTGTTTTAATTTGCATTTCTCTAATCAATAGTGATTTAGAGCATTTTTTTTCATCTGACTATAGATAACTTGTATTTCTTCTTCTGAAAACTGCCTTTCACATTCTTTGACTATTTATCAATTGGGAAATGACATTTTTTTTATAAAGTTGACTCAGTCCTCTATATATTTGAGAAACAAAGCCTTTATCAGAGAAACTTGCTATGAATTTTTTTGATACCACTTCATTGTCTATAGTTCATTTTGGCACAATGTAGTTTCCCTGATTCTCTCTTTTAATTAAGTTTATTTTTGTTTTTGCTTTCCCTGAGATCATGATTGCTATCTCTGTCTTTTTTTTTTTACTTTAGTTGAAGCATATCAGATTCTGCTGCCGCCCTTTATTTAATTCTGTTTGTGTTTTTCTGTTTCAAGTGTATCTCATGTAAATTACACATTGTTGAATTCTGGTTTGCAATCCATTCTACTGTCTGCTTCTGTTTAATGGGTAAACTCATCCCATTCACATACACAGTAATGATTACTAACTATATATTGTCCTTCATCTGATTCCCAAAGAAAGGTAATAACTAAGAAGCCAGAGTTGCTGCCATGTCTTCCTCTAATCAGGACCAAAGTCGGCATGGATATCCATATGCCTTCTAAGCCAACTTACTCCCATCCCTCACCTCTGACTAATAGAATTAGAAGTAATTTTGATTAATGTGACCAATCATTCCCCAATATGTGACTTGCTAACCTTAGGCCAACAGATTTTTAGTGTTTTTCAAGTCTGGATTTTTTTGTTGACAAACTTGTTGAAAGGTTGAACATCTGACCCTTTTATGGAAACATGGAAGTATTTCCAAAACTAGAAAATAATAACGGACTTTTCTCTAGTGTTTTCAGGTTTACAAAGATCTCTACAAGTATTAGATCATTGGAGTCTCCTCATCCATGGCAGGCTAGTGGTACAGGGACTTTGAACATTATCCTCATTATACAAAGGGTAAAATGAAAGCTCTAAAGGTTAAACAACTTTCCCAGGGTCACATAGTTAACACGTATCAAAGTCAGGATCTGCACCAAAGTTTGTGGTTTCCATGTCCTGGGTTCTGTCCATGGCTGCAGACCAAGGCAGGCTAAGTGAGTATCTGGAATATTTGTTTCCCCACAATATTCTATGTAATCCCACACATCTACTAGGGAAATTCTAGTTGAATTGAAAAATGTTTCACTCTTCTACATTCTCAATGGTCACTAGGTGGCACGGTAGAAAGAGTGCCAGGCTTACAATCACAAAGACTTTACCTTCCTGAGTTCAAATCTGGCCTCAGACACTTACTAGCTGTGTGACCCTGGGCAAGTCACTTGACCCTATTTTCCTCAGTTTCCTCAACATTACAATGAGCTGGATAAGGAAATGGCAAGCATCTCCAGTGTAATTGCCAAATTGGCCCACAAAGAGTCAGACGTGACTGAAATGACTAAAGAATAATATTGTCAATAGGACTTTCTGCACAGCAACCTTCTGAAGTAGGTGATGGAAGTATTTTTAATTGTTTTACAGATGAGAAAACAGGCTTTAAAACTGAAGTGATAGGGACAGTGTCCCATTGTAAGGTGCGGAGCTGGGACATGAACCCATGTCTTTCTTACCTGAGTCCATTGACATTTCCAAGACACTCTGCCACTCAACTACACATGTTGAAACCTCATGTCCTAATCTACCCTTGTATCTAATTTGGGTTAAACAAAAAGGGCATTGGTAGATAAAAGTCAGTCAATCAAATAACATTTTAAGCACTTACTATGTGCCAGGCTCTGTGCTAAACTTTAAATGCTGAAAAGGAAACTAAATTTCAGAAAGAAGGATGGAGTGTTTTACTTCCCCTATCCCTCAAAAAAATACAAGAGAGATATTCATGAAGGTGAATTGATACACAGAAGACATTTCTTTTTATTCTGCAAGGTATAAATAGTTTAGCTGCCAAAAATGTAAATATCCATTAAAATGCTATTGACTAAAAGAGAAAATAAGATACATTCTGTCAAAGACTCCCCTCGATAGAGTAGCTTATACCATACCAAGAGCGGGACCAGACAGCTAGAGCTGAAAGGGGTAGTAGAGATCACCCACCCCAGCTCCTTCATGTTATAGATGAGGAAATTGAGACACAGAGAAGCAAGAGCACTTGCCCAAGGTCACACAGGCTTTATGTGATAGATCTATGATTTGAACCCAAGGCCTCCTCCCTTCGTACTATGTTGCCAGAGATGTAATGATAACTTTTCATGCCTGGGGCCAAGTTGTAAGGAGGAGGGTAAGTTTGGTGGCATAGAACAGTCTGCCTTGCTTGGTGCAATGTGGTGGCCTACAAATCCCCAGAAGGAGACAGGGATGGAAGCACAAAGGAAAAGCTTCGCTGGTCCTACAGTTAGACGTGGCAGCACCAAGGAGGGGAACATGTCAGGTCAGGGCCCAAGCAAATGGGACAGAAAACGGTTGGAACCCTGGGGTTACATTGCACCAAGTCACCCTCTTGGGGAGGCAGAGGGGGCAAGGTGAGCAGTAGCACGATGTGAATCCTCATTTCCTCTCATTTGCTTTAAGTATGTTTTCTCTCAGGGTGCCTAAATGTACTTTCTATGAGTGGGAAAAGTTATGTCTGACAGAAATAACTGGCACTTATCAGGCATTGATGTGGGATTCCCTGCTCTACCTGATGCACAGGTAGAGTAAAGACAAGGGCAATGAGCCTTTGTTTGAGGCTTTGGTTATAACCTATTGATCTGGGGTACATGGATAAGCTTGAGTTGCTATGAGTCAGAGCCATGCCTTGAAGTGAGCCCATCAAATGGGGGTTTTCAATCTCTCCCCATTCTACTGGCTCATCCCCTGTTGCCTAGAAACATGTCCATGTCTTCCCCATCCTAAAAAACCCTTGCTCAATCCTTCCAGCCTCACATCATCTTCTATCTCTTCTGCCCTTTGAAGCTAAAGTCCTCAAAAAGGCTATAACTAATAGAAAATGGAGAAGTTTTGGATACTGTGCATGAGTCCATTTACCTTGGCAGCATACTTTTCAGGGATGTACACATTGATAATGAGGTTGACATACCTTCCTTGTTAATATGGAGGGCAACATGACCTCCCAGTCCCTGAGGCACACAACCTAGTAGTCACCTGGGATGCCTCCCTCTCCCTCATCCTCCCTCCACATCCAATCTGTTGCCAAGCCTGTCCATATCACCTTTGCAATATCTCTCCAATACACTCCTTTCCTTTCACATTGCCTCCACTCTAGTAAGGCCCTCATCACCTCACACCTGCCTCATTGCAACAGCCTAGCGATGGGTCTGTTTGCTTAAGGTATCTCCCTACTCTAGCCCTTCTTCCATTTCCCCATTAAAGTGATTTTCCTAAAACATTCAACCACGTTATTCCCCTACTCAATAAATCCAATGGCTTCCTATTATTTTCAAGTTCGAATACAAAATTCTCTTTAACACTCAAAGCCCTTCGTCACCTGGCCTCTCCTACATTTCCAGTCTTCTTACACTTTCTTCCCTGACATGTGCTCTTTGATCCAGTGACAGTGGCCTCCTAGCTGTTCCATGACCAAGACACTCTATCTCTTAGCTCTGGATATTTCCTCTATCTTCCATGCCTGGAACGCTCTTACTCCTCCACTCTGACTACTGCCCTACCTGTCCTCCTTTAAGTCTTAACTAAATTTCTACCTTCTACCAGAAGCCTTCCCTGACTTCCCTTAATTCCAGTACCTACTCTGTAAGCTTTCTCCTATTTATCCTATATCTAGCTTGCTTTGTATATAGTTATTTGTCCTTGTCTCACTCATTAGATTGTAAGCTCCTGGAGGGCAGAGACTGCATTGTGCCCTTTTAACACTAGCACTTAGCACAGTGCCTGACACATAGTGAGTACTTAACAAATGTTTATTGATTGATTGATTGAACAGAACTATGATAAGTACCTATAGTAGAATTTCTTTTGGTTTCATACAGCCTAGGCATCATTTACCCTCTGTGTAGTCCTAACATGAGGGCTGATACAACAATCCATGGGAGCACCTAATCCCGCCTAGCTGGAAAGACAAGACATATCTTTGATGCATCTTTGGCATGCAGGAATATCCCCAGGACCTTCTTTTTCTAGAAGGTTCCATGCTTTATCATTTCCCCCCAGGTGTTTTCATTCCAGGTCCTGCCTCATTCTTGTGTTTCTCTGGTTTCTCATTGTGGTATATAGGTAACCCTGCATTCTCCAAAGGTTGGTCAATAGACATATAGCTACTATTCAGCCTAACCAAGATGCACAGGTCTCTGATACAGAATCACAGTGATGGATTATAAATTCTTCACCCAAAGAACAGCCCAGGTGACTGGAGAGGTTCCTCACCAGGTAGGCAGCAGGGTAAGGGCTTTTTCTGCTACAACAACTCACAAAAACCATTTAGTAGTTGTAGCAGGGTTGTAATCTGTGATGGTAGAGAGAGTCTCCTCAAAGACCAAGGCAGAAACCCCTGCAGTAAGGCAATGAATTCTCAAGCTATACCTATGCAAAATGATGAGACTGGATCCAATCTACTGTTAATGCTTCTATCTGCTCCACTATATCAGCTCTATCCAGAAAGGTGTTCAGGATACAAAGTAAAACTGTCAGTGCCCACAAATGATCAGTCCCAACTGATGCTGTTCAGATGAGGTAGAGTGACCAGAAAGAGGCAGAACCCTGAGTTCTGATGTGGCTCTTTGTCCAATTATCGCTCCATCCAAGGCCATCAAATATATATATAGCCATACTCAATGTATTGTCTCTGCCTCCAGAACCAATGGGATTTGACAATGTAATTCATTAGCTGAATGGAGATCCAAGCTGCTCATTGTTCCCCAAACTTAAATGTCTTGGTGTAACATGATTTTGCCTTTGAAGTAATGAGGTACATTTTGAAAATATGGTCATCTTTACCCATTTTCTGGGGTTTCCAGACATAAGTACCTCATAGCTCTGTCTTCTATACCAGCTCTGGTATCTCTTGTTTTTCTTCTTTTTCATCAGTTGAAAAATTTCACAATTGGCCAGAGGCCCTATTATGTATGAAGATATCTTCTTTACCAACATATGGCCATGCTCAGAATCACTGCCCTGTACTTCAGCCTGTTCAATGAAGTCTAATGAGGTCTACAGAGGTGACTGTATGACTCATCCAATGAAGTCATTTTTCCAATTAGCATTCTGACAAATGCATTAGAAGTAGGGCTGTTTCAATAGATTTGCACAGCTGCTGGTGAGATCAGGTGGCAGAAAATTTTCAGTTTTGTTCTGGTCAAATAACTTATTTTTGCTCAGTCTATGACTCCTGATGCTGCTGGTGATTATCATGTGTCATCTGAGTCTGACCTGTTCACAAAAATTGTCTCAGTAACGGAAGACATTTAAAAAGGTGCAAGTTATAACTTTGGATGGAGGAGATTTCATCATTCAGAAAGTTCAGGTCAGACTTCTGTGAAATCCTGGCTTTTTAAAAGCATATTTAAAATCTTAGTATACATGAAAGATGGAGAGAGAGAGGGAGAGAGGAGGGAGAGAGAGAGAGAGAGGGAGAGAGGAGGGAGAGAGAGGAGGGAGAGAGGGAGAAAAAAGAAGGGAGGAAAGAAAAAAGAAGGTGTATTTAAAAAAATAAGACATCTTGCTGTAAACAAAGGTCTATTTTGTTAATACTAATGCTCCATCACTGTGGCTGTATATCTGTGATTTATGAAACAGTCCCTAAAAGATAAAAATGGAAGCCCACCCGGAGGGCAATGGAGAAGCACATGGTAGGTGGGAGCAAGCCATAACACACATCATTGGATGATACAGCTAGGGCCAGAGGGACCTCAGATGCGGTCTAGTCCAAGTACTTCATTTTACAAATAAGGAAACTCAGGTCCAGAGGGGTGAGGTGAATTTCCCCAGGTCACACAGGTAGTAAACAACAGAGGCTCAGGTCTTTTGATTTTATAGCCAATCCTTTTTCCTGTCTATCATGTAATAAGAAACTAGAAAGGAAAAGCTGTGTCAAGAAAACCTCTAAATACGTATGCAACTACAAAAGAGGATGCTCTAGTTACATGAAAAGAGAGGCGGTAACTGTTGGGCTATCTGTCTTTTTCATTGGCATTTTCTTGATATCAAGAGAAAGCAAATACAACCCTTGCTTATTGGATGGACCCTCTTTAGCAAACTTATGGGAGAACATGTTCCAGAGTCCCCTGGAAGGGTGGCAAGAAAGGCTTCCATCTGCCTTATTTGAAGAAACATCCAGATCCAAGAAATGACTTTAAAAGTATTGGCACAACTCAGTTATTGTTGGCTCACCTCCAATGAAGAGTAATGAAAAAAAGGATTGTAAACAGTCATCCCATTATCCTGAAGCGGATTCGATTCCAAATCACTCAAACTTGCCAGGTGACCTTTGGTGAGAAAGGAAAAGAGGTGAGAGCCCTTCTCAGACTCAATCACTAGCCAACAGTTCTGGCTAGCAAAAAAAGCCAGATATGGACAGCATAGATTCTAGGCAAGGCATCAGAGATGCAGGAACATGTCTAAGGCTGAGGCCCATCTTTCAATTCTGATGAATGAGAGGCTCAAGGAAGTCAGTGGTCATTATGGGAATACGTCAACACAATTGAATCTACAAAAAGAGGCAATGAATTTCATGGCCATGTGTAATTGAAATACAAGGAGTGTCAAAAGTCAAATTAGCAGGTGTTGCAGTGGTCCAGGTGAGAGGTGATGATGGTGTGGAGTGGACAAAGGGGGATGTATACAAGAGAATCAATCCAGATTTGTCTTACTCTACTGTGTTCTACAAAGTGTAATATACATTTCTCTTTTAAAATATAAGCTTTTCATGGGCAGGAAATTTCCATTGGTTTTTGTTTTTGTTTTTGTGGGATTTTAAAATCTATTTATCCCTAATGCATAAATAATGCTTTGCACATAGTAGGTAAATAAGAAATGGTCATTGCATGGACTTTAACTGAATTCAATGAAATGCTGCTGAGGCAATCCTGGAGGTTGCAATGTGAAGTAGAGGCCCAAAAGAAATAAGGAAACCTCCATTTCCTGGGCTTTCTTACATCTAGATAATTGGGTTGCTTCTGCAGAAGCCATAGCCACCTTGGAACTCCTGAGTCCAAAGGCACACAGCAGCATGAACCGTGGTTTCAGGGTCATTGGCATGGAATCACATCCAAGATTTGCCTCTCCCTATGAACACAATCTGGGGTAGCCTCTTCACCTTTTGAAGCCTCAGATTCCTCCCCTGGAGGACAAAAGGGTCAAGCTAGATAAATTCTAGGGTCTCCACCAGCTCTGCATCCTGTGGTCTCCTAAAGTTGAGGATTCAGTTACTCCATCAAAGCTGATGCTGACAGTCCAACACACAAGAATGTAAGGGTTACTTGACTAACCAGCCCACATTGTACAAAAGATGATGGCCCTCCACCCCCACCCCTGCTCCAACTCAATGTCAATAGTGGAGAGAAAAAGAGTAAATCAATTCAGTCAAGTAGAAACAGCTTGGATTAACCTAACAAACTATAAATTACTTTAGGAGAGAATCATGATCTACTTATGATTTCATCCTCTACAGTGACTAGACCACAGATAGTCAATCACTGTTTGGTGACTTGTGTTGAATAAAGAATTCTGTCCTTTTTTGGTTAATGAATTGGTTGAATTATCATCTCTAGGAGGGTAACTCTCTCCATATATAATCTACATACACATATATATGTGTGGATATTCTTATGCACAAGCCAGGTCTGTCCTAATTTTCTATTGGATTCCCAGCACTTAGCAAAATGTTTTGCCCATAGTAAGTATTTAATAAATGTTTCATTCATTCATTCATTCATTCATTTGTTCATTCATTCATTCATTCACTCCACTTCTATGTCACCAAGTGCCTGGTGAACATATTTACATGGGTATCAGTTAAGCATCTCAGACTAAACACATCCAGAAAGGAGCTCACCGTTTTTCCCTCCAAACCCTCATTCCCTTCTAAATTTCTTTTTTCTGTTTACAATTCCTCCTTCTTCCTAGTCATCCAGTTTTGAAGCCTGGAAGATAGTCTTGACCTCATAGTCTTTGCCACTCCTTATGTCCCATCATTTGCCACATCTTATCATTTCCACCTCCCATGTGTGTGCAGGCCTTTTCACTCAGACAGCCCCCACATATGTTCAGGCCTCATTTCTACTCATCATCACTATTGTAGTAGCCTTCTGATTGATGTTCCTCCTTCTAGTCCCTTCTTTCCCCTAGCCTCCCTGCCCACACACAGCTGCCAAAGGCAGAAATGGGCATCTCTCGTTCCTTCACTTGGACACTTTTAGTGGCTCTTGAATTCTTCTTAGATAAAAGACAAAAGTCTTAACCTGGTATACAAATGCTTCAACTAACTGTGTTCTGCTTTTGACAGAGGCAGCTGGGTGGTGCAGTAGATAGAGCACTCAGTCCTGGAGTCAGGAAGATCTAAGTTCAGATTTGGCCTCAGATACTTACTAGCTGTGACCACCAGCAAGTCACTTAACCTTTGTTTGTGTCAGTTTCCTCAAATGTATAAAATGACAGTAATAATAGCACTTACCTCACAAGGTTAATGTGAGGATCTAATGAGACATTTATAAAAAAAAAAAAAACAACTCTTAGCACAGTGGCTGGTACATATTTGGTTCTATATAAATGCTTATCCCCTTCCCTTTGAAATCTTAGTTCACATTCCTGCCCTTCATGGAATCTGAATTTTGGACTAATCCCACTTATTTCTTTTGGTGCTTACTAACAAGCTATAAGAAGCGAGTTAAAAGTAGGCATCAGAAAATGGATTATATAATTCTCAGCATGAATATTTCATTGTAATTCACATTCAGCATGTGAGGTTGCAATTTATTACTCAACCAAAACATGAAATGGCCTTTGAGTTTTCACTCATCTATTAAGAACACCAGAAAAGATGCAGCCTCAGTTGGACATTAAAGTTGGGAAAGTTTTTAGAACAAATGATGGAGGAGTGTGGGGGGGAGAAGGCCTGGCCCAACACCTGGGGGTTTCATAAATGTCATTATTATCCTGTACCAGGCTCCCCACCCCAAGATGGCATTGATGTTAGTGGAAGATGGATTAGATTTGGAGTCAGAAGGGTTGGATTAAAGTTTCCTTTCCTCTGCTTGCTAGCTGTTTGACTTTGGACAAGTCACTGAAACTCTCTGAGAGTCAGTTTTCTCATTTGTCAAATGGTGATAATAATCATTCTTGCACCAACAACTTCCAAGGGCTTTATGAAAATAAGTTGAGGATGATGTGTGCCAATATCTTTGTCAGTCATAAAGAACTATTTTTGTGAGAGTCATCAATCACTCTTCTTTGTATTAAATGTATATACTGAAATTGTTGAACCTTTTTCCCCCCATATCTACAAAAGCAAATATTTGCAGCTATCTGATGGGTATCCTGCCTGATAATATGGCATCTGTTTAGGGGGAAAATAAGGGGGAAATGAAGAAGCAAGCAATTCAAAGCTTTAAGTAGAGATAAAACTACTTATTGTGATTTCTGTATTATGATTATAGCTATAGCATACTAAAACTAACTTCTATTCTCAGGCTGTTAATGTCCTGTGAAATTGGGGTCTTTGTGACAATGTGTTGTTTCCATTTGGATGTGTAATTTTAGATTTAAATAAAGATCCTCTTTATGGAGCACATGCCCCCCTTCAATTCACCATAAAGTACTGTAAAGCAAAATCCAAGGAAGATTTTATTTTTCCATTGACTTCTATTGTAAACATAGAGATGTGGTTCCATGGGGAAAGAATCCCTAATAAATTTAGGTGAGTATTTAAAGAAAGGGGGAATTAAGAGTTTTGCTTGTTTGTTTGTTTGTAATTTACTTCTATGTGTCCTATCTGCCAATGAGACCATAAGACCCTGCTGTGCAAAAGCCATGTCATAGACCTCCTCCACCAGATCTTGATGGTCTGCATATAAGTGACCCTCAATGCCTGTGATAACTATTATGGCCAATCCCATTCCAGAGAACCAACCCATATCTGAGAGAAGATCTAGACCATAGATAAGAGAAAATCCAATAAAGAGTATTCCTGTTTTCCAAGGAACATCTTTTCTGAATCAAGAAAGTCTCAATAGCAGAAGGAGGCCAGAAGAACATAGAGACCTACTAATCATGTAATCTGACAGGAGAAAAAATCTGAACACCATAGGGGAGAGATATCAATCATTTGGAAGGAGTATCAATTTTCCCTCAGAGCCTACCACAAATTGGCTATAGCTGAACTAGCATTCTAACTCTAAGTCAAAGAAAAGATTGAGACAGAGACAGTGTTCTTGATGCCAGAAGGCAGTCAATGCAAAAGACTGAGGATAAAATGACTGATAGCTGGTCTGTGTTCCAAAGGAGTTCATTTTCTGAGGCTAAGACTCTGGGAGTTTATAAAGAGAAATGCTACAACGTATAAAATATAAAGAAAAATGCTGCAACACAAGTGATGGTATTTCCCCTGATCCAACAACTACTCATGTGATAGCCAGCCTTTCATACTGAAAAAGACAAAGCTTAGAATCTGGCTATGATAATAAAGGAAAATGCAATGGCAACTCTTCCTCCCATAAGAAAGAAGTCAAACCTTAACTGAAGACTAGAGCTAAAGACTACACAGTGGTAGCAACAAAGCATCCCAGAAGAGGAGGAAGTATGGGGAGCATCAAAGGCAGAATACAGAAACCCAACACCCAGTTGGGAATTCACAATGACATCACTACAAGATGTCTATGGCCCTAAAGTATAGGAAGTCAGTATTCTGGCCATACATATTTCTCACATATGTACTGCCAGGCATGAGATTTGCTTCTATTCAGTCTTCCTTCTGATATTTGTGCATTTGTGACATAGTATGTCTCAGGTTAATGAGGAGAAAAGCCTTTTGCCACATTTTTACTATTATATTCATTAAGTGTTTTTGCTTTGAATTTATTGAGTCCTCTGGCTGATTAATAAAAGTAAATACATTGGTGGGGGCTCATAAGCTATGGCTTTGATTGGACCTACAGAGTAACCTGGGATAATTTTTTGGTGAGTGGGTGGGGGGGTGGAATAATTCACATGAGAGGATTGACATAAGGACAGCATATATTTGAAAAAATTGCAGAATTGAAAAGTTGAGCACACCATACACACACACACACACACACACACACACACACACACAGAGCAATGAGGAAGGGAATCCCAAGAAAGGCATCTCTTCCTGTTAAAATAAAGTCTGCTTCATGGAATTTAGCTTTATGATAAACTAAAGGGGGTATGTGCTCCATAAAGAGCATTGTACTTTAAATCTAACATTACAAATACAAAGGGAAACTATTGTCATTGTTATTTGTCCTTCATTTTTGAAGATGACCAATGATATCTTGACTCATGGGTGAATTGGATTTAAGTGAGGCAGAGTTGCACAAAAATGTTGGCCGCAATCTCTCTTCCAGACTCATAGGAGTCCAGTGGCAAGACAAAAGTCAAGGCATCTGGTGATGTCTCAGGAAGAAGTGCATGACCTTGTCATCTTCAATGCCTGCCCAAGCTCTAATAATTCCACAGTACCTACTTCAGCCTCCTTCATGGCCATTGGAACCGATTATTCCCATCTGCCCATTCTGTCAAGGGAAGTCTTCACATGTTTGGAGTAGACATCTCCCTAACTCACCAACAGGTTTGAGACCTGTTAGTTACCCTCAACCTGGGGTGTGACCACCGTCTATGCTCTACATTCTTGGAGCCACAGGTGAGAGTCGAATGCCGGGTGGAGACCAAAGGTGAATGAACAGCCCTGAAGAGGGATCGATTAGTCCTCACACCAGAGGCTCTAATTCTCCTTGAACACCCAGACACCCCAAAAGGAACCTATCTGTTATCACAATGGCCCTGTTAACTTTAGACCACTTATACTTATATAGAACAAATTCATTTCTGCTCAACGTGGTAGGAAATGTGCTTAATTCCATATTAGATGCTGAGATGTTTAGATTCTTCTATTTGAGCTCATGAACTTTCAAACCCCTTTAACAGCAAACTCAGCAATAGAGACACCCAAATCATCTAAAATGAAAGCAGCCTGAGGCCTTCTAATGTCAAAATGTATCCTGACGATAGGTACTATTTGAAGTCTCATTGTAAGACTAGAGTAAGGCATTTCCTATTCTATCGGAAGAGGGTTAATTTGCCAGTAAACTCCAAGGTGTTCTGGAAGGTTGATTTTTTTTTAAATGAGTAACTGAAATAACCTTAAAGAGGCCCTAATAGAAGATAATGTCCTCATAGGCAAGAGTAGCCGCCCATTTGTCTTAGTATTTCCCACACTGGAAAACACTGCCCCACATAGAGTTAAATAAAAGAAAAATTGAAAAGTTGAACGGAAGCTCCAATTTAGTTTTCTATTTTTCCATTGTTGCCTCAAAAAAGAATCTTGCTTTCTGTAACTTTCATAAAGGAGAAGTTAACATTCAGGTTGATGCTAATAATGAATATTCACACCAAAAGGAAGAATTCAAGTTGATTCTAGCTCTCTAGTACATATAACTGGAGACGAAATCCACCTGCTGCATTTGTAGGAGCTAACAGTATTGACTTACCTTCCTATAACTACCTAGACAAATTGCATTTATGAATGCTTAAAGAAACAGTTCAAATTTTAGATAATTCAACTTTATGGCAATTCCGAAGTTGACAAAAAAGGGAAAATTACAATTGTTGGAGGGGCTGCTGTTGGGAAACAGGCACAATCATGTACCTTATGTGGTTCTGTGAATTGATGCAGACATTCTGGAAAGCAATTTGGAATTGTGCCCCAAAGTGACTATACTGGGCATATCCTTTCGCTCAGTCATACCACTACTAAGTCCATACCCCAAACAGTTAAAGAAGAAAAAAAACCCAGAAGATCCTAGATGTACAAAAACTATTTATAGCAGCGCTTTTTATAGGAACAAAGGACTGGAAATTAAGGTGGAGCTGTTTAGTTGGAGAATGGCACAGCAGAATATGGCACATGAATGGAATGGAAGGCTATTGTGCAGCAAGGCATTTTTAAATGGATTGTTTCAGAGGAACCCAGGAAGCCTCATATTAGCTGATGTCAAGTAAAGAGAGTAGAACCAGGAGAATATATGACTTGTGCTATATATGTTTAGGAAAAGAAAAAAATTTTGAAAGATTTAAGAATCCTGAACAACACAATGATGGGCCAGAATTTCAGAGAACTGATGATGCTGCCTAAACCCTGACAGTGGTGACAGATTCAAAGTGCAATATGAGATATACATTTTTGGACATGACCAATGTGGGAACTTGTTTTACTTGACTATGAATATTTTTACAAGGACTTCCTTCCTTTCTTCCTTCCTTCCTTCTTTCCTTCCTTCCTTTCTTCCTTCCTTCTTTTCTTCCTTTCTTCCTTCCTTCTTTTCTTCCTTCCTTCCTTCCTTCTTTCCTTCCTTCCTTCCTTCCTTCTTTCCTTCCTTCCTTTCTTCCTTCCTTCTTTTCTTCCTTTCTTCCTT
>NW_020954577.1:17456078-17568671 GCF_900497805.2 Vombatus ursinus | reverse complement strand
CTTCCTTCCTTCCTTCCTTCTTTCCTTCCTTCCTTCCTTCCTTCCTTCCTTCCTTCCTTCCTTCCTTCCTTCCTTCCTTCCTTCCTTTCTTCCTTCCTCCTCTTTCAATAAGAGAAGAGATTGGAGATAGAAAAACTAAATGCTTATAAATTAAACTTTTTAAAGCCCTCTATTTGGTGCCAATGAGTGCCTTAGTTATGGTGATTATTTATAAAGAATTCAGTTCTGATGATCTCATAAACTGCAACCAGAACCAATAAAGTCAGTCTGGTTCAAAAAGGGGATTATATCTGGTCTCAACAACTTTCTTTACCTCCTCACTCATTCCCATTATTCACTTTGTCAACTTCATGTTGCCTTTATTTCTGAAAGCATATATAAATACACAGATGTTGTTCTACCTCTATATTGGGGGTAGGTGGTGCCAGAGTCAAGGTTCTCTGTGGGGAAATGCAGTGTGGTACAAAAGACAGCAATGGGCTTAGAATGAGGAGATGTCTGGTTTCAAATCTCATCTGTGATACAAATTGGCTGTGTGACTGTGGGCTGGTTCCTTAACCTCTCTTACTCCAGAATTTGTTGAATGGAGATTAAAAACAGCTGTGGTGTCCACCTTGCTGTGTTGCTCTGAGACTCCCATGGCATCATGTGTGGGAAGTACTTTATAAATATCAATGTACTTTATAGATCTCAGTTACTGTTCCTGTTATTCACGCCCATCATTCCATTAACTTCAGATTCCTTTTGCTCTTCTCAGCTTCTAGCCCAGTGATCTGTGCCTGTAGGATGCTGGGTAGATGTTTGGTGAACTGAATTGGACCAAACTTATTGGTTGCTACCTTACAGATTTTTTTAATAAGGTTAAATCCTAAAATTATCAAAATGTCTGAGTAAATCTGTATTTCAAGCCAAGTTTATCACTTCAATGAAGAATTAGAAATTATTCAATTCAATTAACTAGAATAAGCATTTATTAAACACCTACCACGTAAAGGCATTGTGCTGGGCCCTGGGGAAGGTACCAAAATAGACAGAAAAACTTTCTCTGCCTTCAAAGAGCTTAGATTCTTGTGGTTAGATTAGTATTATTCTGCTCTATATTGAGAGGTACTTGTGGAATAGAAGGATCTGTGATACATTGGCTAGATTTATGGTAGGAATAATGATGTTCAATCATTCTGAAGAAATCAGACTGTCTTTGTGATCATTGAGTTACAGAAGATATTGAAGGCAGGTGAATTTGTTTTGCTTCGCATGTTTTCTAATCTACTATATGACTATTGATTCTATATTTTAGTGTTTGTGAGATGAACAATTTACAAGACAAAAGATTGAGATACACAAGATGTAGGGTGCCAGGTCAGCACGTCATGGTAGCACCAAGTTTCCCAACAATTCTTGGAGGTGAGAGTGGAAGGAGGTGGAAGATAAACTATGACAAGACCTATAATTCAGTAAGACTTTGTACATGGCCCCAGGGCTCACTGAATATCTATTATATGACAACCAGGATGGATATATTTGGTGATGCTCATCCCAAAATCCCCAAATCCCAGAGGTGCCAGAAGGTTGGACACCAGACTCAGAGGTCTTAGTTATCTAGTTCTGGCAACAACAATTTATGAAGTACCATCATATAAGGTTTTTAATTTTCATAAATCAACAATTAAAGAGGGACCAATCACACCACAGATATCTGGAAATATTGAAGTCAAATATTCAAATGTATCTGTGATCTTATAGATGTTAGTATTCCCTCCAAAGATACAGATACTGACTTCTGCACATCTGTCCATCCTGTGCAATTCTTGTCTATATCTTCACTTAGATTAATCACAAGAGGTACACCCAATGTACTAGGAGCCTTTGCTATATTCTCTTGATATTGCAAGTTGGACACCCAGTTTATCCATCAGCTCTGCTTTGTGCTCACCGCGTGAGGAAACTATCTTCTTTATTTTGTGAAATCCTTTATTCAACTTCTCCATAATTTTCTGTTTGGAATATATTATAGCCTTCTCTTGCTCCCCATGCCCCACTCTATTGTCCCCTATGTGATGGTCACTTTCAAAATTATTTCTATAATCATAGTAATTACCACCACTACCACGAAGAAAAAAAAATAATGCTCTAGGAACATCCTATTTTGATGTATCACTGCGCTGAGGAAAGGGGCTCTAGAAGACTCAGTCAATGGATGGTAAGCCAAGTTGGGAAAGCCCCAGTCTGGACTAGCCATGGAACCATGAGCACATACTTTTTGAATATGAAGAATAGATACACACTGAATTTTTTATGTCCTTTCCAGCTCTGTACCTATAATCCTGTGATCTCTCCACATATCTAGGCCACATAGTTAATAAATTAGCAGAAATTTCTACTCCAACATTCCTGATAAATGGACATTTAGACTTTTCTTGACTATTGACAAGGTAAAGACCACAACATCCCAAAGAAGCCCATTTCACTTTGGGCTGGAATATACAGAAAGAGAGAGAAGGGTGTAATGAGGAAGATGGCAATTTTACATTTGTGTTTCCTTCGCATTAACTCCAGAAGTGTAACAACTTCAATTACAGAAAATAAAAACAAAAGCAAACCTGCTGCAAAGGCTAGCTGATGTTTCAGGCCCAGTTACATCAACTAGAAGTAATTTCATAGGTGAAGTTCAGGATACACAAAAAAGGATGCACAAAGTGAAAGGCCAGTTGATCTGGGAAGAGAGCAACCCTGATGTTCTCAGGAAGCCTGCTAGATAAATGACCCTGGCTGGCTCGTTGATTTCCTTTAGTTCAACATGTGGTATGGACACTTCCTTCCCATCATCTCAGAGTAGTCCATTGCATTGCATTAGGCCAACCAGTGAGGCTAGAATTATTGAGTGGTTTGGAGCATGGGATTTTGGTTCTTTCACTAAATGCTTTTTAATGAATATCTTAATGTACTTTTAAATCTATAGTTTTTCCTCTTTTTGTCTGGAGATGAATATTTAAGTAAGGGATGTTGTCATTCTTTTAATTGGTAGGTGGTGAATGTTGGGTATTGTTTTTAATTCCATTAACTTACTCTTTATTCTTTAGAAAAAAATGTAGCGTCATTTATTTTGCCAAGATTTTTGTATTTGAAATTCTTAGGAAAATGTTCTCAGTTATCACAGGAAGTGACTGGGTAAAACCTGACTATGTACATTAAGGCAGGTAGGCATTTTGAATTGTGTTTTCTTTAAGGCGAGATTACAATACGAATGCAAATATTCCCCTGTGTAAAATAAGAGCAAATGAAAGGAAATGCACATAAAGTACTGATTCGACTGATTGCAATCAATGAGAGCAAGGAGGTTGAAATGGATGGCCTAGAATTTTCTCGAGATGGTTAGATGATATTAATCTATTGGCTCGAGTTATTTAATACGTCCTTCAGAGGTTCACAGGCTCTGGTGAGTCTGTGCATATATCCTGGAACTAATGCTTTCTGGAAGAATGGGTCCCTTTGCTCCTTCTCTCTCTGATCCCCACTAACATGAGACTGACAAAAAACGAACACCATGAGAGATTCAAATCAGCAGTGGGATTTCTCCTCAGCACTTGACTTTTCATTTAAATTCTATCTCTCCTACTTTATATCTCTATGCCACCTTCAGTTTTCAGGATTGAAGTTGGTTCCTACAAATTGGCTGAACAAATTATTGCAGTCCTCAACAAATTTCTCTGAATTTGCCATTGGATTTCACATTAATCAATAGTTCATTGTAGACTTTAGAAAAATCATTAGAGCTATAATTTTTTCCCTTACCATTACATTTCTGAGAAGAAAAGTTAATCAATTCCTGGTTTATTTTATTAATATTGATTTAATTTCAGGTTCCAAAAATATTCACGTGAGAGCACAGGGCACTGGTGCTGGTTCTTTATCAGGTTTGGAGTCATCTTTGCAAAGTGATTTTGGTCTTAGTGAGGACTGGTGCGGGTTAAGTGGATTGATAATCAATACAAGGGAAAAACCAGTAAAAATGATGTTCTATCTGTGAACGGTTTTAAGTATATGAAATTAATAGCATGTTTCAAAAGCCATGTTTCACACCTCACAAAAATGTATTTAATAGATGGAGGTAATCTTTATTCTGTGTTTATGAAGTGCATATGTTTTTGATCAGCATCCCCTTGTCTGATAGAATAGGGACCCATCCAGCAATTTGGAAAACCACAACAAGAGCAAACCAGAGGATTTTCTTTAGTGATGAGAAAAGAGCTAGAATCAGGAGATGATCCTTTCTCCACATTATTGTTTGGTTTGGTTTGTTCTTTTGTTTTTTTGTTTTTTTACATTTTAGCAATTTATTTCTTTAGTGATTTAATCTAGAATTGAATAGAAAGAAGACGGATTGGGTCTCTTTTGGAAATTTCTATTTTTCTTTTCCCTTCAAGCTTCTCCCAGAAATGAATGCCTAGATTTTTATTATCAACATTCATCCCATGATGTTCTTTGGCTGTGAACAATGGCATATGCTAGTCTCTAAAGACCTGAAGTTAAGGGTCACTTAAAATGCAATAGAGAAGTGCATCATGGCTGCAAGCAGGCTGAAATCTATTGCAAACAAGGTAGTAAAAGGAAAAGTGGAGTACAGACCATCATTAAAGGAGCCCCCAAATTTGGACTAATCACAAGAGGAAAGTGAAGTATGATTGATGGAGAGCCCTGCACTCCTTTGATGGTGACAAAATGAGAAGAGAAAAATGAGGAAGGTCTCCAGCACACTTGGGTTGTTCTCCCATAAATCAATCACATCTTGTGTTCAATTTATGGGCATATGGAGAGGTGCACATGGGCTACAATCTACATTATTGGAGGGAATATGAAGGTTTATGAAATCATCCATCTCATCTATTGGTGCATGAGAGAATTCCTTCAATAAATTAAAGATTTCTTAACAAAGTAGTCAATGGAGTGAAGTCCTCCCTTGAAATATTTCCTCCAAGAGGCGGCTTCCTTCACAAGAAGTGCAATTTCTCACTTCCTTTTCACTTTGTTCAGACACAGTAGCAGGTCAGTCATTGCAATTCTTATACATGCAAGGTTACCTCACTTTCTGCCAAACTAGGATATGAACTTCTGCATTTATGCAAAGGCAAATTAGGGAGCAAAGCACAAACTATGATTATAACTGTAAAAATTCCATTCATACTTATCCTTTTTTTCTCAAAATGTATCCCACGAAGCAAGCCACACCCATATTCTATTAAGCATTCCTTACTTTGAAAGAAATCTTTGCCTTAAGTTTTCTTTATCATATCGCTGAAATGAACATGGATTCTCAGTAGAGTACAAGTTCTAGTTGAAAAGTCATGAGTATTTCTGTTCAATTGATACATCTTATTTTGAAAAGTAAAAGTAATTTAATTTTATTTTCATTTAAAAGTGATTTTTTATTATACCGTGTTATGGAAATGCTTGTTTTTCCATAAATTAAAAATAAAATTAAAAAAAGGAAAAAAAATCACTTCCCAAAAGCTAGTACCTCATCATTGTACTTTCCCATAAAAAAAAAGTTAATTAGAACCTTGGTGATAATGTCTGACAAAATGAGGAAGTCACTAGACTTGCAGTTTTTTAAACAGAAAGGGAAAAAAAATTAACCTTGATCACCTCGAAGCAACACTGAACTTTACATGGTCCTGGATCTCATTGCTTTTTAGGCTTGCCTTCATTTATGGCCGTTGCTGTGTAGGCTCTTACTTCTACTTTCTTGACTCTGTCTCAGCTCATATAAGTCTTTCCATGTTTTACCAAATTCTTCAACTTTTCTGTGTCCCGTGGCGCAATGGTATTCCATCATATTCCTATACAACAAAGTCATTTGGTAGACAATTTGTTTACAGAATGCCTCTATTGATATTTTGTTGTCTGTGGAAACTTTCTTGTACCTACCCCCATAGGGGGATGAATAAACTTAGTAGTTGGATCCTGGAATCGAGGGGTGGGAAGAGTTTTAAGAAGATGTCTCATAATCCCAAATCATTCCACAGAACACTGTACTCTTCCAAAGTGAAACATGTCTCAGCCATAAGTCATCTACTAATTGAGACCGCATTCTGTATTAGGAGAAGAATGAAGGGAAAACATGAATATAACCATAGCTCCTTGAAATAACCACATTTTATCATAGTATTTCTCAGGCAAACAAATTCATGTAAAATCAATTATATAGGACTGAAAGCCCAAATCAGAACTGGGAACTTAAAATGTCTATTAAAAATGTATCACAGAGGCAGCTAGGTGGTGCAGTGGATAGAGCACCAGCCCTGGACTCAGGAAGAACTTAGTTCAAATCTGGTCTCAGATACTTGACACTTACTAGCTGTGTGACCCTAGGCAAATCACTTAACCTATTTGCCTAGCCAAAAAAAAATGAAAAAAGAAAAGTGTCACTACCCAGCAAAATAGTGTGTTCAATGTCAGCAGATAGACAGTCTTTTCTGTTTGTAAGTAGAGAGTGGGTAAGTGAAAATTCTGTGAGCACCTAAAAACATGTTTCAATGGAAAGTTTTTTTAATCTAGAATAAATGTATCATTTTACATATTTTATTTCATTTGATCATCATAACAACCTTGGGAGATGCTATATTATCCTCATTTTACAGATGAAGAAATGGATTAAATGATTTGTTGAGATTCACACAATAATGTGTTGAGACAGAATTTAAACTCATTCCCACCATTGTGTCACCTGGCTGATTCTAAAAGACATTACTTGGAATTTTAATCAAAATAGGCAGGAAAAAATCCCAGAAGAATGGAATATCCATATTCTCCTCTCCAACTGAATGTTCCTGCTAAGTCTCCTCTGCTGGATCTTCATTCAATTTAAGCCAACTAACTATGGGTAACCCACAAGGATCTGTCTGAGGTCCTCTGCCCTTCTCCCTCTATATTCTCTCTCTCGTTGATCTCATCAGATCCTTTGGGTTCGATTTCACCTCTGTGTGGTGATTCCTAGATTGACATATCCAGCCCTAACCTCTCTCTGAAGCCCCAGTCCTGTATCACCGGTTATCTATTTGACTTGTCAAGCAGGTTGTTTCATAGGCATTTCAACCTCAATGTGACTAAAACAGAACTCAGTATCTCCCTTCCACCAAATCCTCTCCTCTTCCCAACTTTCTATTAATATTTAGGTCACCTCCATTCCAGTCTCCCAGTGACCCCCTCCTCTACTCACTCTCACATCCCACATGTCCAATCCATTGTTAAAATTTGACATTTGTACATCTCTCATATGTGTTTGTATGCATGCATGTTTCTGCATGTATGTATGTGTGTGTATCCATTTTCCTTTACTCACATAATCTTAGGTCAGGATTTCATCACCTCTCACCTGGACTATGACAATAGGTTTCTAAGTAGCCTCCCTGATTTGTCACTATTTTTTTCCAATCCAGTCTTCACTCAGTTACCAGGATTTTTTTTTCTAAGTATAGGGCTGATTTTGTTAACTCCCCACTCCCTCCTTAATGAGCTGCAGTGACTCTCCATTACATCCAATATAAAGTATAAATACCTTGGTTTGGCTTTTAAAGATTTTCATAACTTGTTCACTCTCTACCTTTCTCTTATTCAATATTAATTTCTTCCACATACTCTGTGATTCAGTTGTAGCATACTTGCAGTTTTTCAAATACAATAATCCATTTCCCATCTCCATTCATTTGCACTAACCATCCCCTAAGACTAGAATACCTGAGCCCCTTACTTTTTATTCTTAGTTTGCCTGGACTTCTTCTAAGACAGCTCAAATCCCACCTACTCTGTGAGCACTTTCTTCATCCCCATAGCTATTAATGAGTATCTCCTATCAGTTTTCCAAGTATATTGCATATAACTAATTGTTTACATGTTGTTTCTTCCTTTAGAATGTAAGCTCTTTGAGGGCAGGGGCTATTTTTTTTTTTGCCTTGCTTTGCATCCCTAGAGTTTAGCACAGTGCCGGACACATAATCAACACTTAACAAATTCATATTTACTTGTACACTCTCCCTCCCATGAAAACTATACAAATGCACACTCAATCACACTAACCTATCAATCAGTTCTAGGTAATGGAACCAAACAGATTCTGTAGCACTGTCCCAAGTGTGTAAAATGAAACACGTCTTCAGGAATTATCACTGCATAACTTTGACAGATAGCTCTCTCCCACCTCTGAATGTATTTTGGTAGTAAAATTGTTTCATTTTAATGTGTGAATGTGAATCTGAAGGCCTTAGTGAAATCACTGAGTTGCTCAGAAATTTCATCTAGAGTTATTCTCCTGATAAAAGAGAAGGCATTTTTCTGCTGGCTGTGAAAAACTATACTAAAATATTTACGTACTAATATTCCATGGCCAAAGTTCCTCTTAGATCATTGGCCTTAAATTATTCACCAGGTTCAATGGTTATTATTTTTGGCTGCTGTAGTCAAAACTTATAAATACATCTCTAAGGTCACCCACTCGGTTGCATCTAAATCTCTCTCTTGCCATCTTTTGTTTAAGGCTGGATCTTTCAGGAAAATCACTTGACCTTCAGTCTTGGGGAGCCAAAGATTTGGGGCACAGCAAACTATCATTTTACCATATCACTTATAAATAAAACTTTAGGAATGAACTTTTAAAATTTAAGTGATGATCCCAAAGTCTTGAATCAGGGGAATTTAGTCTTTGATAAACAATGTCTCTCAATATAGCAGTAAAACACTAACTCCTTTGTATACATATAGAATTTTTCATGTAAAAAAACAATTTCCACACACACACACACACACACACACAGAGGATTGTGGGGAAGAGGCAATGATTTAGACTCTGTGCTCTGGAATAAAAAGGGTTGCTCTTTTTTTGTTTTCTGTCTTATCATTATGATTTTGTTTAGTAGGTTTTGTAAAGCACAAATTTCTATATTTCTCATCTCAAGTAGATGAGCTCTGTGGGGCAGCTGTCTGAAATTTGACCACTTCAAATAATGCTAGGATTAGAAAAGCCACTCTCTGATTTTTCCTACACCACTAGAGTTTTACTTGGATTCAAATAGAGTAAAATAAAAGTCTTTCTTTTTCCTTTTTTTATCCTGGCGATTAGAAAGGAGGAAAGAGAAGTTATTGAGTTTTGCCTGATGCAGATCAAAGTTTTCATGTAGAAAATTCAGCCTCAAATGTACATGTGCCCTTTTGGGCAAAAAAAAGTAAGATTAGAATTCAAGCAAATGAAATTGACACCCTGACCCAGAGATGTCCTTGAGAAAGTAATAGGGCTGAAGGATGTTCTAGTTCAGTCATCTTCAAAGCCAGGATGCTTTTTATTATTGTCATAGACAAGAGAGTTTGGAATAAAAAACTATACAGATAATTACCTTTCACCTTGCATTTTGTGAAATATGCCTTGGTATGTATCTCTGGCCCTTGGCCAGCTTTTCTGCTCTCCTGCATCTCTCTATGTAAGCCCACACATATTTTTGTGGTCCATGTTTACCTTTTAATGTTTGATGATACGTATTTTGATTAAGGGACCAAAATTAAATCTGCCCAGGAGAGGCAGTGATGGACAACACAAGCCAATGATTTGAGCTCCAGAGGAAGAAAGGCCAATAGTCATTTTCCTAAATGGAGTCATTAGCAATGCTGCCTTTGGGGTATAGGAGTCTTTAGGATTGTGGCTTGGTTTAGTGAGGAAGCTCTGCTATAAGCACTAGCTGTCATCTCAGAATCTCAATAACATCAAAGAATGATCACATTTGGGGTAATTGAAAAAACTGAGCTTTGTATTTTGGGAAGAGACGTTACCCATCCATGCCAACAGCTTCACAGTATGAATATATTTGGAATTCCCTTGTATGGTCACAGGTTGCTTCCCCTGACAGAATGTTAAGCTCTTTGAGGGTAAGGATTGTTTCATTTTTATCTCTGTATCCTTAGCAGCAAGAATGGCTCCTGCCACATAGTAAGGGATTAAGAAATGCTTGCTGACTGACTCATTTTTAATTCAATTTTATTTCATTTTTAGTTCTGAATTCTCACCCTCTCACCCTCCTGCACCCATCAAGAAAGCAAGAGAAACAAAACCTGTTATAAATAAGTATGGTTAAGCCAAATAAATTCCTGTTACCACATTAAAAAATACCATGCACATAAACCAAACACATATACACTCATATACACAACATCTACATATGTATGTGTGTGTATATATATGTATATATGCTCTGATCTACACTCTAAGTCCAACTTATTTCTTTCTAGAGGTGGGTAGTATGTTTCATCATGACTCCTTAGTTTTCCCCAGATTGAAACCTGCACATGCCTACACTTGGCTTCAGTGCTCTCTGCTAACCTAACGTGTCTTCAGAATCTCATCTTACATCTTCTGCCTTCACTCCAAATGTGTCTACTCTTGCTTCTCTTTGCCACCATTCTATGCTCCAGATCTTTTCAACTTTCCTGCTCCTACCAGGAAAAATGATTTGATGATGTGGGAGGTGCTGATAATAATGGATGACACTGAGGATGATAATGACAATGAGGATGATGAAGATAATAGCAATGAGGATGAAGGTGATAAAGATGATGTCAATGAAGCTAATGATAATGAGAGTGGTGGCAAGGATGATGTTGGCAAAGAAGATAAAAATGATTATATTGGTGTTGGTGGTGAGGATAATGGGGGGACACAGCCAAGATGGCAGATTAAAGCAGTGACTAACTTGAGCTCTCCCCCCAACCCCTCCAAATACCTGTAAAATGGCTCTAAACAAATTCTAGAGCACACCTACAAAAAGACAGAGTGAAACAAATTTCCAACCCAACACAACCTCGAAGGTCGGCAGGAAAGGCTGGGAGAGGAACACAGTTCAGCCATGCAGGCGAAGACCAGGCCTCAGTGAACCTGGAACAGGCTTTAGGGAACTGATCAAGGGAAGCTGCGGCTGTCTCCAGACTCCTCAACCCACAAATGCCAAAGACAACTCAAAAGGTCAGTAGGAAAGGTCTATTGACCATGGTGAGAGAGGAGCTCAGTCCAGCCCCAGTCCTCGGGGTGGAGGCTGCTTCCTGAGCTTGGCCCACAGATGGAGGAGGGATCAAGCAGCTGATCAGAGGGGGATGGCAGGGATCTCTTTGCTAGTGCTGAGGCAGGATTCTTTTGCTTTGCCCATGCTTGGATCTGGGTTGCAGTTCTGGGTGGTGATCCAAGGGGAAAGGAGGAGTCCTGGCATGATGGAGCTTGTGGTGGAGGTGGAGAGGGAATCCTCCCTCCCAGTTCCAAGGCAGGAAAGAGTGCTTGTGCTCAATCATAGATCAGAGCCCAGGCCAGGAAAGGAGTGGACACCTTGTCCTTGATCATACCACCTTGGAAGAACTGAAAATTTACAGGTCCCTAGAAGTATCTCTGAAAACAGGTGCACAAAACCCCTGAAGTTTGGGACAGTACAATCACACTGAAAGCAGATTACTACCTTAACAAAGAGTTTAAAAGTCAAATAATTGGCTGGGATCATGAGCAAACAGTGCAAGAAAGTCAGACCATACCTTACTTTGGTGACAAAGAAGATCAAAACATACAACCAGAACACAACAAAGTCAAATCTCCTACATCCAAAGCCTCCAAGAAAAAACATGAGTCACTTCCAGGTAACGGAAGAGCTCAAAAATAATTTTTTTTTAGCCAAAGACAAGGTTTATTAGAACATCCATCATATTGGGCAGACTCTTAAGGAGTCTGAACATTAGCAAACTATTGGCTTATTGGCTAGATTATAAGAATCTCAGCAGTGGCTAGATTTTAAGAATCTGAGCATCTTAATGGAGCCAAGGTGGACCTTATATACAGAAAGACTGTGGGAGGGATCTAGGAGTGGCCAAGTAGTCTATGAGGTAATAGAATTCCAGGGACCTGGACCACATGGCCAAGGGAGAATGGAGAAATGGAGTGGGCCATAGGAAGGTCCACAATGAAAGACCAGTTGATGGGATTATAGCCTCAGGGGAAAGCCAGAGATTTGGCCATGTGGGAAAGTCCAGGGTTTTTCCTCTCTGGGGCCCAGATCCCAACCCCATCATTCCCCCCTCAAACAAATGGGACCCAAATCCTTTTGGAGTAAGGGGCGAAGGTCTTGGCTTCTGAAATTGCTTCCTGTTGGCAAGGGGTATAGAGCTGTCCCTGCCTCGAGGGGGTCCCAAAGAGGAGGTTGACTGGAACTGAGCACAGGCTGCATCCAGGGAACAATGTGGGGACATTGACTGGTACTCGCTGTTTGCTACTAACTGTAGGTGGAATGGCCCATAGTCTAGAAGACATAAATCTGACAGAAAAAAACTGCAGGGCCCAGATATAAAGCAGAGACTAGATTTAGGGCCCAAATTTAAGAGGATAAAATATCTTTAGCTCTGTTTGGATTCAGTTTTCCAACCATGCAGTATCAAATCCACCTCATAGCCAGACTCAGGAATAGTCAGGTGGGTAACATTCCCTTTCAAAGGAATATAATGGGGAAACTGAGCCAGGAGGATCCCATCTTAGACTGAGGCTAAAATTGTCCTCTCAACTTTTCCCGATGCTGACTTCCCACCAGTATCACCTTTTCTGAGTAGCTTGTGGCATTTCTCTCAGATGGCAGATTATTGATTATCAATGGATTATGACCCATCAGACAACTCAAAATAAAATCCTATAAGCTTTTACCTCAAACAGCAAGTTTTACTAATCTCAGCTTAGGAAAAACTTTTCCAGGATTTATATCTCAAACCTAAATTTATCCTAATGTAAAAAGTCAATCATTAGAGATTTCTATATATTTGCAAATTCTCCGCACGTCACACATAACCCTAACAAGCTTTTTGGCTAGTTAACACATTAAAACAATAACCAACAATAGCTAAATTACTTTAGCAGTAACCAAATTATGAAAAGTTGCTTGACATAACTGATACAGAAAGTTCACCCATCTGAAACTTGAAACAAACCCATTACCAATCAGGTGACTTCAGTTTTGTTAAATGCACTTCCAAATTACTTTACACAGAGAACCAACATCTCATCTTAACAGTTAAAACTACAAATTTAAAAGAACATGCTTACCCAAGTTTAGAGGCCAGCTTCTTTACCTTGAGCAGAATGTACTGAACCTGGGTGATGTTTCCAGGCAAAGGTTGTGCAGGGCCCAAGGCCATTACCTGTGCAGCCTATGCTGTAGCTGCTTCCCCTCCTCCTTCCTTCCTTTCACAGGTCAGGGAGGCATACCCTCTTGACTCAAAGGAAGGGAGTGGGAGAAAGGAATGATCAGGGTTGTCAATCACAAAACCTCCAGAATCTGCCAAGACAGTTTTAGCTGTTCTAACTTTCCCTGTAACCTCCATGAAGGAGGATTCAGAGGTGCAGAGGGAAGAGAGTAAGCAAGCCTCAGGGAACCAAAAAGCAACTACAGTTTTCCCCAATTCCCTAGCACCGAGGGAATTCATACACTTCAGGATAGGGCATCCATCCTTGTCCTCTATGCTGTGGAAGGTGTACCCAGGTCCATGGCCTTGAACCGACCCAGTGGACTGAGAGTCTAAGAGAATCAGGCCCAGTGCTAGATAGCCTCTTAACTGTCTGCCAGAAAAGCACCTCCAAGCCTTGGTGCTTGGAGAGTGACCCCAACTGCAGAGCAAGGAAGGAGGGGAGGGGGGAAGCTTACATACTTGCAGTCTTGACTGGAGAAGAACCTGGGTTTAGGCAGTTTCCCCATACAGGCCACCAAAATATTGCAGTTCAGAGGTTCAGGGGTGCTGGGACCCCAAAATCACAACATGTGGGTCCTGCCTGAAAGAATTCAATCCAAGCCTTCTTTCAGCCAAAGACAAGGTTTATTAGAAGATCCATCATATTGGGCAGACTCTTAAGGAATCTGAACATTAGTAAACTATTGGCTTATTGTCTAGATTATAAGAATCTGAGCAGTGGCTAGATTTTAGGAATCTGAGCCTCAAAAACAATTTTGAGAAGCAAGTAAGAGAAGTAGAAGAAAAACTGGAAGAGAAATGAGAGTAATGCAAGAAAATCATGAAAAACAAGTCGACAGCTTGCTAAAGGAGACCCCAAAAAATACTGAAGAAAATAACACCTTAAAAAAAAAAACTAACCCAAATGGCAAAAGATGTCCAAAAAGCCAATGAGGAGAAGAATGTCTTAAAAAGCAGAATTGACCACATGGAAAAGGAAGTCCAAAAGCTCACTGAAGAAAACACTTCCTTAAAAACTAGGAGCAAATGAAAGCTACTGACGCTTTGAGAAATCAAGACATTGTAAAACAAAACCAAAAGAATGAAAAAATAGAAGACAATGTGAAATATCTCACTGGAAAAACAACTGACCTGGAAAATAAATCCTGGAGAGAGAATTTAAAAATTATTGGACCACCAAAAAATTATTGGAGGAGCTTATTCATCATCTTTCAGGAAATTATCATGATGGTGAGGATGATGAGGGCAGTGAGGAAGATGACAGTAGTGATGATGAGAAAGAAGATGTTGCTGAGGATGAGGCACCAATGATAGAATCAAGTTGGGCCAAAAAAAATTTTCACTCACTCCCCCCATTGGGGGTATGAGACAATATGTGGGATATTCCATATGTTATGGGTCCTAAAGCACAAGGAAAATGTAAACATGGACATATCAAAGAAAGAGAGACATCATGGTATGGTGGATAGAGCAATATACTTGGAGTCTGAGAGATATACTGTATGACCCTAGGTAAATCATTTAACATTTCTGTGTCTCTGTTCTTATCTACACAATGAGGGGGTTAGACTCAGAGATCCCTTTCTGCTCCAAATCTAGAATCCTTTGAAAGTCCCTGCGAGGGTCAGCCAAATGCCTGAGCAGGCAGAGCTTAATGCATCAGCCCTGGTTTCTCAATTGATGTTAGATGGAAATAGTTCCTTGGAAATAAGGGCTTAGTTTATCTTCCTGGCAAATGCAAATGCAGACCAACTTGCCCATGTTCAATTTCTTCTGCCTGATTTTGGGACCTCTTTATTCACCTGCAAAGCATAGGCTATCAGCTCCTTTGAATCAGCCCTTCTATCAGCGGGCCTTTTGAATCAAGAAGAGAGAAAATAGCCTCTAAAACCCATTTTTATATTGTTCAGATAATTTGAATGAGTAAGATTTTTTCCTAAGTACAAAGATATTATTTCTATAAAGCAAAACTTATTATGTCTTTTGCTCTGAAAGGTATGATTTCCAGAATATGAATCAAAAGTACAATGGGAGAAGTCTGTGACTCAGCTGTTCAACACCTCATTGACTGAAAAGCCCTGAGTGCCATTTGAAGTGGTAAGTGCCCTTCTAAGCCTCTTCCCCACTCCCAAGAATAGAGCTATCACTGGACCCTGTTATCTCACAACCCCAAGGTACAATATGGTAATGAACCTGCTTACCCCCAGTGTGCAGAGCATGGGGAAAAAAATGGAAAGGCTGCAAGCATTCTAACTAGAAAGAAAACCAAATTAAAATATTAATTCACTGATTAATATAACATTAGCTGACCTATTTCTCCAGCTTGTTAAACAACAAAGACTTGTGAAGTTAAAGAACTGCCTAAAAGATAAATGTTTTCAGAATTCCCAGGGAGATGTTTAGCTCCTTTTTAGACATCATTGAAGATATACTTTGCATATTTCGGGCAGTTTTATTTTTTCTCCACTGATGATGTCCTGTTTACATTGATTAATGCCACAGAAAGAGTTGGGACAGCATAGGGAGTTCCTGATCTTTGGGGAAACAAAATAACAGTTCCTCGAGTGTTTTTGCATGATGTCTAAGGCCATGTTGGGGTTTATAAGAATTATAAATATTTTGAGAAACCAACATGGGTCTTGTGGAATATGCTTGTTCATCATGGAAATCATCTGATGGAGGCCTCTGTGCTTAGGGTGGCTGCTCGACTGTGAATGGAAGCTCTTTGAGGGCAGGCCCCTTTTCTGCTGTGCAATTGTTTCCCCAGTGTCTAGTCCAGTGTTTGACCCATAGTAGGCTCTAAATTAATGTTTGTTGGTGTTGACTGACGAAGGCTGTGCCATATAGTAGAGTCTGGATTTTGAGTCAAGGGACCTGCATGTTGAATACCACCTCAGACATCTCCCAGCTCTGTGACTTTGGGGTCACTTACTAACTTTTCCTGTGTGTCCATTTCCTCATCTGTAAAATGAAGATAATAAAACTGTAGCACCTGTCTACAGACTTGGTTGACTCCAGTGAGATAACATATTTAAAGTTCTTGGCAAACTTGGAAGCATTGTGGAAATGGGTTTCATGTTTACTAACCAAAGCCCAGAAAGATTGTGCAGAAGATGGGGAGCAGGGTACTCAAGGACCTGATCACGGGGACGTCAAAGTCATTTCAGTAACAACTTTTTAAAACATTTTTCAATGTCACATCTTTTTCTAAATAGGTAGGTGAAAAAAATCCTTCTTTCCAGAATACAGTTTATATTTTAATGCATCATCCCATCAATGTGAGAATGACTTGTGGCTGAAGAGATGGCCACTGATGAGGAGCTTAGTGTAGTGAGTTTCATTTACCTGAGTCTCATAGAGGTTCAAGATCATACATTGCATAAGTATCACAGGTGAAAAAGGACACTCACATGAATTCAGCAAATAATTGCTATATCTCCACTATTCTAGATTCCATGTTCATGCCTGGAGAAATACACGAATATGGGACACAAGTTGTGGCATCAAAGAGCTCACAGTCTAAAGGAAAGAGGGGGAAACACATGGGAGGAATAACTGATCCCAGGGAGGAGTTGATGATTTCAAAGGAGAGGGGCAAGCTGGGTGCTGCAGGGAACTCAGGGAAGACCCTCCCCTCTAGCTCAGTGACTTAGGGAAAACTTCATGGCTGAAAAAATTGGTACTTGATCTGGGCATTTAGGAGGAAATGTAATATAAGTGGATGAGATCAGAGGACTGTAGGACTAGATAGAACCTAAGATGTAATCTAGTCTGAGTCTTGCACTTGACAGATGGGGAGTGAAGCTGAGAGAGGTTAACTGATCAAAATCACATAGGTATGAAGTGACAGGGCAGTAATGACAAGGAGGATGGGGTGGGATACAATTCCAGGAGGTATATTTGAGTACAGATAAGAACGAGGCTGAGCGGGGGTGAGCATTAAGTATGATAGCTTAGCTGTAACTTTGAGCACATGAAAGTGAGTAATATGAAATAAAGGCACAAAAGTGGATTGGAATTAGATTTTGAAGAGCCCTGAATGCCAGGGCCATTGGATTGTTACTAAAAATAGGATTGTTAAAGAAACTTAAGGACAACAGAAAAGGTTGGGTCATTTCTATTAACTTTGAGCCTACACTTGGGTGCAAAAGTTAAATTTTGTTGTAGATTGATTGAACTAGGAAGATATAGCCCTAGGTAACCAAGAACTCCTTCAGACTTGAGACTTCTAAAGTGCTTTTAAGCCTGATGTCAGGAAAAACAAAACAAGCCAACTTTCTAAGACCTTGAGCCCTTCCAGAGTGACAACATTCCCCTGGAAATGCTTCATTCCCCTTACTTGAAAGGTGCTTAGGGAAAAGTGGGCTGGCCATTGGTCAAGCATGTTGTCATGGCTAAGAGTTGGACATACTGTGCACACAAGTCCCTTTTAAGGTTAAAGTTCTGTGATTCTGTAATGATCTTTGCAAATATCACTCTCAACTTCTAAGGGAAGAATTCCCCATGGTGCTCAATTTCCTTCTGGAGAAGAGTCTGGCCTGGAGGTTTTACCCATTGAATACCTTCTTCAGCACACAATCTGCCCGTATCTAAGTGGTGTATAATTCTGAAGAAACCAAAGGCCAGTTCAGTTAGGACTTAACCTCTTAATATCCAGGACAGAGCTAGGGCTAGTGACGAGGCCACCATTTCAGTTCCTTTGATTCCCACCTCAAGCCTACTGAGAGACACAAACCCCACTCATTTTTAGAAGTTTTTCTTTTCTTGCCTTTACAGGAACCCAACACTTCCAAGGCACAGCATGCACACACCAGTTCTGAGGGTAACACTAGGACTGAGAGGATACTAAGAGATCTATAGGCACCAACACTTTGAGGACACATTTGTGACAGAGCAGTAGCAAGGGTCACAGAGACTGAGAAAAACTGGATGGGCTGTGAGCCATATTGGTCCTGGGAGGGGCCAGATCAAGGCCAGAGAATCACATACCAAGAGCTAAAGAGTCATCTTCCACCTCTTTCATTTTACAGATGGGAACATTGAGCCCCAGAGAGTTTGGGCTTTGCACAGGGACATATAGCCCTTGAGTAGAAGATGCAGGATTCCCACCTCAATTTTCTGACTCTTAAGTTCAGTGTTCTTTCCTCTCTGATTTACCATCAAAGTTATTCTGATACTAGCTAAAGACTCCCGTGGTACTCCATGCTTTGCCAAGTACATTACATAGTTAATGTCTTAGACCATTACAAACTCTAAGAGGTAGGTACAAATAGGTATTATTATACCCATGCTGCAGGTGAGGAAATTAAGGATAAGTGAGTTGTCCTGCACTGTATTATTGCTGAGTATTAGAGGAAGGCAGGATTTGATTTCAGATTTCCCTGACTCCTAGACCAGCAATTTTTCTATTATATCATGCTGCCTTTTAAAGAATTGTTGAACTAAAATCCCAAGGGGTCCTACACTTCACTAAAATTGAGGGAACTTTAATTAAATTATTTATTTGTCTATAAATGCCATGTGTGCTGAAACACAGCAACTGACCTTGTCTGAATAGGAAGAACAATCACAGTACCACATCCCAGGCACAATATATATATATATATATATATATATATATATATATATATATATACACACATACACACACATAAACACATATATATATACATATATATGTGTATATATATATGTATATATATATGTATATATATTATCTCATTTAAGAGTATAAACTCTTTCTGAGAGGGAGGGATTGGCTGAAGTCTTCTAAGGAGGGAGACATAACAGAGATTGAATAATCCAGTGGGGTCGCAGATCTTCAATGGTATGGAGTTTATCATATCAACTGAGACTCCAAGAAAAGACTCAACCATAGTGTGTCTCAATAGTATTAAAAAGAGCTCTTTAACGTTTAAAAAAAATAATAACCTATTGCTCAAAATGCATTAGACACAGCTATCAATCATTCCATTGTGTTTAATGTTTTCTGTATTCATGGACAAAGTGAGTTCTTTTTTGCAGGTTAAGGACCTGCGATTTCTTTGGGGTGGGAAGGTCTGGTAGCAACCCAGGAATGGCTGATGGTCTTAGAGTCTTGTAAGCCTGAGGCTGAAAGAAACAAGACAATGGTCCTCAGCCATGCAACAAGGGATCATCAGAAACATAATTTGAACTCAGATCTTCCTGTTGGCAAATTTAGACCCTTCTCCACCTTGCTTGTGTTGTAGATAAGCTTCTTAATACTGATTAATATGAACTTAGAAAATATCAAATCAAATCAATTCAATTCACAGTGGATAGAACACTCTACCTTGGGTCAGGAAGAACTGAGTTCAAATCCAGCCTCAGACACTTAATAGTTGGGTGACCTTGGTGGGGAAGTCACTTAACTTCTCCCTGCCTTACTTTCTTCATCTGTAAAATTAGGATAATAATGGTACCTACTTCACAGGGTTGTGATGATAAAAAAAGAGATTCTATTTGTACTTTGCAAATCTTAAAGCGATATATACAGAGACAGAAATAAAACCAACCCTTTACTTAAGGATTTTGTGTCCTACTGGTGAGGGTGGGGTGGAGGAAATAGACACGCACATATACACATTATGTATTTTATATCTACATATTATTTTTATTATATATTATATATGTATATGCATGTATATTTATATACATACACACATGTGTGTATGTGTGTGTGTGTGTATGTGTGTATGTATGTGCATGTGTGTGTATGAAATACAAGGGATTCACCCAGACTCAGCTGGATCTGACTATCACCTCCAGTAGTACAGTGACCCATCCATACTTGTTGATTTTGTGCAATGCTTAGTGTGTATTTGGAAAGCAATGTAAAACAAAATATAAAATATACACAAATAAATACCAAGCCATTTCCAAAGGAGAGAATACTAATAACTGAGGGAATGCATTGGGCAAAAATATAAATTAATAAATACTTTAATAAAAGCTAGATACCAATCCATTTATAATGCTTTGGAGAATTAACAGAAAATACAATCTTGGGTTGGTTTCTTGGCTCCCAATGCCTTTCTCACCCCTCTCAGAACCTGCTTATGTTCCATCCTGAGGCTATGCACACATCTTGTGGTATTCTAATAGGTTCATGCCCTCTACCCATTAGAGAGAGTCTATTGAAAAATGATGCCAAAAATGTGCCAGATAGAACTTCAATATTTATTTCAACTGCTTGTAATGCAGCCTGCCCTTTGTCCTCTTCCTCAGGGCTCTGTCCTCATGCTCCTCCACCATCCAATTCTCTTGCATTGCTCTGTTTGAATCCCTGTTGCATAAATGCAGGAGCCAGGGCTTACATCTTCAAGGCGTGCCGTTAACCTGGACTTCATCCTGAGAGAGCTCTCATGGCATTTACAGTACAACTCAAGAGGATCTTTTAATGTCATTTCTTTTTTTTCTCTATCTTCATATTTCTGGACCTTAGTGGTCAACATTTGGTTCCTTCTGGGCCTGTCTGGGCCAAGCTCTTAAGAGCCTCCTTGGCTCACATTGCCAAATACCAAACAAAATAAATAGCACATTTTTTTCCATGAACATTCTCTCCTCATGTCAGCCCTGGGAGAAGACATTATTCTTCCCTTTGAGTAGATGAAGAAATTCAGAGATGTCAAGTGATTTACCTATAGTCACACAGCTATCAAGTGTGGGGTCCCTGAATCAAACAAAGGAATTTGTGTCCTGAGTCTGGGGATCTCTGTCCTCCTCCCCTCTTCTTTGTTGAAAAGACCTTGGGAATGAGCAGATGACTAGGGCTCTTTTTTCTGGAGAATGGCTGGTCTCTAGAAGTCTCTACACTTGACTTTGTAAAAAACAAACAAACAAACAAACAAAACAAACAAGAAAACCCCCCCAAAAACAAAACAAAACACCACCACCACCACAGAATTATAAGAGACCTCAGCAGCCTTTAGCTGACCCTATGAATAAAAAAGATCCCCACCATCACATACCCTGCACGTAGAAAACAAGTCAATTCAATAAACATTTAGTAGGCACCCACTCAGTGCCAGGCACTGTGCTAAGTACTTGGGAGTCCACAATTTTTCAGCAAATTGGCCCCCATACATTTTCTCTGAGAAACCCTTTTCCTCCTCTTAGCAGCACACCCCTCTCCCAGGCACCCAGCCTCTACTCCCAGGCACCCAGCCCATCTCTGGTTCTTGCTTTCTTCCTCTTTTCTGACTGTCAGTTATTCTGGGTTAAGGGGTGACCAGGTAACTACAGTGTGACTCTACTTCCTAGAGAAACTATGAATTGGAAAAGGGCAGACAGCAAGGTTTTCCAAAGTCCAACAGGATGGAATTGAAGCAATGGTATGTCAGAGGAGAGGGCTGACATTTTGGGTCTGGGAACTTGTGTCTTTCAAACACATGTGAAAAACAGAAAGAATTTTCTGAGGACACAGCCAAGCTCAGACATCCAGGTGACAGGCCTGTGATCAGAGAAGCTGTTAACATCTCCAGGACCTGAGAAATTTTCCACTGATATTTTCTATATATCACAGTTTCCTCAATGTGAGTACTACTTCCTCAGGTGTAGATTACACCTCATCTGTGTCTACTTGTTCTTCTCCATGTTCTCCTATAAATCCTACAGAGACATTGTACCCCACACACTGGAAGCCTTTCTTGGTTACTTGAAAAATGTGGGCATTCAAATAATTTTCAGTTTTTGCCTATCTCATCTCACAATGTGAATTATTTCTCTCCTTTTCTAAAAACAAAAACAAAAACACCTAACTTTCAGTATGATTCCCAACAGGATTTCTTGCATGTAAGACATAAAATCATAGATCTTCCAAATCTCAATGATGGAAGAAACCTCAGAGGAACCCTAGGCCAAACCATACCTGGAGAAAGAGCCCCTACTCCAACATATCCTACAAGTGGCAAGGCCCACACCGCAGCCCGTTTACACAGACTAAGCTGGGCACCTCCCCATGACTCTCCAGCGACCTTTGGGTCTTCCACAATTTCAATTTCTCACAGATTGCAGTATGACAAGTTGCTAGTGGGCAGAGAAAGTTTCAGCCAAATACTTATTCTTAGGTGAAATTCAGGTCCATAGAAACCCGAGTAGCTTTCTGGCTTTGTGTTCTTGATGCTGGTTCCTTGATTCTGCCTCCAGATCCATCAGCAAGCTGTTATCAAGTGCCTGCTGTGTTGTAAAAGTCCCTTTCAATGGCCTTCTGGTCTGGCAACATGATTTGGATTCTGCTGCCCCAAATCTGAACTGATGCCCTGTATTCACCTTCTGGTCTCTTTCCAGAAACTCTAGTCTTAACTAACTCTCCTAGAAGGATCTGCTTTGCACACAAAGGTATGCAATGGATGTTATTTCCCTCTCAGAGGATCAAGATATCTCAAAGATAAAGAAAATCTCTACTAGATTAAATTTAAAAGGCTCTCTGTAGCAGATGGGAATCTGACAATAATTCTTCAAATCTCTTTCATCACAAAAGGAAGACTTTGACTTCCAAGCAGAAATCTCTTCCATCCTGGTGTCTGATGACACAGAAATAGCTGGGATCATGGTGCAGATCAGGGAAAAGATGGGTCAGATGAAGCTTAGATTCAAATTTCAGCACTGCTTCTGACCTACCTTCTGTGTTTGAGGGAAGAGAGATGAAGAGGGATTAGGCACAGGAGAAGGAATCGGTACTTTTGAATTTCTCTTTATACTAAAAGCAACATTTCCAGCTTCTGTTCTACAAATGGACAAATAGGATGCCCCGCTTCTCTTCCTCTCCTCCCACAGTGATACTGAGGAATTTAAACTACAAAGTTCTTAGTAATATGTGGAACGATCAAGAGTTATCAAAAGCGTTTCATCTCAGGTCCAGGAGGCTGGGATTGGCTCCTATGCTCTTCAGACATTGGCTCAGAGATCAAGGATCCTGTTAAGGTATGTTTGCTTAAAAGATTATTTTACATAGAACTCACACAAGGCACAGAGGTCAGAAGAAGTGATTCAAGGATACTCTCAAGGTCTCTCTGAAGACCTGAGGAATCAGCTGTGAGACATGGAAGACACTGGCACAGAACCACCCAGCATGACATACCTGCATCAAAGAAGGAGCTGTGCTCTATGAGCAAAGCAGAATTGCATCACCTCAGAAGAGAAGTGAGATGTACAAATTTAGAGCCATCTCCCTTCCAAATATCCATACAGACTATTTGTGCCCCACCTGTGGTAGAGCCTTCCAAGCTTGCATTGGTCTAATCAGTCATAGACATTGTACAATGACACAGTGATGTCATTTTGGTTCCCCCCAAACACAAAGGACAACCAGTGACATGTATGAGACATCTCATTTCCATAAAACATCCAAACCAGCTGGGCTTTCCAACACAGATAAGCATCTCCCGGTCCCTCCAGAAGCACATTCCCACTCATGTCCACCTACAATGCCTGAGCAGACAAGGAGATGCAGAGGAAAAAAAAAATGCTGCGTTTGAAGTTGAGGGCCCTGGGTTTGAATTCCGATGCCACTTCTCATTACTCAGGGAGTTTGGGGCAAGTTGAGGGTCTCAGCTTGTTCCTTTCTAAATAAGAGTTTTGGAATGGATACGAGTCAGATCCCTTCCAGTTCCAAATCTAATATCCTAATTTGAGTTTCATTCTAATTGAAATGATGAGGATAATCAATCAGACATATAATGTGCACGAAATTCTGAAACACATTCTAACAACTCCTAGTTCAGTCATACATTTAAGTTACATCTCTGCCTCTTCTTCTTTCTGGCAAAAACTAAGATCAGGCTACAAATATTTCCAAGGGAATTAATTGAAAGTAAAATAAAGGGAATTGCTCTGTTGTGAAAGTGGTATTTACAGAGTGTGTTCCATACACCTGAGGGACGTCCAAATAGTACAAGAGTTGGACCAAAACAGAAGCCACCCAGAAGGCTTTGTGGTTTTCAAAGAATTTATTCAAACTACAGTGAAAACTACCTAACTATTGTCCCCGAACAAACTTTTAAAAACAAACCAAACAATTGTGGCTGTGATCCAGGCTGCAGGTACCTGCCCTATGGTAAGGGTTTTCTTCAGTGGCTACAAATGGAAAGTAGTTGGGGAGTGAGTTCATGTGGGAGCAGTGGGAGCAGCTGCTCCTAAGGATACTTAACCAAGCACAAGGCAATGTTCAAACAAGGATTGGAAGCTCACTCTTGGGAACTGTGGTTCTCTCTTTGGTAGATAATGGGGACTCAGGGAAGGGGGTCAATAGACACAGAAAACTGTATGTTCTGTGAGATTCTGTCTTATTTTTGCTTGCCTGTTCCCCTTTATTAAAAGGGAAGATTTGATGACAACTGTCAGGAATCTTTATTAAGAAATGCCTGGGGAAAAAATGCCTGGTATAGAAAGCAAAAAGAATCAGTAATACTTTGTAAAATCCATTTAGAAAATTCTTATGTATCATTTATAACATTCAAAAGAAGGATTAAAAGAACTGTTTTTCATTGAAATTGGTGAATACTTTTTCAGCATTCACATTTCACTAAAACATTGTAATGCTGGTGTATGCCAAAAGAACTAGGCACTGTTTGCCCAGACCAAGAGTAGCGGCAAAAGTGATTCATCCAAAAGGAGAGGAGAAAGTCCAAGAGAATAGCATTCTCACCCACAATATAACATTGGGTGCACCTTCTTCTTCCTTACAGAGGCCAAAGACATTGATGCCTTCAGTCCAGAGATGACTTTCCCGAGGTATGGGGATTTTTCTACTTATGTGTCTCATTGCTAGTTTTCTGTATATTTATGTCCACTCCCCACCATGGACACTGTGTGCTTTGGTGGGACAGTGTGAACTAGCTTTATGAATGGACTATGATGTGTTATATTATAATTATTACTTTGCTTTTTGTGAGATATTATTTCAGGATTCAGTTAACAGTTTCATGCTGATTGATTTGCTTAAATGTGAATCACATTGGTGGTGGGTCTGTAGGCTCAGTTGTAAATAGAAGACAGTATGCATCCCCCAACATGTAGCTTACCCCAAGGACATTAAGAGGGAGCCATCAGAGTTATTAGAGTTATGGTAGCTAGCCTCCCCTCTCAGAACTCCCATCGTCTAAATCTGCCATTGTCAGGGTGGTTTGGAGCGAAGGAGTCCAGAGCAAAGAGAAGGGTGATCACATTCCATATCATTGAGCAATTAGAATTAGAGTTAGGGTTAGGATTATGAGGGTTCCACTGGGCTACACTGCTAGTATGGGTGGGTCTTCATCATGACAATGCTGTAGACATATATCCATATCCTACCTGCACGCACATATACAAAATGAATAAATACATAAATAAACAAATGAATAACAAATGAATAAATGTGTTCTAACCTCAACTTTATTACTTACCATCTGTGGGACCTTAAAAAGTCACTTGACTTCCTCTCTGTACATGGATGGGTGAGGAGATGACTTCTCAGGTCCTTTCCAGTCTAGCTTGATGATCCTCTTACCTACAGTAGAATCAGGGACTGGGGTGTGCAATGTAGCCCATGCTTCAGATTGGTAGCTCTGCTGATCTTTTGGGCTTGACTGTTTGCTAGAATCTCAGAGTTTGAACCAATCTCACACTCCATCTAGTCCAATTTGTAGTTCCACCAGGATCATCCATGATGAGCAGTGATCTTGTCTGTGCTGGAAGACTGTCAGAAGGGGAGAACCCCTTTGACACCCAAGGCAGCCCTTGGGAGATATGATAATTGTCAGAAAAAAAGTTTCCTTACAACCAAGAAGCTAAGAAGCACAATGTTGCACTTTCTTTCATTGTTCTAATTGTAAATCCTCATCCAGCTCCAAGAGGACCAAGAATAAAATTTGTTCCTGTTTAGAGCATTATTTTCTCTCCAAGGATTGTGATTTATTACTGTAAATGCCAGTGTCTAATTCTTTTACTTCATGTATCCCCCTGTCAAAGTCAAAGGCCTAAAGGAACCTGTGCAGGCATCTTCCTTCACAGACTGGTAGTGTATGAGATCTTTGGTTTGTCACCATCATTTTGATCCAAAATAAAACCCACAGTTCTTAGAGCATTCTTGTGGTCAGCCTGGAGCTTGAAGTGGGGACAGGCAAAGTGATTGTCACAAAGGCTTCATTATGAAACCAAAACAGACCCACAACTCAATTTCACAAGAAGTGAGCTGTCCATTGGATTTGGATGTTCAATCAGAAAAGTTCAGACACCCAAAGAATTTTCAAATATAATTCAACTGGTTACTGATGGAGCCAGCTTTACAACGCCTTGGCATTTAAGAGTAAATGTGACTAGTGCCATAATGTCCTATGGCCTTCAGTCTTGTCAACAAGGAAGAGGCTGTGATATCATGGAAGTGAGAGTTTACAAATACATGTTTAAGATGTTCAAGGCCACTGTTCTCCTGATCCATTCCCTTTGTCTCTGTAGGAAAGACAGAAAAAGAGAGCTATAAACCAATATCCCTAATGCACATTTATGCAATTATTTAGAATAAAATATTAGCAAAGAGACCACAGCAACATATCACAAGGATTACGCTCTCTGACCAGTTTGGATTTATCCCAGAAATGCAAGATACATTGCCTCCTAGGATCTAGTCTCTCTGAAGACATAGTAAATGAGGGGAGGGAGTGAGTAATCCTCTCTCTGAACTCAAAACGTCCCTCCAGTCTCCACTGTCCTTAGGTAAAAGCACAAGGCTCTGCATCTTCAAAGAGTTCCTAAGGCTGGATGCTTGACCACATACTTCCAAACTGACTAATGGCATTCTGTATAGGCCCAAAGGTGTGTCTAATTCAACCAACCACATACTATTTTCTACGTGCCGTCTTTTATGCTTTTATCCTATTACACAAATATCCCACCACTCATCCCCAATTGATTAATAACTTTCTAATCCTTCTTTACATCTTTTATTGGTCTAAGTGATGACCTTTGTGTTAACATTAAATGGTGTAGGGATCCAAACCCCTCACCTTTACAAATATCAAACTTTCCTTAGACTAGGTGGTCATTATAATCTAATCTTTTGATAGAGACTCAATTAATTGAAAAACATTATTTTGGGGCCTATAAATGATGCAAGTGCCATTTTTTAAAGTAAAAGAAATTGTCACATAACCTGTAAATGTCTCATCAGTATCTTTGATGTGACCGCTACTTTAGCTTCACAAGCTAAATAGGATATTGTAGGAAAAGGACAATTTATTCATCAAGAGTTTAACTGAAGAGTTTAACCCACAGAGTTTAAGAATTATCATAGAGCTATAAGATGTTATCATATGACTGGAAGGTTAGAAGAAAGCTTCAAGGTCTTTCATTCCAAGCCCTCATTTTAGAGATAAGAACACTAAGTCTTGAGAAGGTAAGTGACTTGCCCAAAGTAGCATGGGTGTGGAAAACATTCTAGAGCTTATTTCTGCTTCAAATTGTATTCAATCCAACTCGGGGGCTTATTCACCCTTCTTTACATATTCTTATTCTTTCCCCCTTCTTCACATGGCTAGATTTTTCTCCACACAAAACCCATCAAGGTTTTCAAAGGTAAAAGTCCTTACTGGCAGTTGATGCCTCTTCCTATTGAAGACAATAGCAGGGAAAGCAAGAGGGGCTCCGTTCTTTATGAAAGAAACCTGTCTTTGATAATCAAGGTGAGCCTCCTTCTTTTGACACTGCTTCCAAGCTGGGAAGAGAAACCACAGGGATAGCTGAAGTAACAGCACACTTGGTTCTATATGGGGAAACAAGAAGTGAGAAGATGGTAACTTTGTGCAGCCAGAGATAGACATCTAGGTATGGACAGAGGAAAAGGGACCCAGGAAAAGGAGATGGCTTCTCTGAGGCCATTGAAAAAATCATAGCATGGGATTGGGACCACAGCTGGAGAAATGGAAGGCCATCCTAAATGAAGAAACTGAGAGTCACATGGGTAAAGACCTTAGCCAAGGGCTACTGGGCAGTAAAGAAGAGCAGCAGGATTTGAACGCAGGACCTCCGGTTCCTGAACGAGGGTTCTTTCTACTGCTTTTATGTTCTTCCCAAGTTCCTCTCCACACCTCCTAATGAGGTCCAGTCAAATATGTAATAGACTTGCCTTTGGGTTAGCTGCAAATGACCTCCATCCCTACATAACACTGAGACTCCACAGGTAGCTGCCCACTTAGACCTAGCTCTCAGAAGTTCTAAAAGGAGTGAGCTAGTACATAATTTATCAGGGCTAAGAGCCCTCAGAGCAGGTCGGAGGAATTAACCTAAACAGGCAAACTATTCATCACATCCCAATACATAAAATGCACTTTTAATTAATAAATGGACAATCTTGGGCCTGCATGGCTCAAGCTGATCAATCCTTTTTGGCCTTCCGTTGACAGCATGGGCTCCTTTAATGGGGTGTAATGGGCTTGTCTGTGATCTACTCCAGCCACCTTGATGCACGAGCTTCCGGGAACAGATGCTTTACTTTGTGGCATGATCTTGAAGCCTTCGGGGTGACTTTTTTACAAAGACCAAGGGCCCTGGAGACGCTGACTAAAAAGGCCTTGGTTTCATACTCCTACTTTTAAAAGAGAAGAAAAAGGAAGCAAGAGTGTATTGTGGACATTTTGTTCTCTCTCTCTCTCTCTCTCTCTCTCTCTCTCTCTCTCATTGTTGTTTTGTTGAAGTGGTGTGATCAGTAGTTCAGAGGACCGTGTCATCAGAAAGGCCTGGGTTCAAATGATGCTTCTGATAACAAATGGCTTCAGGATCAAAGACCTGAGCCTCATTTTCCTTATCTTAAAATGGGCACTAAAAGGCCTGTGATGCCTCCCTCTCAAGGGTGTTAGGAGGCTCCAGTTAAAAAGGAATGGAGAAACAGTCTACAAGCTATGAAATGCTCTATGTGTCTGTTCTTCTGATAGTGCCACAAAGGATGGATTTGAAGCCCTTCCCCCATCTCTAGATGTTTGGTCCTGTGATCTTAAGACTAGCACAACCACTCTTCCCCAGGTGTCACAGGAGATCAAAAAGACTCTTCACATCTTCATGGTAGCTTCCTAGCTCCATGACCTTGGCCATCTCGCCTCACCATCTGGACCTATATCCCCTTCTATAAAATGGGGATAGTAATACATCTGAGTCACCATATGCTATAGCTAATAGAAGATCGATTTGGGAGTTAGGTAGACTTGGGTTAGAATCCCATCTCAGATATCTACTATCTATGTAACAATTGGGCAAGTCACTTGATTTCAGAGACTCAGTTTCGCTAACTGTAAGATGGGAAAATACTACCAATAGTAACAGTACTAACAACAATAAAATGTATTCAGTGTTCCAAAACTTCCATGCAATTTTGAGCTAAAGCTTAAAACTTCACTAAGACTTTTCACACAACCTATAGAGTATTTCAGTTTGCCAAGTGTTTTATAAATAGGATTTGATTTTATCTTCACAAAAACCTTTGGAGGTAAGCATTATTATTAGCCTTTTTACAGACGAGGAAACTAAGGTAAGTGATGATTAAGTGACTTGCCCAGTGTTACACAGCTAAGGGTCTGAGGCCAGATTTGAACTCTGGTCTGCCTTTGGGCCCAATGTTGTATCCCTGCTGCCCCCCAGCTATCTACATGTATACATATTTGCATAGCTCTGCACACACACACACACACACACACACACACACACGCACACATACATACCTATATCTACATGATTATCTCCATATCTATATATGTAGCATGAATCCTGAATTTCAGTTCTCCTATTGGTAGCTCTCTCCTCATGTTAACAAAAAAGCAAAGACTTGATGAGAACACAGGGAACGTTTCTCTGCCCGCCATTCTCCAAATGATCCCAGTCACTCGTCCTGGGGGAAGCAATTTCCTCTCAGGGCAGCCTGGTGTCTCTGCGTGCTTTGATGCTTCATCTAATTTTAAAATGCAAATACCAAGAGAGACAGAGCCTCCAACAATTTTCTCCATTTTCCAGATTAATGCACCTGAGTAACATTCTTCCCTTATTTAATATCCCTTATTCATTTCCTCTCCTGTTCTAGGGACAGCACAGATGTTTATCTGGCAATTATCTTTGAATCTATTAATGAAAACATCTAAATTAATCATAAGAAGACGTGTGTAGCCAGGACTGAAGGCATTATGGAGACAAGGCCATCATCGCCCCCTTTCCATGAATCTTACCTGTTCCATATGCTATCACTCACATCCTGAGTCATGCCGTGTCTTGGGAGTTTGAGGCCAGGGAACTTGACAGATTTTTTTTTATGAGACTAACAGGGTATAATGACCTTAGGACCATATTATGGTGCCAACATTTCAATCTTTTAATTTCTCTGACTAGTCCTTCACCATCAATCCATCCATCCATCAATCAGTAGGTATTTAAGTGCCTACTATGTGCTTGGCATTATGCTTATGAAGTGGAAGATTCAGTGAATGTTGAGAGCACAATCGACTGTCTATATTTTCTCATGATCATAGAGAGTGAAGGTGATCTGACATGAAACTTTGTATTCATTTTTAAAGAGACTATTGGATCTTTGTGGTATAATTCATTAACATTCTTGATTATGTGACTGACTCAAATTCCCTTTCTTAACATTCCATTCCCATGTAACAGCCCCTCTGGGCTCTCTTCCCCAAACCCACTCCCACTGGCAGATTGTATCCCCAGAAGGAGGCTGACTATTACTTCTCCTAGGGTTCTAAGAGAAGCACTGATGGGTTGGTATTTTTCTAATACTGTCACTCATGAATTTTACATCTGGTGAGCTCTCCATTGATTGTCAAGAAGTCATCCAGAGTTAGTTAGCTTTTAGAAACAGGTATTTACTAAGGTGGTGTAGTAAGAACAGTTAATAAGGAATAATCTCCCAAAAGCGTGGGGCACGTTCTCCCACAAATACCCACTGATTTGGTTGTTGGGAGTTTGATCTTCCTATGCCCTGATCCCAATATCTTATACATAGTGGACACCATTTCAATCCAGCTTTTCATGGGATCTCTGAAAATCACACACATTTGTAGGACTAAAAGAGCCTTAATGTCCCTCCCAATCATCTAGCTGGGATCCTGAGCACTAGGGAAGAGACAGAAGATGTTGTGATGGTCAGGGTACCAGAATACAGTGTAACATTTAAATCTTTCTGCCATCTTTCAACTGTCTGATCCCAATGCTGGGCCTCAGTTTCCTCATCTGTAAGATAAAGGTGTTTAACTAGATGATCTCTGAGGTGCCTTCCCATTCTAATATTTATGAAGCTATGGTATACTCACTTACAATCCTACACATTTACTCCCCACCCCCAATTGTTTAATAGTGCTTCCAGTTGGAACTGAAGGTCAGATACTGATTCAGAAGAGTGGCCTAGACCACCTCAGTTTATGGTGAATTTTCTTCCCAAGTAATAGCCATAGAGACCATTTCTTAACTGTTTCAATGCAGGTGTTGATGGTAATGTTGATGTCCCTGTTCATTAACCAGAACCTCCTAAATCCCATGAAGAATAGAATGGAGCTCTCGGAATTGGTTCAGCGTTGTTGTTAAAGGAATAAATTGGGTTATTAGAGAAGAAAGGTAGCTACAAAGCCAGGTCAAATTATTCCTGTGTGTTTTTAAATAATATCATAAAGACTACCATTATTACCTCATATGTGTGGATTAAGGCCACTTGACAAGCCCCTACTTATAAATCAATATTAATTAAAAATAATTGTGATCAGGCCACTAAACAAAGAGCCTGCCGCAGTGACAGATCCTGGCTGCAGTCCCTCTCTCCATTGGCTGATGTTTACCATATGTCCTATGATTGATAGTAAGATTTAATGAGTTCTTACAAGCAATTAAATAATCAAGGGTCCCTGCTGCTACATGGCAGGGCTTGATAGAACAGTGACAAATGAGAAGAGAGCTGCAACCTAATCAAAGGGACATATTTCCTTGGGAACAAAATAATATTAGCCACCAGTGCAATCAAAGGACAAAAGAACACTGAAAGGACAGTACCAAAATGAGATAAATCACGGGATCTTTTCATTATTCTGACTGTACGGTTTCCATTTATCGGACCCTATTAAATCAGCAGGAAAATTAGGCTTGTTAAATATGTTTCATTTGTCATGTGTTGTTGCTCACCGGGTCTATTTCTCAGTTCAAAAAAGTGTAGAATGTGAAAAGCACCAGGGCTCTCGTGTTCTTCTCCTACTTTGGAGTCATCAGATGGCAGCTTCCAACAACTGGGCCCAGCTGGGGAAGCATGGATTGTCTTCAGCTCAGATTGGCGTGGTGCAATCCCAGAATGGTGATCGTGGGGGGTCTGGAATGGGACAATGGGATGACAATGTGATAACCCTTTAGATGACAAACTTCTAATTGGAAAGATTCTGGATCAAAGGATCTATTGACCCTATGCCTGGCTTATTTACACAGACTCTTCAAAGGCCAATCTCTGGTTTATAACTAGAATATTCAAAGGATGGGAAGAGAAGAGATAGAGTACTTAGATTTTTTTTTTAAATTAGAAGTTAACTGGGATTTCATTCATATTTGTTTAGGGTCCTCCAGGTGATCTTTCTCTGTGCTCCCCAGTCTCACCCCAGTAGAACCTATAAGTGAATGAAATTGCCGTGATCTTCACATCTATGTATACTCACACTGAAAATTCTGCGAGACAGACATTTAACCCTGCACCTCCTCTCTTACACCCAAAACAAAGGATGTATAAAACAACCTACAAAACAGCATTCCTGACCTGGCTTCAGCTATTAACACTGAACTGACTTCAGTTCCAATGTTCATAGGCAGAGTAAAGATAATTGGAGAGGGATGTCAAAAATGATAGATTCTAGAGAATCCAGGCTGCTAAGGTATCAAAAAATGTGGCCTGGGGGCTACTGAACACTAGAAAGAACAAGTTTCTAACTCTAGGTGAAAAAAATCAAACTCCTCACTGAACTATTTAAAGAAATGCATCTGTAGGTAGCTGGGGAAAGTTGTGAAGGGGGTGAATTCAAGTCTTCCTAAGCTCTGTCAGAAAAGAGGGAAAATGAGAAGAGCTCTCGTATCTGGGAACATCAGTGGCACTTAGCCCCAAGTGCTCTCTAACACTTCTGGTGTCTGGCCTCACTCAGGAAGATTGCAGAAAGCTTGAGCATCTTCTCTGCAGAGGACCTTGGACCTTGAAAGTTGGATGAAGTGTCACACCAAGAGAGGATTCAAATCCAAAAGTCCATTGAAAAAGATATGTGCCATTAATTAATGGAGTAGTGGGCAAAGGATGAGATTGAGAATCAGAGGAAGATCTGGGATCTAATCCTGACTTTGACACTTCCTTTTCATTTGACATGGAGTTAATAATGCTCTTCCCACATAGACATTCTCCAGTTTCATCAGTAAAATGAGGAGGTTGAACCCTTGGACAACTGACCACCAAGTTCCTTTCCAGTTCTAAGCCTATGACCCTTTTGCTTCTTCCCTTCCTCCCTCCCTTCCTTCCTTCCACTGAGTTGTAAAGTTGCCTTCTCTCATTTTTGAAAGCAGAGCCCAAGTCTTGCTTTATTCTGATTTCTTCCAGCTCCAAAGCCCAAGACCTCATGCATAATGAATGCTTGGAACCAAATGGAACTTTGGAAAACCTTGTAACTAATAGACAGTAACCAAAGGAAACAATTTCTTAGTCGTCACTTCTTAAGAAACCTCTGAAGGAACCCCATTAAAGAGGGGAGTTTAAATGGCATGTTCAAGGCAATTATTGATACCTTGTGGGGGAAAAAGGTGTGCATAAGTGTGTGCATGTATGTTTGTGAGCATGTGTGTGCATCCGTGTGTATATTTTTTCCTTTGTGACAACCATGATTTTCTACTATGCCTGAATTTAAGATGAAGAGAATGGATTTGGAACCAGTCAAGTTCTGGTGCCAAGGGGCTGCTAAGTGGCTTAGTGGGTAGAGTATTGGGTCTGGAATCAGGAAGACCTAAACTCAAATCCAACATCAGGTGCTAGCTGTGAAACCCTGGGCAAGTCACTTAACCTCTGTTTGCTTCAGTTTCCTTATCTCTAAAATGGGGATAATAATAGCACTCACTTCCCAGGGTTGTTGTGAGGATCAAATGAAACAATAATTGTAGAGCACTTGGCACAGTGTCTGGCACATAGCAAGTGCTCTATGTGTTAGCTAGCTGGCTATAGCAGTGGTGATGGTGGTAGTAATAAACCTGTTTCAGGAGGTGGAAATGCCAAACCTACTATACCAGGGCTGTCATAGAAGGACAAGGCCCCAAAGGCTCTGTGCATGTCCTAAAATAAAACAAACCAAAAAAACCTCATTGAATTCTTGTGTTTCCTATCTCTCATTCCATCCCACAGATTAGAATGTTACTTATGGGGGGGGTGACAGATTCCAAATTACAAGAAAACCTATTTAACATAAATGTAGAAAGAGACAAATACTTTTTTGGTGGGGAAGTTCCCTAAGCAATTCACTGAGACTTTCTGAGCCTCAGTTTCCTTAACTATAAAATGGGAAACAATACCACACTTACAAGGTTGTTTCAAGATTCCAATGAAATACTATCTGTAAAATGTTCCAAAGTGCAGTAGAATGTGTGCCATTATTCCTGATTCTGAGCCCAAGTCATTACTAGAAAAACCGCATAGCAGTGAGAAAATAGTTTATAATCAAGTCAGAAATCCCAGAATGTCCTTTCTGATTGATTATTCCCATTGGACTCAATCATTATCCCAAATCTTTTTTTTTTCTGATAATGTAGCATTTTGACATGTCTGAGGTCTCACCCAGGTGGGCAGAGACCTCTAGCCCTCACCACCTTCTCATCTCTAATCTTCCATTATTCCTCAGTGGGGAATTCCCACAATGCACTGAGGCTTTCCTCTGCTTCTTTTAACATCTTGAAGATGCCAACATAGCCCTCAGGCAGTCCATCTGTTGTCTCTCACTCCATGACCAGCCAGCTTTTTTTCCCCCCCAGTTCCATGTGTCTTTGATACTATTCTATGGCGTTCCTAATGCACAAGTCATCCTTGGCAATATCTAGGAACCTGGAAAGAAAGAATGTAACATGTCGACTTCAGGATGGTAGGGGATCATCCTCCATCCCTTCTCCCCCACACTGCTTTTGTGGCAGTATGTCTTGCATCTTTATATCTGGAGAATCAAGAGCCATCTGGGAAATATTCTGGAGGACATCATGTGGAGCAGATGCCAAGGAAGAGTCTGGAGATTCAGGGAGCTTCATGGAACTGCCAGAGGCCAAGGACCTTAGACTCCCAGATTTGGGGGATTGTAGATGCAGATCTGGAAGGAACCTCAGAGGTCATTAAGTGCAAAAGTGTTTTCCCTTCCCTTGTCTCCCCTGTATTTAATACATCACATGGCACATAGTAAGCGCTTAGTAGGTGCTTGTTGGCTGGCTTATCAACTGTCTAAAACTGTGAAACAGAGAGGAAAATGAATTCCCCAGGCTCATGTTGCTACTAAGTGTCTGAGGCAGGATTCAAACCCAGGTTCCCTGACTCAAAGCCAGTGCCCTCTGCTAATGAGGAATTGACTTCCTCATTCCCACCTTGTACACCACCACTGCCGCCACCGCCATCGCCCCCGCCACCACCATAGTTCTGGATACCAGAAACCCTAATTTTCCTAGTAAAGGGAAAAAATAAGCAGAAGCCCTATTAACGCATCCACTGATTGGGCAATATTTTAAGAATATTGGAAAAGGAAGCAGAATGTAATCTCATCAAAGATGGAAATTTATCTCACTCATTCTTGTATTTCCCACAGCATCTAGTACAGTGTCCTGTACATGGGAAAGAAACCAATTTTTCATTTGTGAATGAAAAACATATTATCAATATATCTACTTTATCTCACTTAATCTCCCCAAACTACCAGATGCCATTAAATGTCACCTTACTCTTCACCTCTCAGAAAGGTAGGCCAACCATTATGGTGACTTTGTGTCTGAGTTGTGGTTTCCACCAGGGGTTCATTTAGGGACATCCTGAGGGAAAAACAGGAAGCAACATATGCCAGGCAAGTCAAACCGTCGTCACCATCTCCCCTCAGACTGGGTGTAGACACTCCAGGGCCCTAAACCCAAGAGAGCCTGAAGAGTAGCAGTTTCCCTCAAATCACCAGATGGGTTTCAAGGATAGCACCACACAGCCATGATTGAGAGAAAAGTCGTTGTGGAGAAGGGGCTCATCTTCTTCATCACAGCAGTGATAACTGCTAACCAAGTGCTACCACTAGGCAGATAGGCCTAGGAGCTCTTGGAATGGCAGTGACCCCCAAACCACTGGTCCTGCTTGTAGCCCAGCCCTCACAGCCATCATCCAAGGATTAAACTCCTGTAGAGAAGGAGCCAGCCATCCCCACTAATTGGCAACCAATGGCCACCCACAGGGCAGGCAAGACAGCCTGCCTGAAGCAGTAGGGCACCCTGAGAGAGCCAATCAAATGAAACTACTGCTACTACCTTGACTGCTATCTCTCCTCTGACCCTAATAGGGACATTCTAAGACTAGGGTCGAAGGACCCAAGAGCCTCAGGAATAGCAATGCTTCCAGTATCCATCATGTTGGGAAGCAGCCTCTGTGAAGATGCAGCCTGAGTATTGATGGCCCCTGTTGGGCCACAGTTACTGAAGACCTTGAAAAAAAGTTATTGTCATCAAAATCCTTGGCATTATTAAATGGTTCTGCTAAGAAACTGAGAGGATTACATTAATGGAAATTACATTAAATAAGAGTCATTACCATCCACTTTGGAGGCATCTAAATGGCTCAGTGGATAGAACCCCGGGCCTGGAGTCAGGAAGACCTGAATTCAAATGTGGCCTTGGACAGTTACTGGTTGTATGACCCTGGGAAAGTCACTTAACTTCTGTTTGCTTTAATCCACTGGAGAAGGAAATGGCAAACCATTCTAATATCTTCACCAAGAAAACCCAGTGGCCAGTATGGTTCACAAGGTCACAAAGACTTGGACATGACTTGGACAACAACAAACATCTACTTTGTCCTTGTACCCTAAGGACCATGGGACTTTTCCATCTGACTTGGAACTGAAAGCTTCCATATGTGTAAACTCTCTAATTAGAATGTGAGCTGACTTTTCTATTTTATCCCTAATACTTAGCAGTGTTTGAGCATAGTAAGTGCTTAATAAATCCTTCATTTATTCATTCATTCATTCATGGCATCACTAATCCAATAGATCCATTGCAGTATGGTTTCTGGATTCTCTACAGAAACTGATGCAGGACAGTCTTTCTCAGTTTGTCCAAGGGATGCTGAGGTAAGGACACACTTATTTGACAGAATGAAATGATATGGAACCAAACATAAAATGCCATAGATTATCTGTGCTCTGGACTAGTCCCCTCTTTTCTGGGTGCCTGTTTATCTGCCAGGACACATATCATTGTTGGCTTTAAGCCTAATGAGAGCAGAAAGCGATCAGTAAAGTTTCAGAAATGTTCATTCTTGGTCTACCAGAAAAAGCTTCAAGAAGCACTGCTTATCATTAACTACAAAATGAGCAGATTTGATGGCAGACAGGATGGGATCTCCCTCTTCATGGACTTCCTAGAAAGCTGGTATGTCTTGGGGATAGTTTCACAGACTCATAGAATTTCCGAGTTGGAAATGATATTAGCAAACATCTCATCCGATCCATAACCTCCCTCCCAATAATCTTCAATAAAACAAACTCAAGAAGTGGTCATCCAGCCATTATTGGGAGACCTTCATAATGGAAGAACTTACTCCAGCCCAGGGCAGTCCATTTTACTATTGGATGACTCTGATTATTAGGGAATTTTCCTGCTCTTTGACCTCAACTTGACTCTTTGCAATTCCCACCCATTAGTCCTTGGCCTTCTAAGCAAAATGCACTGAATCCCTCTTCCACATGACAGCCATCTCATTACTTGACCACAACTCTTCTCCACACCCAACCTCCACAACCCCAGGTATTCTCTTCCCTATTGTCACTACCTTAAGAGCCTTTAACTCACCTCCTATGGTTTAACTCTAAGCCATCTTAGCCTACCGCTTGCCTTCCTTTCATAAATTCCATTTAATTCATGCTCTTCTTGGAATGTGGGACCTGGAATTGCCCACATACTTCGCAAGTCTTCTGACTGGGGTCTGGTTAGACTCACTGGATGGCACAGAACTTCATGAAGCCCAGAATACCTTTCCAAAAGACACATCACACTGTTGGTACCTGACCTATTCGTAGAAGTCATCCCTGACCTTTCAAAGATCTCTATTCTTACTTGTTTAAAAATCATCCTTGAACTTCCCATCACTTCCGTGAAATATAAGCAGTCTAGAATTACTGATTATATGTCATTAAGGGAAGCTAGGTGCTCTGCTGCTATCTGCTCAATTATCTTGGCTCAATTATCTTTAGGGTAGAGAAAATAGGATCAAAATAAAAACTGAGTAGTTTCATCTTTTTTTCCTATCAACAACAATTATCACTTCCCCTGTGTGTCAGTACTGCCCTTTTTGGCCTCTTCCTCTTTTTTTGGAACATTTAGAAAAGTTGTTTTGTCATTAACATTCATCCTGATTCAGGGATGATTCTGACCCTGAGGGCTCTAGAAATGCTTCTCAAAGGATGACACCATTTCTTTCGTACAAACCTAGAATGATGTAATGATCTACCTTTGTTGCTATCACTTGTAAGTCTTTCAAAAATCTTATTTGTTTAAGTCCTCCATATGCCCATACCTCTATGCCACCATCCCACTCTCTTTAGCCAAATCTCTATTTTCCTCCTCATTGGAATCATTGGATTTGTGCCATAAGAATTTTGTTGTTGAGAATCTCCCATTGCTCTTTAACCAGTCTCTTCTATGGAATTTTAGGCCTAGAATGAAATCTTGTCTTTCCTTTTTTTTTCAAATACTTCAAAAGCACTACTTTCCCCATATCGATGACATGTGTAAAATGACATTTGACATAAGTCAGACTTATCTATGGTGAAGATACAGTGCTTACTTTTCCCCTAGATCCTCAGCATTTCTTCAGCACCTGGTTTGTTCTTGGTTCCAAAACAGACCCAAATTCAAATTGCCTTTGGCGTTTCCTCTGCGTTTTTTTGAAGAATGAAATGAACAAGAAAGTGACTTTTTGAAGTGGTTTTTTTTTTTAATTTTAGCCTAGCAGACAACTGATGGTTTGATTTGCCCAACACTACCATCTCAGGAATTTGGGCCAGGTTTGTAACCTGTTTTTGTAGTAATCATCCTTTTACCATTTCTATCGAGATTGTATGAAGCAAAATCCCCAAACAACATCATTTCTGTTTCCACCTTCTTTGATCCTGAACCAAATATTTTCTAGTGGATTTTCTGTCTGACACTCAGGTTTTGGCACGTGGACATATCACTGTACTATAACCCACCACTCCTTTTGTCTAATCTGTTGCTTTTGAATAAGGCGTATCTCCTTTTTCAAGATTTTTAATTTATCTTCTCTATTATCCATAGCCTACACATTTTTGAGGCTATAGACTTCATTATTTCTCCTCTTCTGGGTTATTTCCTCATGTTCATATGTAGCCTGGTCCCTCTGTCCCATCCTTTATGTTTGCATTGTCTACTTGCACACTTTGATTATGTGAGATAGTATATAAGAGAAACTGCTCCCAAGCCCTCTTATTTATTCCACTGATGACCCCTAGAGACATTAATGTTTGAGGGAACACTTTTTTTCTCTCTTTTTTAGAAAATTCATATTTCATACATATATACTCTCATCAAATCGCTAAAATATGTTTACTTTCGTACGTTCCTTTTGTCTCCCGGGTTTGTATTTCAAAGTGTCTATTCGGTTCTTGTCTCTTTATCGGGACTGATTGGAAGATCTGTATTTCATTAATGGTCTATTTGTCCTCCTACTCCCTATAAGATTATATTTAATTGTGCCAAGTAAGTTATTCTTGGATGTTGATCATTTTCTTCTGCTTTTTGGAATGGTATATTCCAAACTCCCTTCTCCTTTAAAGTGGCAGATGTCAGGTCAAGTATGACTCCTTGATACTAGTACTCTTTCTTTCTGGTTCCTTCTATTTTGGTTAGGCTGTTCGTGGGAATTTTCAGTTGAAAATCTGTTTGATCAGATCTGCTAACCTGCAGCCAAAAATATGCTAACCACCATCACTCTCCCTCAGATATATACATACATGCTTATTCTTATATAAGTATGTTTATATATATATATAAACATATTCTTATACATACAGCATATACAAAAGTATGTATATAAGTGTGTATACAAACATTCTTAAATTATATATTCTTGCATTATATAGAGGCATATGTACTTAAAGAATGTGTGTTTAAATAACATTTATATACCACATATGTATATATGCAAATACATACAGGTATATTTATGATATTTGATCAGCAATTAAATCTCTGATTCCTGCCAAAGAACCACCCTGAGAAATTGCTTCTAGGACTGTCTGTAGACATCTAAGTTCATCACTAGGTACAGAATGAATGATGACTTAAGATATATGGAAAGGCACTTTACTGGACAGAAAAATAACTTTAGAAACTACCAATACATATTCTATCAATATAGAATAGGGGAGCTCATCACTATGGTTTGGGGAAAAAATGAATGGGGACCACAGGGGATTGGCTTCATGTCATCACTTCATCATAACTTACATTAAGTTGGTATTTTCCCCAAACTTATATCCATGAAATATCAAATTTATTCCCGAGATGTCCCATTTCTCCTACCAATCCTGTGAGGCAGTCTAGTTTACAGATGAAACCAAGGTTCACAAAAGGGAAATGACTTTCTCAGGGTCACACCATCATATGTGTCAGAACTGGAAGTCAACCCCAGGCTCTTCAACCCTACATCCAAGGTTTTCTTCACTACAATATGATGTTCCTTACAAGTAGTAATCACCTGTTACATATTAGGCAAATTTAATAAAAATAAGCTTAAAATGCTAAAGTGGAATAGTATTGAATTCTCACTGAGTTCACCAAAATTACACACCTCATTAAGTTCCATGTGGATTGCAAAGTTAGCTATAATGTAGAAACAGGCAGACAGTCTGTCTCAATATTATTGCAGGAAGGGTTGGTTAAATTAATAGCTTCTCATTGATTAAAAAATCTTGCATTTTACATGTTCTTCAGTCGGTTCCCACCATTACCTTTCAATAACAGAATATGAGTCTTTTGAGAAATGTGGTTTTATCGAACTATTGAAACTCAGAGGTCGGCAAAACAAGTTGTTTACAATATCCTATCTTTGTTTCCTGTCATAAAGTGCTGTCTACCTGAAAAGAAAAGATGGCCGTTTCAGTTTCTTCTAAGTGATTTTTCTTTATGCCTAAAATCCCCTTCTGCTAAAAAGGTAATTAGGCTGGAATGATAACTAAGCATAAAGATGAGAGCTCTCCCATAATTCTCTGCAGCAAGAAATCATTGTGTCCAGATACTAGAGCCCTTGCATGGGAGCATGCCCTGGAGATACTGGTGACTTGTGATCACTATCCATTAGGAAATGTTCCCATTCCAGATTGCAGGCCAACTATACTTTGCACATATGTGTCAAACACAATTTGACTTTCCAAACATTTAATAAATGGTGGCAGTGATTTGACTTCTTAAGAAGGATCTGTTGTTCAGGAAATACGCTTTCATTTTCAGCTGTCATCCAGAATATGCTGCAATTCTGTCAAGCTATGGAAGCTAGGGATGTAGTTATACATATGTGTGTCTATATACATGTATATATATACACATATACATACACCCTGCACAATATATATGTATGTATTTTTGCATACACATATACATAAATACATATACACACACTTACATTTGTCATTTAAGTGAGAAATTCACAAACTAGTTGACTGTAAGTGGAACTGAGAATTGATCCAACTATTCTGAAAAATAATTTGAAATTATGATTTAAAAAAATCACTGAATCATTTTGATATTGGGCATGTAGCCCAATATGATCAAGGACAGAAAAGAAGGTCCTATATATGTTAAAGAATTCATAGTATGACTTAGTGGTAGCAATGTCTGTGCCCTTTGGTTTTCAAATTGTTGAACCATATGCGATGAATGAATGTAATGGAATACTGTTGCTATTTTCTTAGAAAATGCCAATTTAAGGACTACAGAGAAGCATTGGAAAACTTGTATCTACTGATGTAGAGTGATATACGTAGAAGCAGCATATTTGTTAACTTTGGTAATACAAACAAAATGACACCAAAGAGCATCTAATATAATGTTAATCGCAGCAATCAATTTCAGTTTCAAAGACTGGATAATGCAACAGACCTCCTCATCTTGGGATTAGGGTTTTGAGGTGATAAGTACACAGTCTCTAACATATTTTTGCCTTTCCTTGAATCTCTAGCCCTTGCACAGTATCTCACATAGTAAATATCTAATAAATGCTAGTTGACTGACTGACTGATGTTATCCAACATGGTCATTTTGCCAATTGGTTTTGCTGGAATTTTAGTTTTGTAGTTAAAAGGCAGGAGTCATTGGGGTGTGAGTATATCATAAAATTAGTGGGGTATAAAAGATAAGATGAATTAATAAAACAAAATCACAGAATTAGATATTCTTCTTTCCCCTTCAATTCTCTTTATTTGAAAGTAAACTTTTTGAGTTTAGTGACTATTTCATTCATTTTATTAGTTTCCCCAATACCTACCACATAGTTGGTGCTTTGTAAATTTGCATTGGTGGATTTAAAATATTTATATACACTTTCACCTCCATGAATTCATGGTGTATGTGATACAACTGAGATTCAAAATAATTCAAATGGTTCAAAGTGTCCACCAATGGTTAACAAATGGATTCCTCATTCTTTCATTATTTTTTCTCAAACAAATGGTGTATTTAATTGGTAACTTCTGCCTTCCTTAAGTTATGCTATCCTAGCAAGCTAACATTTATTTACTTAGAATAATTAAGTTGTTTTCTGTTTACTCTTATCTTCACATATGATTTAGGACTTATGAAGAGAAAAGTGCCTTGAACTAGTTTTTTTTTTTGCATGTATTCTACATATGCTTGTATTTGTACATGTTTTCTCCATGACAGAATGTAAGCTCATGGAGGGCAAGGACTACTTAATGATGTCTTTTTGTTTCTTGCACCTAACAAGTATTGAGCACATAGCAGTTGCTTAATAAATTTTTATTGACTGATTAATTGAATAACTGGAAACAAAACTATCTATTAGAATTAAAAACAGCTGAGGTGATAATTGTTATGAGTTATTCTGGATCTGATCACTAATAGAAATTATCTGTGCCATGTATCAATGACCTGTATCCTATAGCATAATATAGGAGGGGGGGACTAGTGCCTTCTGCCCCTGTGATTTCTCACTCTTATGGTCTGGTTCCATTTTAAAGAGGATCTTCTGATTTCCTTTACAGACTGCTCTGGTTCTCCTGGACTTTCTTGACAATGTCTTGGAGTTTTCATATGCATCCCTGTCCCCTTTTATGTGCTGCCTTCCCCCATAAGAATATAAGCTCCCTGAGGGAAGCAACTATCTTTCTTTCTACTTCTCTCATACTTTTGGTGCTTAGCACAGGGCCTAACACGTAGACTATACTTGACAAATGCTTGTTGACTTGACTTGACTTGACTTTGATCTATGGGTCCTTTGGCATAAAGAGCTCCAACATTAGAAAACTTCTTCTGTCAATGCAGGTGAGCGCCTTCTCCACAAGGTTTTGTTTTAGAGGGGTACTCAGAACCCTGACAACTTGAATGATTTGCCCAGGATCATACAACATCTCTATTGGAGGCAGACCTTGAATCTAGGTCTTCTTTCCACTGAGACCATCTTTCTACCCACTATTCTAAAATGCTTCTCTTACAGTAACATACAAAGCTTTAACATATCATGAATCCATCCCATCTTCTGGGTGCTCCCTCCACTGAGGCAGTACTTAGACCAGAGGTGGAGAACCTGTGGCCTTCTAAGTCCTTGGGTTTGGCCTTTTGACTGAGTCCAAGTTTTACAGAACAAATCCTTTCATTAAGGGGATTTCTTCTGTGAAGTTTGGATGCAATCAAAGGGCCAAACTTGAGCACCTAGAGAACCAAATGTGACCTCAAGGCCGCAGGTCCCCCACCTGTGGCATAAGCCCTTCCTTAATTTGGAAGAAGGTTTTTGAGAGTAGCAATGGATCAATCAGCAATTCTCCTGTGGCAGCCTGATGAGAACTGTTCTGAATTTAGCTGTCCTGGTCCTCAAATAACAGACTCATGTCCTATCACTAGAACTATGCTCCATGCCTTTTCATCTCTGTCCCAGCTTGCAGTCCCCCTTTGCCTCTTCTGTGAGTACTGAGTTCTCCGTTTGGCCATAAGGAATGACAAGGGAGGCCCTCAGGGGTTACAGCACATTGTAGGATATGTAAAGACCAGAGAAACAAAAGACTGAAGATTTTAGATTTTATTATAAATGGGAAATTATATACATATATCAAGAAATGTAGAACCACAACTAGACCTCCAAAGTCTCCATATGTGCAGCATCTACAGGTATGTCTTTATTAAGGTATCCTTGATTTTTCATTCCCATTGGAGGCAATGACCAACTGTATTTTTAATGAGAATATTCTAAAACACAGTTATTTCTTCTCAGTATAATAGTGGTGGACTATGGGTACTGAATGTTATACACACTGTAAGAGATGATCACTTTGTCAGATAGTTTTGTTAAATTATTTCTCATTTTTATGTGAGGGTTCTATAGGAGTGATATTGGGAAGTAATTATGGTTTACTGCACAAATACACACAAGCATCAATAAAACATTTTAACATCTTTCTTTAATACCTTTAACTTTTAGCTTGGAAGAATTCAAGTGAGATAGTTACCATTCACATTTGTCTAATTAAAGTGATTTTAAAAATCTAAAATTTTAAAAATCTAATTTTTTTTAAAACAGTCATATATTTGATAAAACTAGCCAAAGCAGTGGTATGCTAAAACTCAGCATCAAAGGTTATAGGGAGAGGCCCTCCTGTGGTTTCTATACCAGCGGTCAAGTGGACAGATAACCCTTGAACACTTATAAAGATGGAATGTCAGCCATAGCTTTCCTTCAGTAATAACTTCATCCTAGAAATGGACAGCATTGATAAAGAGGGCCAGTAGATGAGATATGGCTAAAGATCAAATATAGATGAATGTCTATAAAGAAGGAAGCACAATTAAACAATCATTGAAACTGAATGTCATTGTGTTTCTGCCTCAACTTCTGTTACTGAAACGAACAACCTATTAATGTAAGGGATTTAACTCTGGTTTGGGCTGTTAGTTTGAACAATCCTACTAACTACCTCCCTAGTATAGTATTCAACAACCTGACAAAATCTAAACGCAATTATCCAAAGTTCGCCCATTTCACGTTTGTGAGATCTTACAGACTGCAGTCATTGCATTGGCCCATGCCCCTAGCTTTGGGAGTAGAGGATTGAATTGAAGCACAATGAGTAAATATTCCAATCATTCAATTATCACCCTATTTATTTCTTGTTATTGGGAAGAGCCCATAGAATGAGACTCCTGCCTGTTAAAAAGGCCAGGGGGAGGAATTGTCCCCTGAGTTTCACATGCTTTCTCATCCCATAATAATGATGCCAAATATGATATAGTGGCATTCAATAAAATATACATAGGAAGAGCTTTACAAAATAAATTAATTTGGCAAATTAATTGACAGAGGGAGGTTGTAATGAGATAGTGGTGAGTTAATTGTCACCATTGGGAGCAAAGCTCTGTTTCCAAGATCTTGCTAGGAAGTTCTTAGCTCTTTGTAGTTAGTAAATCCTCTTTTCATGCTCTGAGGACCTTAAAAAAGTGGAGAAGAAGTTTATGTAGGTCATGAAAACAAGAGGGAAAAGGCAGTGTGATTATGTTTGCTTAGGAACATCTCCTGAATGTTGGTGAAGAGGAGAGAGCTTATTTGTTCTCCACTGTTAAATTAATTAATAGAGGTGAGCATCATAATTTATGAGAAAATATTTAGATGCCACCTTCTGACTGTGTCAAAGCGGCCATTTTTGTGATCCTCTAAATCATGCATTAGTCTGCAGGTTGATGCCCTGGGCTAGATGTAGCTCTGCTGCTTGGTCAACCCAAGGAACATTGTCCAAGTCACGTAGGGATTTTCTCATTCATAAAATGAGGGAGTTGTCCTGAATAATCTCTGATTCCCTTCCAGCTCTAATGCTATGATCTTTAAATCATTTTTTTAATTGACTACTAGAAGTAAATGTTGCCTAATGACACTGTAAGATGTGTGATTTCCAAAGTATTATGGGCATTCAGTCAGTTCATCAATTACAGTATTAACATGGAATCTCTGAGAGTAGAGGGAGATACAATGGGTGCACTAGAAGCAATAGACAGCACTATAGCTTATAGCTCTAGTTTCTCTTTTTCATAATAATTATGATTAATTATGCAAATTAAATATTTCCAAGTAGCTTTGTCAGATGAATAGCTGACCTTGCAGTAGAAACAGTGTGTTATCTGTTGCTTGACTATATGTCAATCATCTATTAGGCACTTACTATACTCCAGACCCTGTGCAAAGTATGCGAAAACAAGACAATCCTGTCCTTCAAAGAGCTCACCCCATGATATTCTTGGACGATTGATGTGATATAAAATCTTAAAGATTCATCTGTCCCATGTGAGTCTACTTGTACCAGGCTGTGACTGAAGTTGTAGTTGTCATGCTCTCATGATCTAAATGTTGAGGGGATTCTTGATGTTGTCCATGCCCACAATGGACAGCTCCAGGGCAACCCCAGAGATGGTTTGACTCGGGATAATGCTAGTATGTGGCTTTGAAATATTTCCCCAGAAATTATCAAGATCTTTTTCATTCACTAATTTTATATTGGGCAAAAATGTCACCTACTCCTCAATATATCAACTTTTAGGTTATGATTTCTTATGATGGCTCATTGGGATAAAAGCTCTGCATATGGAGTCAGGGAATGTGGGTTCAAATACAGCCTCTACTACATGCCATGTGTGTCACCAGGGGCCAGTTACTTCATGTCTTGGGGACAATAGTTTCCCAACTTGTGAAATTGGGCCAATAATCCCTGTAATTCCCATCTGGATCAAAAGAGATGATGCATGCAGTTCTTTATCAACCTTGAAGTCCCTTAAGGGACAGGGATCGTGGTTTAGTGTTTAGAGGGCTGGCCTTGGGAGTCAGGAAGACCTGAGATCCAGTCCTGCCACTGATTCAGATTGGATATATGGCCCAGGGAAACTGGCTCAACCTCCCTGTGCCTCAGGTAACTATCTAAGAGTTCCTCACTGAGAGTCACTATATCCATGAAATCACAGGAGCCACTTAAAATAGAAAAGTTATCTCTAAATATCCATACTTATTCAAACATTCTTTGATCTCATCAGTTCAGGAGTTCTCCCCAACAAGGCTAATCACAATGGTTCCCTCCCTGCACCTGCAGTGATCACTATCTTTGTCCTTCACCACATGCCCCTAGAGGGTCCATGCAAAGTGCTTCCTCAAGTTTTCCCAAAATCTTGAGAGAACCAACATAACCCTTTGACTGTTGATCTGCTGTCCCTTGTCCTTGTCACATGACCAGCCCATTTTCCCTTGCTCTCATCTGATTCTTGGAGGACATCCTTTGTCCCTGTTTTTCTTCAGGGCTCCTTAATGTCTCTGGGTGTCAGCCAGCCTCATCGTGGTATGCAGGCAATGCTGGGTTCTCAAAAACTATGCCAGTAGAGAATAGTCCTGGCCATTTCTACATTGCTGGAGAGACTTCAAGTAGGTCCTAGAAACAGGCCAAATCTCTGAGGATTATCCCAGGAAATCACAGAAAGGCATACCATCAGTAGGGTGGGCATCTAGTGATGACACTTTTCTGGTTATTACTGCCTATAAAGCAGGTAAAACAATCACTTGAATGACTCTCAGGCCTGTGTGGTCAGTGACACAGTAGCAGGGAAGGGGAAATAAAGTGCCAAGAATCTCATCTATCAAATGAATGAATTGGACTGGATGATTTCTCAAGTCCTGTTCAGCTCTAAATTTACATTCCAATGATATGAATGAAACACTAGTGGGTAGTATTGTGGCTGTGAAATATTTTCAATCCTGTGTGCTCCCACTTTCCTTTTAGGTAGAAATGGATCTCATACAGTGTAAGGCCTAACCTACCTCCACTGAGCCTTCCTTTCTCACATCAGAAACTAGAGATTTAATTTGCCATAAACCCTGTTAAAACATTAACTCACTTTCAGCCTAGGGAAAATCTAATGACCCTCAGGCCCATATGAGTCCTTTTCCTGATGGTTTATATAATTTGTAACATTCAGAAAATTAATGTTCATGTAATAATAGCTAGTATTCAAATAGTATTAGTGTGATGTTTACAGTAACTCAGAGTCCCCGGATAGAAAAAATTCCTAACATCTAAATAGAATTTAGTCTTTTTGTTTTACCTTAAAGTCTTGCATATCTCCAACTAATCTTTGGCTTCTTTCTTTTTGAGGCAAAATCAGCATGTAGGACATACTTAGGTAAAATAAATAAGCAGAATATATTATAGTCTAATGGCCCTCAGGTCCATGTGATCTCTGTTTTATGGCATTTATAGCATCCAGAAAATTAATGAGAAATAATAATAGCTAGTATTTAAATAGCATTAATAGTACATTCATAATATCTCAGAGCCCCCTAGATAGGAAAATTACTAATGTCTAGAAGTGAGACTTTGTCATAACAAAGTTTGCATGTCTCTAGCTAATCCTTGGCTTCTTTCTTTTTGAGGCAAAATCAAGATACAGGAAATATTTAGGTAAAAAAAGTGTGTTCTCCTTTAAAAAAAAAAACCTTGTGGGGGTGACTCAAGCCCATATTTCAGTTAAAAGGTCTGTATAATCCCAAATCACTCTCAAACCTGAGGGGAATCCTTTCTCTGAGCTTCAAATATCAGGCTATCAGTTGATTCTCAAACACCCTTTTCCAAGCAAGTAAATTACTCATGGCTGTCTTACGTAATAAAAAGTTGTCATTCATCATCCCTTCAATATTAGGAAGATATGAGGAATGATAAGATGTGATCCATATTTAAATGGACAAAACTAATTAATGTCATGTGAAGTAGGATAAACGCTAGATTGGCATTAAATTCAGCAAGCATTTATTAAGCACCTATAATGGAAAAGGTATTGCATGCTAAGAGTAAGGGGGACCCTAAGTAAAACTCTCCCTCCCCTTCTTCCTCTTCCTCTTCCTTTCCCTTCCTCTCTTGCCATCCACATGGTTACCTCTTCCAGGGTTACTTTCATTTTGCCAGGAATCGAAACCTTAAACCAAAAGAATTCATCTCTAAAACTGGGTTTTCAGGCATCATTGAGCTAGGTTGTGGGAAGGGGTGTTCTCGTATTCCTGCAGTCATTTCCTGTAGTGGACTCAATACATCTGTTTCCAAGGTAAGACAAGAATGGAGACATGAGAGAGAAATCTGAAGACATAGCAAACAAAGGGAAGACTTTGAGTCATAGATCCCCTAGGCTATGTTAAGTTCTAGGTAAAGAGTCATACTGGTGCCTGAAGAGGAGAAAAGAGGGAAGAAACGTAGCCACAATTAGGGCTTATGTGAAATATGTTTGTGCATACACTTGATGCCAGTTAATGGACCCTAAAATTCCAGGAATAGAAAAGAATATTTATGAGAAGACATAAACTCCTTCCTTTGAGGCACAATTTCAGGTGAGGTTTCTCCCTGGTATTAGAAATACCTCAACCAATGGGCAAAAATCTTCAGGTCATCATTAAAAAGAAGGTAGAGGCTGATTGCTTTCTATGTTGGTATTTCCAGTAGCTACCACTATGGCTGGCTAGTGAGAGAGTGGGTGTTCAAAAAGATTTGTCAAACTGTCTAATTTAAAATTAAAAAAGAAAAAAGAAAGGAGATGTCTGACAAAAGTTTTGCTCCCAGGTAAGCTTTAGAAGTAGCACAATTTAGGGGCAGCTAGGTGGTGCAGTGAGTAGAGCACTGGCCCTGAAGTCAGGAAGACCTTATTTCAAATCCGGCCTCAGGCCAAACACTTGACACAGTTACTAGCTGTGTGACTCTGAGCAAGTCACTTCACCCTAATTGCCTAAAAAAAAAGTAGCACAATTTGGAATCTATTCTGAGTGAAAATGAAGGTAATTCCTGGCTGGGCTCCACAGGTATACCTGTGGAGCTGTCAGCAGTCAAGGGAACAGACCCACAGGTACACTATTGAGCAATAAAATCATCCCTGAAAGGATATCATTGTCTGAGGAAGGGCCAGCATGCCCTCCTCAGAATCAACCACAGGAGATTAGGGGATAAGAAAGTGTGAATGAAAGGGCTAAGACAAAGGACAGCTGGGATAAGCCTCCAGCCTAGAATTGAAGGTAATTCTTAAGATGCTGTCATAACTAGATAGACAGATAGATAGATAGATAGTATTTATCTTGCCTCTATGCCCTGATCCATTGACTTCAGAGAACAGGGAAAAAGTAGCAAATAGGGACGGCATCTCAACTTGGCATCAAGAAAAGGCACCCAGCCAGTACTTCCCAGTTCCCAATGGATTGATGAGGCACTGGGAAAGTCCAGGCCACAAGAAGCAGAGAGATGGATGAGTTCATTTCAGGAACAGCTGGAAAAAAAAAAGAAAGGGAAGGAAATCCTGTGTGCTCTGTTGGTACCCAAGAAATGTTAAGGGTTCTAGAGGAAGAGTTGTGTGTTCCCCTTGGAACCTTTACAGGAGAATAAGGAGAAGAGTCACACAGGATGGGATGGGGGGGATGGGTGCTTTGTGGTCTACAGAACTGGAAGGACTCCTAGATCCATCCTAGTTTGTCTAAGTTCATGAAGAGTAGATAGGGTAAGGAAGAAATATGAAGGATATCAAGATAAGCCAAATTAACTATCTAGTCCGCATTTTATAGTAGGGGAAAACGAGTCTCAGGAAAGTTGTGATTTGTGATCATAGATTTAGAGTTAACAAGTGTCTTAACAAGTTTATATGAGATCAGGAAGTCTAATTCAGTGGGAAGAGCACTGGATTTTGTGTTTGAGGATATCAGTGCATGTCCTTGTACTATCTCGTACCACCTGTTTGACCTTGGACCAGTGATTTTCCTTCTCTGGGATTCAGGTTCCAGATGATTCAGATGATCTCTGAAGTGTCTTCTAGATCTAATTCTGTGATCCTCCCCCCCCCAAAAAAAAGTGACCTAAACTCTCAAAGAGAGTTTGGAATATTTTTACAGCAATAATATTAAGTTGGAATTAGGGTCCAACTGGCTGGTAGGACAGCTTTGAAGTGGTCAGATCTCTTCCATCTCTAAGCCTCTTATTCTATGATAATAAAGTGTTCTGAACTATTAAGGTTTAAAAAACAATTTGATAGTTATTTTGCTATGTTATAAACTATTGAGCTGCATTGTGGCAAAATGGATAGAGAATTGCCTTTGGAGTCAGAAAGATCTGGGTTCAAGTTTCATCTATGACATGGATTGACTCTGTCACCCCAAGAAAGTCATTGAAATATTCAGTGCCTCCCCCAGGCAACTAAGATAAGCCACAGAAAAAGAGCTGATCCAATTGGTAGAGGGATCTTTGTCAACCAGGAGAGCAGCACACAAGTGAAATCACACTTTCAGTTATTTTTTTAAAATAAATTAATATTTTTCAGTTTTTTTTCTGGACTGTGTCCGAGTTCTTTGAATCACAGAATTGTAAATTTTGAAATGAAGGAACATTGGAAATTATCCTGCCCATGTCCCCGATTTTATAATGAAGAAACTGAAATTCAGCTAAGTGACATGTACAAGATCAAGTTCCTAAATGACAGAGGAGAGATTTGAATATAAGTTGTCTGACTCCAAGGTAAGTAATCTTACCAGTGAGCCACTGCCTCTCAGAGAGATGTGAGGACAGCTCTTTCCAAGGCTTTTAAGTTAATTATTTCAAAATAACCCATGTATAAGTTAAATGGAGACATAAGGTATGAAAGTCATATAGATTCAATTCAAATTTGCCTTCCAAGCCTCTGGAAGTGAAACCAGATCAAGTACACCAGAGATGCAGACCAAAAGAAGGCATCAGTGGAAAGATACTCAGGAGAAGAACTAGAATTCGATTCCTCTTTCTCTTGTAGCTTGCCTTGTGAAAGGATCCTCTTCCATGTATGAAATTGCTCAGTGAGCGGGCATCTACACGATCATTGGAGTTAAAGTCAATATTGGGGTCCTAGAATAAGACAGCCCTTTTGGCCTCTGGTTAGAAAGCAATTTCCCAAGGAGAACCCAGAGAAAAGGAAAAAAGGAAGAGGGGCCAACACAAGTTAGAATCTGTTGGGTATTCTTCCGGTTGGCAGTTCAGGCACGGACCTCCTTTTTGCTGGCCGTGTCCCCCATCCCCTCCCTCAATGGCTATTTCTCCCCAGAGGAAAAGACTTTTTCATGCTACACAAAGTCCTACCATAGAATGAGAGAAGATGAGAAGCTGGGTAGTCTTCTCAGTCTATCCCCTTTCCCTGTTGCTGTTGCTACTACTAGCGCTGCTGCTACTGCTACTATTACTACTACTGCTGCTGCTACTACTGCTACTGCTGTTTCTGCTGCTTCTGCTACTATTAATAATAATAATAATAATAATGAGGAGGAGGATAATGATAATGGTGATAACAGCTAGCATTTATGTAGTGCCTACTGTGTGCTAAGTACTATGCTAAGAGTTTTGAAAAATCTTATTTGATCCTCACAACAATCCTAGTAGATAGGTGTTAGCATTATTCCCATTTTATAGTTGAAAGAGTTGAGGTGAACAGAGATTGTGACTTGCCCAAGGTCACAGAAATAATAAGTATCTGAAGTGACATTTGAACTCGAGCTGTGCATCCAGAAGGAGGGAGGAGGAAGGGGTGCATGTGACAAGTGAGTGATGTAAAAACCAGCTTACTGAGGTAGGAAGCCGTTAAGTGCTGATACTATGATTTTTAAATAATTTAGATGTTTGGTCACCAGAAAGGACAATGAAAATACAAATGGTGGGTCCCTAGAGGCTGCAAGCGACAATGATAATGAGAGTAAAAGGTGTGCATGGAGAAACAAACATCAAAGCAAAGCAGACGGTGAGACTGGTTTGATGGTCTGAGAGGTGGAGGGAGGGCAATGTGACTGGAGCTGGGGGGAGGGGTGCCTAAAGGCAGAGATTTTGCCTAAAGGAATCCTGACCCTTGAGGGACAGCCCTGAGAGTTTGGCCATTTGAGAAAACATTAAAATCCCACATCAAGTTCAGTAGCAACAGAAACAAGAGAAATGACAGAGTTGACTTGTGAAAGCCATGATTTTAGCAAAGAAAAGCCTGTAATTGCCACTTGGAAAGAAAACTCTTGAAACAAATTGGTGTTTCTTGATCACTGCTGTCTTTCCCTAAGAGCTGAGCTCAGGGCTTGAGTAATTGGAGGAATTGATTTGTGTGTCAAACTGAATTCACTGATTAGGGTCTGCATCCCCCCGAATAGCCCTCATTTTAAGCCAAGAAACTATGCATTTCAAGGGTACTTAAAGAGACCTTCCCTTCTGAATATTCTTTGCTATTAGCCTCTCAATAGTCATGCCTCATGCATGAGTCTTCTTGAGCTTCTCCTAGGCCCAGAATTCTGCACTGGCTCCTTATTGCCTAACAAAAATGTTCCCTTTCCTCTCCTTGGCATTCCAAGGACTGGGGGTTTCCTGAAATGGACACCCATAGGTCTCTAAGAATCTAAGCACTTAATAAGTACTGTTTGAATTACTAAAAGTTAGCATGTGCAAAGGGGATTGTTGAGGAAGGATCCTGGAAGCTTATGAGCTACTAAGAAGTAGGGATTTTTTTTTCACTCTTTATGTTTGAATATCTAGCACCTGAAACAAAATAGACATTGAGTAAATGTTTGATGATTATGTGGTTGGAGCCACATCATGGAGGGCTTTGAAGGCTGGAAGGATTTTAATTAATTGAATTTAAGAGAATGGAACTCTGGGTGGGGTAGGAGGTTGGCTATTCAGGTTCCCTTCCACATCATCTCTTCAGAAGTCCAGAGTCACTCTCTAGTTTCAAAAAGAATCATGCCTGTAGGCTCAATGTTCAGTCATATTTGATTCTCCATGACCCCATTTGGGGTTTTCTTGACAAAAATACTGGAGTGGTTTGCCATTCCCTTCTCCAGCTCAATTTACAGATGAGGAAACTGAGACAAACAGGGGCAAGTGGCGTGCCCAGGGTCATAGAGCTAGTAAGTGTCTGAGGTCAGATTTGAACTCAGGAAGATGGGTCTTCCTGACTCCAGGCCTGGTGCTCTATCCACTATGGCGCCACCTAGCTGCCCTATAAGCTGCCTTTGTTAATGATCTCCTTCTGAGGCAATCTTAGTGCTTTTCAGCTAGATATGCACCCCAGGGATGAAGGCAGGAAAAGCAATGCATTGCTTTCACTTCACAATGGGAGCAATGAGGAGAAAAAGAAACTTTTTCTTACTGACCTGCCTTGCCCAGTGGATTTCCTTGTTCTCTCCCACAGTCACCAGTGAATCCTCTCCTTGATCTGCAGCTGTTCTCAGGAAAATTGGGGATATTTTCACTGCCATTCAGGAAGCCCTCTGCAAGCCTTAAAGAGCTCCCAGGTGGGGCCAGGCATACAGCAAGCACTTAACAGATGCTGCTGGATGGAATTGGATGAGAGCTCGCCTCCTAAATACCATGTTCTGATTTGAATAGACACCATAAGAAGCTGTTAACAATCGAAATACCACAAAGGGGGCATTGGATAAAGCAAGGGATATCTGAGGAGGGCTTTGGGTTTTTGCCCAATGCTGGACTGAAGTAGCCAGTTCACATTTTAGTCAATATCTTCACAGGGAGCATTCAAGTTCAACCAGCCAATTCTTGGGCCTTCATAACCCTGCCAGCGCTTCTACTGGGAATAAAGGTTGGTTCCCATTCACTTAATCTATACTTCTCTAAATGCACATGTTTTATTAACCTCGGGCTGGGACACAATGCCAACAGCCTGACCACTAATGCCATTTGTAAACTTGTTCTCTCTGGGGGCTCTGCCACCATTCAGGGGATAAAGAGGTTACAGAAATCTACTTTGATATTCCTAGGCAGGGGAGGCATGTTAGTTTACAGTAGCCATAGACCGGTTTACTCCCCGGTTCTGAATAATGAACTGATCAAGCTCTCTGGTGCTCATCCTTTAATGAACTTTAGGACCACAGGATTTGGAGTTGGAAGAGGCTCTAGATTCCAGGCCCCTCAACTTTATAAATGAGGAGCGCATGGCCTATAGGGGACAAAATAATTTCCCAAGGTCATCCAGGTAGTAAGTAGCTGATCTGGGACACTCAGAGATCAGAGGCCTTCTTCTTCTATGACATGAGTCACTTTGAACATAACAGAAATATCTGGCACCTTAGAGGTCATCTGGTCCAACCCCTTATTTTACAGAAGACGAAACTGAAGCCTAGAGAAAAGAAAGGATTTGCTAACTCTAAATTCTCTTCTCTCTCAGTACAACTTCACTTGGAAATCTCATCAGCTCCTATGGATTAAATTATCAACTCTATGCTGATGATTCTTAAATCTACCTTTGCTGTCCCAATCTCCCTGATGACCTTCAATCTGGTATCTCCAGCTGTCTTTCAGACATCTCGAACCAGACATCTAGTAGACATCTTAGACTCAAAACAGAACTTGTTATATTTCCCCCGAAAACAACACCTTTCCTGCTTCCCTTGTTTCTGTAGAGGACAACACCATCCTCTCATCCCTCAGGCTCACACTTAGGAGTCAGCCTGGATTCCTCATTATCTCTCATTCCCCAATTCCAAGCTTTTGCCAAGGCCTGTCAATTTCACCTTTGTGACATCTCCTGAATACACACCCTTTGCTCCTTTGACACTACTCCCACCCTGGTACAGGCCCTCATTATCTCATGCCCTGATTGCTGCAATAGCCTGTTGGTGATGGTTCTGCATGCCTCCAATCACTCTCCCCTCCAATTATTCCCCATTCAGTCACCAGAGTGTTTTTTCCTAAAATGCAGGTCTAATCATGTCACTCCCCCATTCAATAAATTCAGTGTCTCCCTACTGCCCGTATGATCGATTACAAAGCCTAGCCCCCTACCACCTTTCCAATATTCATACATTTTATCTCTTCCATATACACTTCAATCCAGTGACACGGGACTCCTGTTGGTGCCATGAACAGGGAGGCACTGAGTTTTCTCTGTCTTCCACACCTGGAACACTCTTCTTCATCTGCTTTGACTATTGCGCTCCCTGGCTTCCTTTATGTCCCAACTAAAATCCCACCCTCTACAGGAAACCTTCCCCACCCCCTCTTAATTCCTGGTGCCCTCCCTCTTTTAATTATTTCCTATTTATCATTACTATTGATACATACATACATACATACATACATACATATAAACATATGTTTGCATGTTGTCTCCCCCATTAGATTGCAAGCTCCCCAAGGAAAGGAACTTTTTGTATCCCCAGCACTTAGCACAGTGTCTGCCACATATAAAGTGCTTAATAAATATTTGTTGGATTAAATAGAAGTCAAACAGCAATTGCCTAGCTTCAAGGTGTTCAAGGATGGGGCCAGTGATGGACTATTATTCTTCTACCAAGCCAGATAAATGCTAGGGAGGTCATAAATAGAGGTTCACTATCAAGAGACAATTTTGTTTTGGTTTGGTTTTGGCTATAACAAAGCCTTCAACATAGGTAGAAGGTGTTGAGTTAGAAAGGCTAGATGGGAGTTGGAAGAGGGATCTTTGGAAGACTTACAGGGCTGAATGAACATTAGATTCAGAAACCAAAAGACACTCAATTTGCTTTTCCTCTCTCTTCTACAGACATTCTTATTACAGCAAGAGAACTATAAATGACAAATATTGTACTCAAAATCTGAAGTTGGCTAAGCGTAATAAGAAGCTAACTGGTTAGTAAAATGCAAATTGACCTTTCCATATACAAAGGAGCCAAAAAAAAGAAAAGGAAAAGATGATGAACAGAGAATTTTATTCAACTCAGTCAACAATGCCTGGCACATAGTAGGCATTTAATATATTATTTTAATTAAATCCATTTTGTAGAAAAAAAAACACTGGTTTCTGTCTTTGTACACATTTTTATGTCTTCAAAATCTCATATACATTGATTTGTTAAAGTGTAAGGGAACTGCAAATGTGAGTTTGTATATTTGCCATTTATGTGTTTTTATTAATGCAAGACTTATTTGGTTTGTACCTTTGCTAAGTGTATGCATTGTTATAATTCACTGTTAATATAGTCACTTGCTCCCATTAAGGTTGTATTTGGATAGCTTATTTTAAGTACCAAGACATCCCCTTCCTGGTAATTAGGACTCATATTCCCTCTCCCTTCTCCCCACCCACCCAGTACCATATCCTTCTAATTCCATTTTTTTTTGTCCAGCCATCCTGCTTTTCTTTAGCACAGTTTTGCCACTATATATAACTGAATAATTCAATTATATGAGAGAGGTCATCTGTGATCTTCAACTTATTCCACAGGTGCAGCAATGAAACAGAGAAAAACACTTTAAGTCTTCCCAAGGGGCGCCATTTTGTCACATGGCAGGAGGTTCAGACCTTGAGTTCAGTTATTTGCCTATACTCCGTAACTATTTCCTGACAAAGACATGGTAGTATCACTTACAAGTGTGAACTTTCTCATGTGATACCTCAAGGGTAAAGCAATAGAGAAACCTTGTGATGTGTTCTGAGTTTCTGGGAATCCTTGAGCACCTGAGCCCAAAGGCCTATTACACAGAATGAGAGGGAAGGAGTTAGGACAGATTTACTTGGAACACTCAATAGATGATATTGCCATTTAAACAAATAATGGACAGAGAGAAGGGGAGTCAAGTCCAATCAATGACTCAGAATTGATAAAAAAGACAGACAAAAATATACCCTGCCCTCAAGCACCTCATATTTGAATGGGAGAGACAAAATGTAAATAATTAAGTGATGTAAATATACAGGGTATATCTGATAGAAAAGGGAGACAGAGTCAAGCTGAAGGCCCTGGTGGGAGGAAGAGGGTTTCTTTCAGAAGGTGGGGTTTGAGCTGAAACTAGAAGGAAGCCAAGAGGAGGAGTTGAGGAGGAAGAATATTTCAGGCTGTCAAAAGACATGGACCTAGACATAAGAGTGTTGGGCGGGAGGAATAGGAATGAACATTCTCACAGCATTTCAATGATTTTGGCAAATGCCTGAAGAGATTTGAAGAGACTGAGCTCATGTCATGGCATGGCCTGTCACCAGAGCCATTACTGCATACACACACACACACACACACACACACACACACACACACACACACACATATATATATATATATATATATATATATGTATATGCATCCCTACATACATCCATATGTTTACCCAGGTCGCTGACCATTTTTTTGTCAGCAGCTCTCCTTGGTTTTGAATTCTTGGAATGCCACGCCTCTCCCAGGACACACTAATCAACTGAAATCTTGTCATGGTGCTGATTGACTGAGTTTTTGATACTCAACGACTTCCCTGCTGCCTCAGTTTCCTCTCCTCTCTGGTTGGAGGAATGGAGGACAGATCACTAAACTGCCCCCAAAGCCTTCCTTGTGGGGGCTCAGAACTTTCAGGTAACTTTCCATTTTCTTTCAGCTCTTCTGCTTGGTTTCAATTTTGCAGAACATCATGTCCCTGCACTGGGTGCGAGGTGACCCCCACACACACTTTTCAGCTTCCTTTTGCATGTCATCCTCCAATAGATTGTAAGGGCAGCTGGGTGGTGCAATGGGTAGAGCACCCAGCCTGGAGTCAGGAAAATTCATTTTCCTGAATTTAAATCTGGCTCTAGACACTTAATAGCTATGTGACCCTGGGCAAGTCATTTAAACCTGTTGATTGAATTAGTTTCCTCATCTATAAAATAAGGTGGAGAAGGAAGCAGCAAACCATTCTGGTACCTTGGCGAAGCAAGAAAACTCCAAGTGGGGTCATGAAGGGTCAAACGTGACTAAAATGATTGAAAGTCACATCATCAATAGATGGTAAGTTTCTTGAGGTCAAGGACTGTCTTTCTTGTATCTTATTTGTATCTCTAGCGTTTAGCATAGTGCTGAGTACATAATAGGCACTTAATAAATCTTTATTGACTTGAACTGGCATGCATACATATACACATACATACATATATTTATATTAATACATATTAACTCACTTTTCTGCCTTGTGCCAGGCACAGTGATAGGCACTGGAGAAACAAAGACAGGAGCCAAAAGGGCCCTGTCTTCTAGGACTTCAGTTCTAGCCAGGGCATCTTTGTATCTTCAGAGTCTGGCACATCGTAGGCACTAACTCAGTTCTTGTTGAGTGATTGACTAATTGACTAACACACAGCCACAGAAATCATTTAATGCTGCATGATCTACAAATGATTATTTCAATTACTTCATTAAAATTAGATCTCAAGAAATAAAAAAAAACTATTTGTTAAGTGTTCGTTATATGCTTTGGGCTATGCTGGGTTCAGAAGATGAAAAGACCAAAATCAAAGAGACCTTACCCTCCAAGAGCCTATTTTATGGAGAAGGCCCCAAATATTGATAAATGTCACATATAGTGTTTGAAGGTTTACCAATTTACATTGGTGATTGCTATAGAACTTCTCCAACACTGTGTATGTGTATATACACACATAGCCATATACTTATATATACATATATGTACACACATATATACATACAAATATGTATATAGATACAGACATAGACAGACTTAGATGTATGTATGTATGTATTACACACAATGCAAATGGACAATAAGCTGGACCTAAAGTTAAAAAAAAAAAAGAGGAGAGAGGACTAGATGGCTTTTGGGAAACAACAAAGTTCTTTCTACTAACTCCTAGCTTCCCATAACAGCCAAGGCTCATTAATTCAATACAAATCTTTTATTGGTGTTACTGTATTACAGGGAGACCACTGATTACACTAATTCCAAAGAGCTAAGTAGGGGAATCACAGAGAGTCTAAGGGAGAAGCAGATTGTGGGTGGGAGGAGGTTGTGATATAGATGCAATGAGGACCTCTGAGAAAGAACAAGAAGAAAGACTGTAATCAAGGGATTTTATGATGGGAAGGGAAGATGGGCTGGTAAATCCTACCAGAAGGAGAAATGATACATTGAGAGCCAGATTCTTCCTCATGATGTCGGGTGAGAGCAGAGAAAACCCTTCATCCATTGGGTAGATTGTCTAAGTCCAAATTTTGAGAGGACATAGGCAAGAGTTGTATAGAATTGGTGGGCCTGGGTGGGCCTGTAATCTGTATCATTGGAGTAAACTCTGGAATTGAGGAAATCAGAGATAGATTTGAGTATTTGAATATTTGATGACTCATGAGATAGTTACTATTGGTATGGTTATCCCCATTTCACAGAAGAGGAAAGGAACCCTCAAATATTAGGTGGTTAGCTTGTGGCCACACAGGTAGCAAGTATCACAGGTAAGATCTGAACCCAGATAGTCCTGACTCCAAGCCCAGAGTTCTGTTCACTGATCCATGCTGACTCATGGCTGACTCAGCTACATGGCAGGATGAGGATATTATGGGAGGCCAAAAGAGGGAATACAGAAGAGGGATGGTGAAATAGTGGTAGAGGGATGGGCCAAAAGTCAGAAAGACATGAGTTTGAAGTTTGAATCCTACCTGAAATCCTAGCTATGTTACCATAGAAAAATGTCTTCATCTCTCTGGACCTTAGCTTCCTCCTCTGTGAAATGAGTCTAAGATCCATCTCAGATTTCAAGTTTTCTATGATCCCTGAAAGCCTGAGAAGAACTCCTTACAATGATCACTTCAAGGAAGTGAAGTCAACAACAAACTTCTATTAAGTACCCACTGTGTGACAGGCACTATGTACTGGAGACAGAGGGAAAGCAAAATATAGCCCCTGTACTCAAAGAACTCTGAGTCTCATGTCAATGCCTAAATGAAAACAACTATATACCAATAATACACAGAGAAGATAAACGGGAGATGATCTGAGAGGAATGGGACTAACATTAAGGGGGTGGGGAAGGGCTTACTGAAGAAGTACAGATTTTATCTGGGACATGAAAGAAGCCAGGGAAACCATGGGCCAGAGATGGGAAGGGAGAGAACTCGGGCCTGGGGAACAGCAAATGAAAATGTTCAGTCAGGAGGTGGAGTGTCTTGTAGGAGGAACCGCAACAAGGCCAGTGTCACTGGATTGCATCATATGTGAAAGGGAGTACCTTGTCGGACTATTCAAAATGTAGGAAGGGAGCACGTTATGAAGGGCTTTCAAAGCCAAGCAAAACAGAAAAGGCAGGGGGAAAAGATGAAGTTCAATAATAAGGAAAATTTGCACCAGGATTCATATGCTGCTGGTAAGATTTACAAGGGAAAGCAGAACTTTGAACATTTGGAGCAATGGTTTCCATCCAATGTTTAATAAAGTTGAAGTGGTAGGACAGAAAGAAGAGGGGTTCTGAGCATTCATCCAACTGTGAGAAGAGTCAAAAGAGCATAGTGCCCTACTCGAAGTCACCTCATCTCACCCCCAGGTAGACTGAAAGCCACAAGGCTCCTTTTTCCTTTGGGGCAGAGTTTTGTCTTAGTCCATTTGCAGCAATGGGTTTAGGGCATCCAAAGGCCTGGGCTTTGGGAGAACAACGGAAGACCTCAGGCTGATGAAAATGATTCTGGCTTACGAAGCCATAGCTTCCATCCCGCCCAAGGAAGAAAAAGAGGGGTGTTTGATTAAAAAAAAAAGTTAAATACAGACACATGAGGGTATCAAGTGCCATGATTAGGAATTAGGATTGCAAGTACCAATTGGCATCAGGGAGTCGAGGATCCTTTTTGAGCAGGGGGTTACTATGATTAGGGTTCTACATTCAAAAGGTTGCATTTGCAACATTGTGAAGGGTGGATTCGAGATAGGAGCACCTGGGGAAAAAAAAGAGGGCCGTGTTTCCTAATGGGAGAAAACTCTCTGAGATTTTCATATAGCCTTGGGAACTTTCTTATAAGGGAATAAACAGATGCCTTTAGGTAAGTTTTGTTTTCTCCCTGGAGATTGGAAAATATAAGAAACAAAATGCACACAGCCTTGTAACATTCTACCAGAGTCGAGCAAAAGAAATTAAATAAAATCCTTTATGATAGTTTTTAAGATAAGTTAAAGAAATACTGAATATCTTTTATCTGACAGTACTTCACAGGGCTCAAGGTGCTGTCTCTAGAGGGGTGAATGTCTACTTCCTGATGCTAAATTGTTTAATATTTCAGGCTATCTATGTAATCAGCTTTCACAGGGCACCATATATGTATATGAGTAGAAGTACAATAAAATATCTTGGGTGAGTGGTCATAAGGTTAAACTGACAACAATAGTGACAACAATGGAAGAGAGGATGGGTGGGAGAGAGAAAGCAGAAGTGGAATTGAAAGGATTTAGCAACTGAGTCACATGCGGAAGGTGAGGGAAAGGGAGGAACTGAAAGTGAAAGTTGTCAAGCTGAGATGACACGATTTGTATATTTGTCCTCTGTGTCCACATTGTCACCCTCCCTCTCTCCCTTAGAATGTTAGCCCCTTACAGGAAGCTACTAGTCTGTTTTCAAACTTTGTATCCATAGCACCTTGGACAGAGTCTTGTGCGTAGTTAGCAAGCAAAAAAATTCTCATTGAGTTTTCAAAATTGAAATTATTCAATATCTCTTAATCACCCACTAAGTATAAAGGCACTGAAAGAGATCAGAGAAAACTAAGACCCATTTCCTGCTCTCTTTGAGTTTTCAATCTAAAAGCAGTGGTAAAAGTCTGTACACAGATACATAATGACAAAAACTTGAGTATTTCAGCATAGCAGAGTTGTACAAAGGGAAAAAAAAAGAGGGCCGTGCTTCCTAATGGGAGAAAACTCTCTGAGGTTTTCATATAGCCTTGGGAACTTTCTTATAAGGAAATAAACAGATGCCTTTAGGTAAGTTTTGTTTTCTCCCTGGAAGTTGGAAAACATAAGAAACAAAATGCACGTAGCCTTGTAACATTTTACCAGAGTGGAACAAAAGAAATTAAATAAAATCCTTTTTGATAGTTTTTAAGATAAGTTAAAGAAATACTGAATATCTTTTATCTGACAGTACTTCACAGGGCTCAAGGTGCTGTCTCTAGAGGGGTGAATGTCTACTTCCTGATGCTAAATTGTTTAATATTTCAGGCCATCTATGTAATCAGCTTTCACAGGGCACCATTAATACTGTTCCCATCCAGAGGCTGACGTGGGCTCTGTGTCTCTACTTGATGGACTTTTTTCACACCACTTCACCATTCCCCAGGACTTCAGGTCACATTACATCAGGCAGCTGGAGAGGAATGCCAATGACTTTCACCTTCTTCTCACTTTTTTTCAAGGAGTCTGCCTGCAAGCTTTGAGTTTTATTTAATTAATAAGCAAATAGGAATTGGCAAATGAGCACCTACCCCACAGTGAAAAGGAAGCACATGGCATCTGTCTGACTAGCTCTGAGGGAGGACTCAGAGGCTCTTCCCCTCTCTTGGACATGTTCTGAGCTATGTTCATTTCTCCCACTGTCCTTTTGCTTCTCCCTCACATTACTTACTTGCACACATTACCTAACTTGATGCCCAAATGTCCATAAATATAACATCCAGAGAGACATAAGCAGCATTTTTCTGGCTAACACAAAATCTCAGTCTTCTAGTAGTTAGGTGTCTTTTAGAAGCAATACGTGATCAGTTATCAACTAAATTAGATGGCCACTGAAGTTCTTCCCAACTCTGATTTTTTTTCTAAATTCTGTAACTAGGAGCAATGGACAAAAATGGCAAAGAGGCAGGTTTTGATTCAATGTGGGGGAAAGGACCCCTAATGTAGCAAATTGGGGCAGCAGTTCCCCTTGCAGGACAGCTACTCCAGTTTTATTTTTTTGTTTTGTTTTGGTTTTTTAGCTGCTCCAGTTTTAAAGTACTTTGTAGATCCTTATTTCCAAAAGCCATAGCTTTTGTCTCAACAAATATAGTCATCTTTAATAATCAATCAGAGCACACAATTAGGTCAAAGCAAAGGCATCTGATGAAACAGGGTAAAAAAAAAAGTAGTAATCAGGTCATAAATCTGGGTTTTGCCACATTCTCCCACAAATACACATATGATCAGTAGAAAGGGATGACATACATAGAAAGGGACACATAATGAGCACACATGAAGAGGAACCATCAGGGAACACTATGTTGGCTATAGCCAAGCAATATGGGGAAACTCATCTATCCAATACTGAAGGGCCACTGACGCCTTGTAATGGTGCCATTTAGTGACCCTATCAGGACTAGTGGCCACTGCCCTCACAGACTCGGCTTATCCTCAGTCTCCTTGTCCCTCCCTGGATACTGATCTGCTGAATTAGTTGTCATCTCTGATGGACTCTGCTGTTCTGGAAGCATTTCTGTTGTTTGCTGCTTCATTGGCATCTTTAGAAGGTGACATAGTCTGAACTGCCATCATCTTTTGCCTTAGTTGAAATTCTGGGCTTTTTCTTCCTGGGGGAAGAGTGGGCACTGCCATGTTTTCTAGTTCAAACTAACCCAAAGTCATTTTCTAGCTTTTTCTTAAAGGGACAAAATTCTTGCAGTGCTACAAGAAAAAGGTGTCCATTGTAAAGCCATGTCTACTGAGACCTCCCATTTCCCCAACAAGAGCTCTCAGCCTCAAACTCTTTGGAACAAAGAGCAGGATCTTCTCAGCTAACTCCTCTGTTACATGTAGACTATTTTGGCCTCATCTTCCTAATTCAGGGGCTTGAGGCTCTCTCTGTCACAGACCTTACTGCTTATGCAGATCATTCATTTTTGTTTGTTTTTCAACAGATTTGTTGTTTCTCTGGTCTAGGACAGCTAAGGGTAGAATGAATAGATTGCTGAACCTGGAATCAGGAAAATCTTAGTCAGAATCTGGTCTCAGGCACTTACTAGCAGTGTAACCCTGAGCAAATTACTTAACCTCAGTTTCCTCCTATGTAAGTATATAGCATCAACCTCCCAGGGTTGTTGTGAAGGTTAAAGGAGTTAATTTTTGTAAAGTACTTTGTAAACTTTCAAGTGCTATGTAAATGCTAGCTAACGTTATTATACGGAGATCCTAGTGAGGATGGAAAAAGAACATGGGCAAGTCACTTCAACTTCTGCCTCAGTTTCCTCACATGTAAAATAACAATAACAGCTCACTTCACAGAGTTCTTCTAAGAATCCAGTGGGTTAACATCCAGAAAGCACTTTATAAGCCTTAAAGTGCTAGATAAGTGTTAATAATAATTGCTATTATTATTATTATCATCATCCTTATCATTGTTCTTTTGTCTTAGAGATTTGCCTGGGAGCACTGAAAAGTTAAGTGATTTTTAGAGGGATACAAAATAAAATATGTCTCAAAGGACAGGCTTGAGCCTATGTCTTCCTTTCAAACACTCCATATACTTTCTAATTGTCAATCTATTAAGGTTATATAAGTAATGAATATTTGCCAAGGACTTCCCAACTGCTCTAGGATTCAGGGTTCCACAGTTTTCTTGTGAATGTGACAAAGCCTAGTGAGACGAGGCCCAGACTCTGTTTTCCTGTTCATTTTATATATGTACATGGCCAGGCAAAGCCTAAAATCAGTCAGTTAGTAAGTATTTATTCAGCTCTATGTGTCAGGCACTATGTTAAGCTCTGATTGTACAGGACAAAGAAAGAGGGAAAGCTTTGTCCCTATTTGAAGGAACCCACACTCTGATATTCTGATGGGAGGTGTATGTTGATGGAGGGGGAGCATTCAACGCCCTATGCACATACAACACAGATAGTGTACAAATGGAATGTAATTAGAAGGTAACATCAGAGGGAAGGCATTGCATGGGGTTTCCAAGTTTTCCTTGGATTGCTCTCTCCTTCTTCTCCTCCTGCCCATTTCACTGTTCTTTCTTGGTTTCCTTTGCTTAATCTTCATCCATGACAAAACCACAAACCTTATATGTTCCCCAAGGTTCTGTCCTTGAAACTCTTATGTTTTCTATCTATATATTTGGTGATTCTATTGCCTTTCATAGGTTTAGCTATCATTTATCTGCAGATGATTCCCAGATTTATATGTCAAGTCCTAACTTCTCTCCCGAGCTCCCGAACAAAACTCATCATCTCTCCCCCCAAAGCATCCCCCTTTCCCAACCTTGCTATTACACAGTATGGAAGAGAGGATAATTTGTGGGGAGAGAGAATGAGCTAAGTTTTGGACATGTTGACATTGAGATGCCTGTAGGATATTCAATTTAACATGTACAAAAGATTGTTGGAGATGTCAGGACTGGTGCTAAAGAGAGAGAGATTGGGATTAGATATAAAGATCTGGGAGTCATATGAGTAAAGATGGTAGTTTATGACATGGGAGGTGATGAGTTCATCAAATGAGATAGTGTAGGGGAAAAGATAAACATTTAAAATAGCATCTACTATATACCAATCACTTTGTTAAGCACTTTAAAATATCTCATTTAAATTCTTACAACAATCCTGTGAGGCAGGTGCTATTACTATCCTCATAATTGAGGAAACTGAGGCAAACATGTATTAAGTGACTCGCCCAAGGTCACGCAACTAGTAAGTGTCTGAGGCTGGATTTAAACTCAGGTCTTCCTGACTTCAGGCTCAGAGCTCTATTCACTCTTCCACCTAGCTACCACAAGGAACAAAAGAAGGGAGAATGGGGGGAGAAAAGGGCCCAGGACAGACCCTTGAAGGGTACCCATGTTCATACCCTACATGTTGCTGGCACATACCGTAAAGGAGGAAAAAAACCAGAAAGATAGGGGAATGAGGAGAATTGGCATCATGAAAACATGGAAAATAGTAAGTATCCAGGAAGAGAGTTATTGAGATGTCCAAAGTTGCAAAGAAGTCTGCCCAAAGCAGAGTGTGCCACCATCCAGAGGGATGTTAAAGCAGTAGCTTTCCACTCGGGTGGAAGCTATTGGAAGAGAGCTTTGTTTATATGCATACTGGCTGGGGAGACATGAATTCTCTCTAGTTCCTACTTCATGAAGGGCATGGGTGAGACTACTGGGAATGGGGATGGGATTCTTAGTAGACAAAAAGAGCCAGGAACAGATGTGGATGCTATTAGAAAAGTAGTAGCCACCACATTTGATCGTTTCTTCTAAATGAGCCATCAGTGTAAAGGAACAGTGTTGGGGAGGCAAGGCATTTCAAACACAGGAGCCTGTGGAATGGATATCTACATTGAAAAGACCTGTATCTTTCCTCCCTTTACGTCTCATGTTTCATACAATACACTGCCAGCTGGGCCACTCTTGACAATTTTGTCAATATGTGGCCATTGTTTTCTTGGAAGCACTGACTCTAGCTCTCGCTATTGGGTAGTTCCCCCATTGAATGTGCCTGCAACAAGAAAAAGAAATGTTCAAGAGAGCCTGACTTACCTTCTTTTTTTCCTTCTCGGAATGTGGTACTTCTAAGAGCCAGAAAAGAAAACATTTTCTTTGCCTTTTCACCATTTAAGGTAGTTGAAAATCAATGATTTCTACATTTTCAAACTCTATCTGCATTTAAAAAAAAGTAAACATACTTTTTCAACAGGTAATTACGGCAGGTAGCTATTTTATTTCTTGTAGTTCAATACCCAAAGACACATGTGTATGTATATGAGCACACATGTGTATGTTTTATGTATGTATATATATACATGTATACACCCCACCCTCCACACATAATTTCATTACTTTTCTATAAAAACCCAATGAGGGAGGCCCCTGGAATGGGGAGCTGCAGGTGGAAAGGGAGAAGTAGTCAGGACTCGTGATCTTAGAAGTGCAGAGAGCTCACAGTGAGGAAATTCACTCTCCAAATACAAGTCAGCACTTTCTCTGTTGGGTCTTAGAGAGCTGACTAAAGGATGGAGGGCTTATCCAATGACTTATCAGGGGTCATGAAGCCATCATGTGTCACATGCCAAACTTGAATCCAGGCCCTCCTGACTCTGACTGTGGCTCTCTCTGCCACTCCACTCTAACTCTCAAGCTGGGAATTACAGGCACTAACGTCTCCATTTTAGAGATGAGGAAACAGGTTCAGAGAGTCAATATGACTGACCTATGGTCACACAGCTAGTGTTTGATGTGGGATTCAAATCCAGGTATTGCTATTTTTTTTGTCCAATGCTCTATCCATTGTGAGTCAAAAATCTTTGAAATGTTTCATATGGATTGATGAATGTGCCTAATAACTATGAAAGTATATTTTGTTTTTTCTTCTAGGTTTTTATTCCTTCTCTTTATTATTTTTTTCTTGTATTTATTCAATGACTCCCAGATAGGAAAGAAAATTGGAAAGAGCATAGAACGTTTCTTCATATTGACACAAATCTCCTTAGGTTGTATGTAATCATTAAAAAGTATGTTTATGTTTGTTTGTTTGTTTGTTTTTTACTGCAGATAAAAGTGGTTCAAATCTAATTAAATCAATGAAAAAAATGAAAAAAAAAAGAACCTTTAGCCTAGAAATTTTGGAAACTGTAAATTTTCCTTTTCTTCCCAAAGGTAGGGGGCATTTCTTCTATTGAGGAAAGAAAACCCTTTCCATACTGATGAGTTTATAGGAAAATTATCAAAATCACTGAATGTTGAGAGATTTTTACTAGAAGACTACCTAAAACATGAGTGATGCAGCCCATGGCCCTTCCAAGGACTTTGGAAAGTTCTTTTTAAGCATGCCTCAAAATTTCACCATTTGCTGGTGAGTAATGCTTTCTTTTGCAGATTAAAAATTCCAACATCTGCCATTGTTTCTGTATGAAATTGATGGGTGTGTATAACTTCCACAGATATAAGAGCTTATTGCATTTTCTCTTCTAAGTTTTTCCTTTTTCCCCCTCATTTTTATACTACCTATCCAGGAACACTTAACTATAAACTTGTCATTCTAGGAGTCTGGAATGGAAACATTGGGGAACATTTCTCCATGCCAACAGTCACATTTCTCCTTGGTTTGTACATAATCACTACTTAGGATTTCAATCCAATGGAGCTGAAAAAGCTATGACCTATTAAGGACCAGAGAATTATAAAACTTCCCTGGTAAATACAGCTGCTTACTCAGATTTCTAAGGATAGTAAGCTCTATTTACTGTTTAAAGGAGAAATGCACCAATCTCCCTAATCTATTAGTACAAGAACATTGAAAAGAGAACATTTAGTGCCTGATTTCCACTGAAATACATCAGGCCATAATTCCAGGCTTATGAGTATACAAACACTCTTATGATGTGTGTGTGTGTGTGTATGTGTCTGTGTCTTTGTGTGTCTGTCTCTGTGTGTCTGTGTATCTGTATGTATGTGTGACAAAGAGAAGTACACACAGAGACAGACAAAGAGAATTTAATAGCATCACAGAATTTGAGAGCTAGAAGAGATCTTAGCATCTCTCTAGACAAAACAAACCTAGAAAGAATCCCCACTGTAACACACCTGCATGTGATCTAGTGATCTGTCAATTTATGACAACCTAATGAGCATTCACTGCAGCCCTGTGGATTTTCTTTGTGTCCTCACAATGTTACTCTGTTGATTTTCTTTCACTTGCTTTATTTCAAGGGTGTTTTTCCCCTCTTTTATTTTTGCCCAACTGTGCCTAGACACGCTGGGCATATTTTATTTCACTTCTCTCCAGCAAGCATCCTCATGACTCCCCTTGAGCATACTTCTCAAAATCCTATATTACATATCCCATATCGCTTTTGCTTACTTGGTGTTTTGGATGGTTTGCTGAAAGCACTGCTCAAGTGCAACTTCTGACATGGGTACACCCTTCCATTGTTAACATTTCTATTGGCCTACAAAATTATGTTGTCTGTGTTTTGTATTTACTTTGTTGTATAAATGCTGTGCCTTCTCCCCCAAGAGAATGTAAGATACATGAAGGGAGAGATGAGCACCAAGCACAAGGCTGGCCCATATTAAGAAGTGATTATTTACTTGGATTCAATTGAATTTATGTTTTGGTAAGGAGCAGTATCATGGGGGGGGGATCATTGTTGGGAATGAGTATATCCATGAATGCCTGAAAGAAATAGACATTTCCAGTCTAGGGAAAGAAGGAAAGAAAGAGAGAGAGAGTGAGAAAGGAAGTAAGAAAGAAAAGAAATGAAAAAAGAAAAAGAAGAAGAAAAAAAGGAAAGAAGGGAGAAAGAAAGGAAAGAAGGAAGGAAGAAAAAAGATAATAAGGCTAAATCCAAAGTCTTTCAACAAAACATTTTTCAGACTTATTCTGTCAATTCTACCCCTTGTATCTGCTTTACCCTGTCCCCCATACATGGTCCCACCCAAATTTAGGCCCTTCCTGAAATACAATGAGTGCCTCCATATTAATCTCCCTGCTTCCAGCCTCTTCACTCTGGACACAGTCATCTATATAGCTGCCAAATAGAGCCTTCTAAAGTACACATAGACCATGCCACCCTCCTCAAAATCGTTCATTGGTTCTTTAGTGTGTCTATGATAAAAATTAATGAACTAGTCTTTAAGACTAGCCTTTAAGGCTCTCCATATACTTGCTCAAACAAATTCCAGACTTATTTCAATTTACACTTCTTTATCTACTCTGGTTCAGCCTAACTGGCCTATTGGATAGTCATTAACATTGGTATGCATGAATTACAAACTATTGGTAATCAGAGAATTCTACACTCAGTAAATAACAATTATATGTCCTGGGCCAAATCTTGTCTTCCAATTTGCAGCGAGAGCTTACTTTTAGTTAGCTATGAGATCAAATAAGATCTTTATTTTTTTTTTAAATGCTTAGCATTGTGCTGGGCACATAGTAGGTACTATACAAGTCCTTCTTCCTTCCCTCCCATTTACTTTAATTAATCCTGAGCCTTGACACATGTGATAACCAAAACATTTTTTCTCTGTCATATTTTGAATGAGATAACTCTCTTAACTGTATTAAGAAAAATATTTAGTTGAACAGAATTTATATGAGTCATGATCTAAGAAATTATGAAATGCTTTCTGCAGCACTCCTCTATTTTCAATTCAATTCAAGCCAACATAGATATCTAAGCACCAGCTTTGTTCTAGTCTCTATGTGCTAGGTTGATGGGGATGTGAAGACAAAACTGAAAGGATCCCTGCCACTTGAGAAGTTTACATTCTACTGTGTTCTCTCATAGATTTTGTCTCCCATAATCACAAAACAATATTTGATGGTGTTTGAGTAGAAGCTCAAACTTCAGTCAGGAAGTTGTGGACCACCATAGGCAAATGTCAAAACTGCCATTTCCAGAAGGGCTGAGTTCATTCAGAAGGGGATAAGAGAGGGGACCACACAAGGAGAATCTGATGGGTCTTTTCTATACATCTCCATTCTTCTGAGATGAAGACTGTTTGAACCTTGACCAAGGCAGGTTTTGATATCTTCTGATTGATCCCTGTTTCCTGGATGGGAAATGCATACTCCTCATTTAACAAACTCAAATTGGAGAGCAGACCACTCAATCAAATTGGTTGATATTGGCTAGGGAATACATACCTCTCCTTTAACAGGGTTAAATTGCATAGCAGATGAAAAATGAACTACCCCAAAAATGAATGTATAAACTTAATTTCATAGGACTAAAACAATTCAAATGGACAGTCATATAAAAAGAACCTCTTCGGTTTATAAATCTGATGTTGTGTCCCAGGAGCTCAGATATCTTGGGATATTTTTAAAAACATTTTTGTAGGATTGGTGACAATCCAATATTTTATGTTATTTGGAGCAATGATCATTCCGTTTGTCCTAAATATCGATTTTCTATGTTTATCTTCTCCTATTTTAGAAACAAAATGTAAGACTTGATGGCGGAAAATACTTAAAATGTTGAAACTATGTGAAGATAGGTCCACAGAGTACATTTAATGGAAAAATATAGTCTGATTCATCAGTATCATTTGTGTCCCGTGTACCAAGTCATCACAGCCCTGGAGCTCTGAGCTGCAACAGCACACTATGCTATTTAAGGCTTGAAACCCAGCAGGGAATTTTTTTTTAATTTAGTATAATTTTAAACATTACAAAAATAGCTCTCTTACAGATCCCCTGCTGAGCCTTAGATTGTTGCCAAGGCTTTCTGTAATACTCTATCAGTCGAGTAACATCCGTCTATAAATATTACATACTTAATTCTGGTGTCACCTAAAATAGTCCTATGGTGGGAGGGGCAAGAAGAGGGAAGGGAGAAGCCAACCAAGCTCGAGTGTTGAGTTTGTCACTCTCTTCATCATTACACTTCTTTACACTTTTGTCCTTCCCAAATATTGACCCCTTGGCCTTTGCTGGGGGCCTCCAATCACTTGCAGGATCAATTTAAGTCATTGACAGCTAGATCCACAAGGAAGGTCCTCTGTGAGGACACAAGGGGGTGTCTTGACACAGATGTTGCTGAGCTTCGTTTGAGTCTTGTCAGATTCGGAGAACTTGGAGCTGGAAGGCACATTTTAGCCACACTGAGTCCAAACCAAACAGAATCACAGGTCCTTAGCAACGGGTTAAATGAATATTAGCTGGTGTGTGAATTGCAAACTTTTTCTTAACATCAAAAGGTGGCCAACTGAACTCCGGTCTCAAACAAAGGTCAAATGGTCTCTCAGCTGGAGTTACTTGGTATCTCATGAGGGAGATACTTTCTCAAAACTGAACCAGATCTGTGGGTGGCCATTGGAATTCTTTACGACTCCGAAAGTCTGGGATTTTGTGCTTCTATGAACTGATGACACTTACTAATGAAACGACTCAGAGGGTATCTCAGCTCATTCCTGAAATGCGGAAGAACTGAACTCCAAAATATTTTGAATTTAAGTCAGCTCTGAATCGTTCTTTCTTCCTTCTTTCTTTCTTCCTTCCTTCCTTTCTTTTTCTTTCTTTCTTTCTTTCTTTCTTTCTTTCTTTCTTTCTTTCTTTCTTCCTTTCCTTTTTCTCTTTCTTTCTTTCTTTCTTTTTCTCCTTCCTTTCTTCCTTCATTGCTTCCCTTTTCTTTCTTCCTTTACTTCCTTCCTCCTTTTTTTCTTTCCTTCTTTTCTTCCATCTCTTTATTGCCACTTCCTTTCTTTCTTTGTCTTTCATTTTTCCTTCTTTTCTTCTCCTCTTTCTGTCACTTCCTTTCTCTCTTTCTTTATTTCCTTCCTTCTCTCTTTACTATCCCTTCCTCTTTCCTTCCTTTCTCCCTTCCTTTCTTCTTTCATCCCTTTCCTCCTTCTTTCCTTCCTTCTATTTCTCTTTGTTGCCAAGAATGTTTACTCTTCAGTTTATACCATGAGGTAAATTTTATTTTCATGTGGTAAATTTGTACTTAGCCTTTCCCCATCAAGTTGCTGCTTATTGGAGCAACAGTAGGTTCCAACTGCATTTCAAAACTTGCTTTAAATAGTCCATTCAAAATTCCTTCTGAACAAGTAGAAGTCATTATTTTGAGAGCAGGCAGCTCCAAATCCCTGAACTTCCAGGGAAGTTTAAAACATCAAGCCCACAAATGTTCAGCAAGGCTCACGATGAATAAAACCCATTCATTCCTTTCCTAGTCAAAACCACCCATGCACACATCTGAGTCTTCAGTACAGTCATGAGCAGATATGGCCCAAAATGCTGCCAGCATCTGGACAGTCAGAAATGTATCTTCTTCATAGACACAGGCCTGTTTCTAATATCTGGTACAAGGCTTGCTATTTGAATCTACTCCCTCAGGGAACCAGAAGAAGTACAAAGGGTCAGAAGAGCATAGATTTAGAGCTAGAAAGAACCTTAGAGGTCATCTAGTGCAGCTTCCTCATTTAGCATAGAAAGAAGCTAGGAGCTGAGTAAGGACCCCTTCCTAGAGCCATGAGGCCATCCATCTCTTCCAGGTCACCAAGAGGCCCATTCTTGCCTCTGGCAAGGCAGAAACCCAATAACCAACCGCAGGCTCCAATATGTAATTTCCAGATGCTGTTGCCATCCACAAACCTGCTGGAGCTAGCACCAAGGTACATCTTTAAACTTCTTGCTCTCAGGCACTCACTGGCCCAGAGATGAATATTTTCTTCCACAGTTAAAGAGGAGAGAAAAGGCAGTGAGGGACTGGGACTAGCAAGAAAACCCTAGAAAGTCAATGGGAGAACATGAAAATGTTAGGGGTGGAAAGTTTTAGAAAGAACTGCAAGATAAGGAGGGTTTAAAGATAAAGAAAAATAAGAGGAGTGGGGCAAAGAAAGAGTTTGGGCTTCTGTTATCAAGATGACCCCAGACTCAGTTCCAAAGACTGGTGTCTCAAAGACTTTTTATTAAAGAAAACGAAGTGCGTCATTTTGATTCTCGAAAGAAGCAGGCGCACCTCCTTGGAAGGAGAGAAGTGTGTGCAGTAAAAGGAGCCAGGGCAAGCTTTATAGTTAGTAATTGCCTAAATCCTCCCTTCTGGATCAGGATTAGTCCTAATCCTTCTGGGTTACAATCTTCCTTATATGCTCCACCTCTAACATACATTATGTGCCTAGAATTGTGTTTTTACTCCCCCCACCCCCAAGGGAGAAGTTAGCCTATCTGTGCTGATTTCTTATCTACTTATGTGGAAACTTAACTCTTTCATTTCTCACAATTCCTATTTCTTTAAGTAAATATTTGGTTTCCATACCTTCCCAATTTCCTTATCTTCTAATCTCTTTAACATGACTTCCCATTCTCCATCACTGGGGAAAAGCGTCATTGATACATAAGGTATCATCATCCTTATATTGCCGGAGCCTGCCCTCTGAACTCCCACTGTGGGTCCTACTGGGATAATCTTTAGTGAGGGATGTCTCTATCAATTGTGGTACCAGTCCCCTAGTACATAGAACTATACATCATCCTACAGCAGTTAATACTCCTGAATGGACACAGCCATTCCTTTCCATTTGCCAAACCAGGATTCTAACTATCCCTTTAATCAGTTATCTATCCAAGAGTTCTCTGTCGACTCCTCAGCTAAAGTGGTTAAACCTTGTAATGCCTTAATGATGGTTCTATCTGGGGCTGTACTGCTGGGCAACATTTCATCAAGGGATTTTGGGGACTTACAACAATATGGGAGAAGGAAGGGAGGAATTGACCGATGAATTGACAAAGTGAAAAGGGGGCAGTCCCCTTATTAAGTACAGATACAGAGACCCCAAAGTAATGATAAATTGTCCATTTAAAGCTTCAGAAGTCTCTTCTCATACAGCTGTCCAACACTCTGGACATCATCTGGTGAAGTCTTCTGGTTCAAGTGCTGTTCAAACAATGTCCAGCAGACTCTCTTCTTGTAAAGATTCTCCTTCTTGTGTCCACTTTCCTACAAGATTGGTCTCAACACAATTTTAAAATTACCTTGCCAATAACCAGGGCAAATAATGAAAGTTAACTCAATCCCCATGTCTCCACTATTACAAGGTCAGAATTGGAACCTTGTCTAATTGTCACATTTTAAGAAACTCAAATTAGAAAAGGTAGAACCTAGCCTTACACCCTGCATTACATCTAGTTTTATACCTTGTATTAATTCAGTATCATTCCTATTCATGTTCCTCCATCAGGAGGATGGGATTCCACTAAGGAATTAATAACCAACTCTAATATGTAGCAGTTAATTTAAAACCAGTACACATCAGATACTAAAACAATTCCAACTTCTGATCATGTACAAATAAATAATCCTTAATTAAAATGGATGCATCTTTCAAGGCATTTACAATATAAGTCACAAGCTGTTCTTTTAATATTAATTAATTGTATCAAACTGAAACAACTTAAAACTTTAACATTAACTAAGCATTAACTAAGTAACAGAATAATACCTTAGTTCCACGATCTCCTGGCCTAATTATCTTCATATCATTATGAGAAATTAAAGGATCCTAACTTATACAGGAATATACTAGTAACATATCAAGACTGAATACTTAATTCTGAAGTTCTAGACCAAGTAATTCAGTCTCATACTTGCATCTTACTATAATAACCTCAGATGTTCCTGCGTCAATCTATTTTTTAATAGATTTGACATTTATGCTTACAAATCTTATGATTATAGGAATTTGCCATGAAAAAACAGGGAACAAGTAAGGGAATAATGCTTCCCTAGATTCATGTCAATTCCAGGCAGAAGTTATATGTATATATATAATGACCAACTGCATTGAGCCAGGCTTAAAGTCTGCCAGGTGTCATAGTGGGGAAATTGAGTCAGGAGAATCCTATCTTAGCCATGCAGAAAAGTCATTCTCTAGATCTTACCATGAGAATACCCTCTTGCAGCTCATAGGTGCAGCTCACAAACCTCTTTGCAGAGTGCTGACGTCATGGGTCAGTAGCTCCTAGAACCAGAGGATAAAATAGTCTTTGAAAGAATCCACAAACCATCTCCTAAAAGAGATCTCCTAAAAGAGATAAATGAAAAGACTAAGGAATGTTGTAGCCAAATTCCAGAACTATCAGGTCAAGGAGAAAATACTGCAAGCATCCAGAAAGAAACAATTCAAATATCAAGAAGCCACAATCAGGATTATACAGGATTTAGCAGCTTCTATCTTAAAGGATCAGAGAGTTTGGAATATGGTATTCCATAAGGCAAAAGAGCTTGGATTATAACCAAGAACTGACAATCCAGCAAAATTGAGCGTAATCTTTTTAGGGAAAATATGGATATTAAATGAAGTAGAGGACTTTCAAACTTTCCTGATGAAAAGACCAGAGCTGTACAGAACATTTGTCTTCAAATCCAAGTCTCAAGAGAAGCATAAAAAGGTAAACAGGAAAGGAAAAACAACACAAAACATGGTATTCAATAAGGTTAAACTATTTACATCCCTACATGGGAAGATGATACTTGTAACTCTTAAAAACTGCTTCTCTATTATGGCAGTTAGAAGGAGTATACTTAGACAGAGGTGGTGGGAATAAGTTGACTTTGATGTGATGATAAAAAAAATAATAATTAAGGAGTGGGGGGGGAAAGTATTGCACTGGGAGAAAAAGAAAGGGGGAGGCAGAATGGGGCAAATTATATCACATGAAGATACATGAAAGACCTATTGCAGTACAGGGAAAGAAGGGAGTGATGAGCATTGTTTGGACCTTACTCTCATTGGATTTGTCTCAAAGAGGGAATAACATATAAACTAAATTGGGGAGAGAAATCTATCTTACCCTATAGGAAAGTAGGAGGGGAAAGGGGGAAGAAAAGGGAGGAGGAGCTGATAGAAGGGAGGGCAGATTGGGGGAGGCAATAGTCAGAAGCAAAGCACTGGTGAGAAGGGACAGGGTGAAAGGAGAAAGAAAAGTATAAACGGGGGAGAAATAGGATTGAGGGAAATACATGTTTAGTTAGTAATCATAACTGTGAATGTGAATAGGATGAACTCAAAACAAAAGTGAATAGCAGAGTGGATTAAAAATAGAATTGTACAATATGTTGTTTACAAGAAAGACATTTGAGGAAGATAGACACACACAGAGTAAAGGTAAAAGGCTGGAGCAGAATATATTATGCTTCAGATGAAGTAAAAAAAAAACAAGGTTAGCAATCCTGATATCAGACAAAGCAAAAGCAAAAATAGATCTAATTAAAAGAGATAAAAAAGTAAACTACATCTTGTGAAAAGCTACCATAGACAATGAAGTAATATCAATACTAAATATATATGCACCAAGTGGTATAACAACCAAATTCTTAAAGTATTAGTTAAGTGAGTTACAGGAAGAAATAGAAAAAAAAACCATACTGGTGGGGAACTTCAACCACCCTCTTTCAGAACTAAATAAATCTGCCATAAAATAAACAAGAAAAAAAGTTAAGGAGATGAATATAATATTAGAAATTTAGATATGAATTTATTGTTGGTGGAACTAATCCAAACATTCTGGAGAGCAATTAAGAATTTTGCCTAAAGAGCTATAAAACTGTACATAACCTTTGACCCAGCAATACCAGTTCTAGGTCTGTACCTGAAAGAGACCGTACAAATGGGAAAAGGACCCCCATATATGAAAATATTTATAGCAGCTCTTTTTGTGGTGGCAAAGAATTGCAAATTGAGGAGATGTCCATCATTTGGGGAAATGACTGAAAAAGTTGTGGTATATGAATGTAATGGAATATCATTGTGTTATAAGAAATGATGATCAGGCAGACTTCAGAAAGACCTGGAAAGATTTATATGAACTGATGCTGACTGAAGTGAGCAGAACCAGAAGAACATTGTACACTGTAACAGCCACATTGTGTGATGACTAACTTTGATAGACTTTACACTTCTCAGCAATGCAAGGATCTAAGACAACTCCAAAAACTCATGATGGAAAATGCTATTTGCATTCAGAGAAATAACTATGGAGTCTGAATGCAAATAAAAGCATGCTATTTGATCTCTTTTTTCTTTTGTTTTTCTTTTGTTTTTTTTTCCTTCTTTCTCATGGTTCCTCACATTGGTTCTAATACTTCTTTACAACATGACTAATGTAAAAATATGTTTAATGTGAATGTATATGTAGAGTCTATATCAGATTGCATGCCGTCTTTGGGAGGGGGTAGGGAAGGGAAAGGGAGAAAACTGAAAACTCAAAAGTTTCTGTAAGTGAATGTTGAAAACTAAAAAGAAATAAATTAAAAATTGAAAAAAGGAAAAGTTAAATATGATAAGCCCATGGAGCAAATTAAAGGGGATAGCAAGGAATATACCTTATGCTCAGCAGTACATGACACCTGAACAAAAAGTGACTATATATTAGGGCATAAAATCCTCCAAATCAAATGCAGAAAGGCAGAAATACTAAATGCATCCTTTTCATATCATGATGCAATAAAAATCATACATAATAAAGGGCCAGGGAAAGACAGATTAAAAATTAAATGGAAACAAAAAATCTAATCCTTAAGAATGAGTGGGTCAAACAACAAATCATGGAAACAATCAATAATTTCATCAAAGAGAATGACAATAATGAGACAACATACCAAAACTTATGGGATGCAGCCAAAACAGTACTTAGGGGAAATTTTATATCTTTAAATCCTTACATGAATAAAAAAAGAGAAAGAGCAGATCAATGAACTGGGCATGCAGTTTAAAAATCTATGGGAAAAAAAAAAACAACAAATTAAAAATCTCCAATTAAATACCAAATTAGAAACTCTGAAAATCAAAGAAGAGATTTATAAAATTGAAAGTAATAAAACTATTCAATTAATAAATAAAACTAATAGCTAGTTTTGTGAAAAAAAAATAGATAAACTTTGGTTAATTTTATTTTAAAAAAAAGAAAGAAGAAAACCAAATTACCAGTATGAAAAATGAAAAGGGTGAATTCACCGCCAATGAAAGGGAAATTGTAGCAATAATTAGGAGTTATTGTTCCCAACTGTGTGCCAATAAATCTGACAATCTAAGTAAAATGGAATAATATTTACAAAAATATGAATTATTCAGATTAATGGAAGATGAAATAATATATTTAAATAGTCCCATTTTAGAAAAAAATAAATCAAACAAGTCATCAATGAACTCCCTAAAAAAAATATGCAGGGCCAGATGGATTTACAAATGAATTCTGCCAAATATTTAAAGAACAATTAATTGTATTACTATATAAACTATTTGGAAAAATAGGCAAAGAAGGAGTTTTACCAAATTCCTTTTATGACACAAATATGGTGCTGATACCTAAACCAGGAAGAGTCAAAACAGAGAAAGAAAATTATAGACCAATTTCCCTAATGAATATTGAAGCAAAAATAAATAAATGAATAAATTATTAGCAAAGAGATCACAGCAATTTATCATGAGGTCACTACACTATGACCAGGTGGGATTTATACCAGGAATGCAGAGCTGCTTCAATATTAGGAAAACTATTAGCATAATTGAGCATATCAATATCAAAACAGTAGAAACCATATGATTATATCAATAGATGCAATAAAAGCTTTTGACAAAATACAGCATCAATTCCAATTAAAACAACAGAGAGTATAGGCATATGGGAATAAATAGAGATTGCCTTAAAATGATTAGTAGTATCTATCTAAAACCATCAAGAAGCATTATATGTAATGGGCATAAGCTAGAAGCCTTCCCAATAAGATCAGGGGTGAAACAAATGCCCATTTTCACCACTATTATTCAATATTGTACTAGAAATGTCAGCTTTAGCAATGAGAAGAAAAAGAAACTGAAGGAATTAGATTAGGCAATGAGGGAACAAAACTCTCACTCTTTGCAGATGATATGGTGGTATACTTAGAGAATCCACAGTAACAGTAATATTGTGCAATGATCAACTATGACTGACTTAGCTCTTCTCAGCAATACAATGATCCAAGACAATTTCAAAAAGACTCATGATGGAAAATGCTCTCCACATCCAGAGAAAGAACTATGGAGTTTGAATGCAGATCAAAGCAGACTATTTTCCTTTTTTATTTTTTGACTTTTCTCTTTTGTTCTGTTTTTTTCCCCCTTTCACAACATAACTAATGTGAAAATATGTTTACATGATTGTACATTTATAACCTACATCAGATTGCTTGCCATCTTGAGGAGGGGGGATGGGAGGAAGGGAGAAAAAATTTAAAACCCTAAATCTTATAAAAATGAATGTTAAAAACTATCTTTACATGTAATTGGAAAAATAACAAAATGCTATTTCCACCCCCCCAAAAAATAAGACAATGTGTTTAGTCATTCCCAAGTGAGAAATATTCCCTTTGCTTTTGCATTTTCACACCACAAAAAACAATGCTTCTGCGAATATTTGAAAAATATCGATCCTTCCTTTGTTCCTATTCTTTGAGGATAGATGCCTAGTAGTGGGATCCTTGAGAAAGAGAGTACAAAAAGTTTAGACATCTACAGGATTTTAGAGATGGAAAGGAATTTTGAGATCATTTTGTTTAGCCATCGTTTTTATTTTTTAATTGATGAAGAAGTGGAGAATCCAAAAGGTTGCTCTAGTCTCATAGATGGTGGGAGAGTTGATGCTAAAAATGAAGTTTTGATTCATCCAGAAGTCAAGAATGAAGCCCCTTATATGACCTTGGGAAAGTCCCCTCCATCTCAGTTTATTCATCTATCAAAAAGGCACACTAACATCTTCCCTATTTCATAAGGTTGTTTTAAGGATCAGTTGTGGTAATGTTCATAAAAATATTTTGAAAATTATAAGTCATTCTACAAGGAAAAATAATTAGATTACTGAAGTAATAATTTACCAACATACTTGTTTGTGAATGATTGTTGAATTCATAATAAACTTGAGTAAAAGATGACAATAACCAAAAAAAAGTCTTTTTCAAACATAGAAACGCTCAACTTCTCATTCCTTTCTAGCCACAAAAACCCAAAGAAACAAACAAACAAACAAAAAATCTCATCATCTCTATTGTCTCTTCTGGCAGCTCAATGGCATAATGAATTAAACATCAGGATGGAGTGAGGAAGACCTGAGTTCAAATCTGACCTCAGACATCCACTGACTGTGTGACCCTGGACAAGTCACTGTTTGCTCCAGTTTCCTCAACTGGAAAATGGGGATATAATAGCAACTACCTCCCAGGTTTGTTGTGAGGATCAAATGATTTCTGCTTTTATGCTTGTAAAGCACTTAGCACAGTCCCTGACACATAGTAAGTACTATATAAATGTTAGCTATTATTATTGCTATAATTATTATTCAGCCAACAGATAACTTGAATTCCTTTTCAACCATAATATTTTTATGTGCCCAGCTCGGGGCCAGGATATAAAGGTCACCTCTTTAATGAAAAGCACTATAACTGGTTGGAGCACAAGCAGCCTCCTTTTAGAGCTATGCCAATCAACCTTAATTAAAATCTTAATTGTGGGGGTCTTGAGAATACCGGATGCACTTATGATATTTTCTTTTTTTTTTAACTTCTATAGAAAAAATACCAACTCACTTGAGCAAACCATGTGAGACTGGTGCTAACAGTGGCAGGCAGAAAAAGAAAAGCGAGAATTTCAGGACACCACACCAGGCCAGTCATCAAAAAGAGCTGGGTTTCTTGGTGACCCTGTAAATAGAAAGGGCAGCTAATGGCCCTCAGCCAATGGGGAGTGTCATGATACAACATTGGGAAGGCAGCTCTTCTGTACAGTCCCATGTTGAATGGGTTTAAATGCCTTTTCCTCCTGAATATAACAAAATCTGAGATGTTTTTTTTTCTCCTCCATGAGCTAGTGGATTTTTGTTCCTTTGTTGAGGGAGGGAGAGGAACAATGCACATTTGAAATAAAATAAAATGGGCTGAATATAGAGTCCATGTGGCATAATGGAAAAGGTCCTCAATTTGGCAACATGGGAGAGAATGAGGAGCCCCTCATGGGGTCAACCACTCCTAGGCACTCACAATCTGACTAGAGCAGTTAGCTAGCCCAGTTGGGAGAGGGCTGGACTGGAAGACAGGAAGACCCGAGTTCAAATGTGGCCTCAGACACTTATCAGCTATGTGACCCTGGCTAAATCATTTGTCTCCCTCAGTTTCCTCATCTGTAAAATGAAAATAAACAGCATCTATCTCCCAGGATTTTGTGAGGATCAAATGAGATAATATTTGTAAAGTGCTTTGCAAACCTTAAAGAGCTATGTGCATACTAGCTAATATTATTATTATTATTTCAGCTTTAGATCCTGTGATGTAAGTCTTAGAAGGACAGTGTAGAAAGGGCCCTGGGCAGAGAATCAGGAGAAACTGGTTCTGAATCCCAGTCTTGGTCACTTACAAGCTGTGTGACAACAAGCAAGTCACTCAACTTCTCGGAAGTTTTATTTTCTTACTTGTAAAATGCTGCTATAAATTTTTATCACTTTGCAACATTAAAGTAATAGAGAAATATCACTAGTGTTCACCTTAGGAGTCTTCCCAGCTTCTGTCTTCATGACTTTATGCCCATGTGCTGGCAATTCAAATCAGAGGGAAAGGAAAGGGAAGGGAATAAGTATTTCTATAGCACCCACGATGTGCCAGGCACTGGGCAAAACTCATTACAAATTTGATCTCGTTTGAGCCTCATAATGACCCTGTGAAGTAGGTGCTATTGTGGTCATAATTTTACAGTTGAGGAAAATGAGATAAATAGGTTAAATGACTTGCTCAGGGTCACAGAATTAATGTCTGAGGGCTGACTTGAGTTGAGATCTTTCCTGACCAGTGCTCTACTCACTGTCCTACCTAGCTTCCTACAAATAATCACAAAATCTCAAATTCTTACCATTGGCAGAGACCCCAGTGGTATCTAGTCTAAGCCAGAGTGGAAATGACCCCGTTATGACACACCTAACAAGCAGTCATCTGTTTTCTTTTTTTTTCTTTTTTTTTTTTTTTTTGAAAAATCATGGGTACGCTCTGGTGAATTGTTCCACCTTTCTTTGGAAGGCAACCTCTGCACTGTTGGAGGCTCTCATTGGGAGGGTATTTGTTCCTCATATCAAACCTCAGTTTGTCTCCGTGTAACTTCTACTCATTACTTCTAATTCTGGCTTATGGGACCAAGGAGAATCAGCCTAATCTACACCCCTTCAAATACTTGAAGGCAGCTGTGATGACTCCCTAAGCCTTTTCTTCTGTAAAGTAAATAACTCCAGTTCCTTCAGACAATCCTCATATGACACCAACTCAAGGCCCTTCACCATCCTGATCGCTCTCCTCTAGACACTCTGCAGCTGGCCAGTTTCCTTTCTCAAAGGCCACGTCCAGAATTCAAGACATGACCCCAGATGAATTCTGACCACAGTAGTGAGATCGTCCACTAATTCTTGGAGGCTATGCCTCACTGCTAGCAGGAGCTGTTTTTTATTAGCTGAGAGCAGAGTCTGATTCAAAGCTGTTGTCATGGTGTCAACATTAACCCCCATCTTGGGCCCCAACAGCTCCTGCCAGTCAGTGCTCTGTCAGGATCCCAGCATACTTTACCAACTAAAAAAAAAAAAAACATGGAGCCACCATAAACACAGTTTGGAGCCATTTTGAGAACCCAAAGGTCCCATTTGTTTGATTAGGCATTTAAGAGTAAATTTTTTTTTCAAAAAAAAAAATAACATATATGTTCTCAAGAAAATAGTGTATATCTGTTGATTTAACCATGAATTCAGTTTACCCTCATCTTCAACCAACCTTTGTAAAACCATCTTTTCACTGTGATTTGCTTCATTGTTTTGAGGGTACACAATAAAATGTCATCACAAATGGTGAGGTGGGGCAAATGAGCTATGAGAACCAGGCTGCTGCCCAGACTTCTAGAGAGAGAACTAACCTCTTTCCCATTTTAAAATTCACTGTGATCAAGTTACAAATCACAGGTAGTCCAGGCTTTGGGTAGACAATGCTTAGGTTGTTATTGAAGAGTTGAGGTTTTTGATGACCGAAAGAACAAGAATATATTTTAGACCTTACTGTGTTATAGTAGTATAGCTCTGGGGAATCTGGGGTGGTTTTCCCTGGTATGTGTGTGTATGTGTGTGGGTAGATGTGAGTGTGCATGTGTGTGCAATGTGGTGTGCGTGGTGTGGTGTGTCTGTATGTGTGTAGTGTATGTGCATGTGTGTGTTGTGTGGTATGTGTAGTATGTAGGTGTGTATGTGTGTATGTATGCCCATGATATGAGTGAACCTGGACAAGTCACATATAACAAATCATGCTGGAAACTTCCTGAGGTTTTAGGCTCAGAGAACACAAAGGTTTAGTAATGAAGATTTTTGGCTGCAAGTTCAGTAACGTAAGGACCCTTGCTGCTACTTTCTCAGTCCTTCCCATCTCTCATGTCACATACCCTGGCAGTCAGAAGCTATAAGACACCGACAAAAAAAGACAAAGATATCCACAAAGCTGCATATGTGTAAACAGAGAACTCACTATAATTGATTTGGTTGTCATGTGGAAATATTAGATGTTTTACTCTACGTTAAAAATAATCATTCTATTCTATGAAAATGAGCTTGAATTGTACTCAGATCCTGTTGGTACTAAATATTTTCATGTAAAAATGTTAAAGAAGCTATATTCCTTCACTGCAGTTAGTATGGTGGAGGTGGTGAGATCCAAAGGAAAGCCTGTGGGACTTGGAGCCGAGAGAGGTGGACATGTTGACACATGGAAACTATGTGGTTGGGGGGAAATCTCTTCTATTCTTTAAGTCTCAGTTGCTTCATCTGTAAGCTGGGGACATCTGTGGTTCCTAAGCCATCAAGGTTGTTGGAAGGTTCTGCGGAGCCTTACCTCATTTGAGATGATGGAAGTAAATCACAGGGTGAAGTTTAAGGTGCCTTTGACATCTCACTGAGGATCCCCTTTCTGTTAAATTCTGAGTCTTCTAGGTGAGGGGTCAAGAATGACATTGAGCTGCATCTACATAGGACCCAAGTCCCAGTCTTCATGCCAGTTGTTCAGTTCTACTCTTCTAACATGAGAGACAATATTCTTAGACAGCATCTAGAAGACCTGAGCTGTGATCCCGTTTCAGATGAAGACACATCATGAAAGGTCACTTTGGGAGTCCCAAGCCCAAGTTCCAGATTGGCTCAGCCATTAATTTTTTGTGTAAGTTTATACAAGTCTTTATTCTTGCCTCAGCCTCAGTTTCCTGCTCTATAAAAGGAAAGGGTTATGGTAGATGCTTTCTAAAGCCCCTTCTAGCTCTCACTTCTTTTGAATGAAAGCTCTCCAAGGGAAAGGGCTTTGTACTGTTTCTCCATGCAGTCCTCCTCCCAAGAAGCCATGGGTGGGGCACTGCGTGCAGTCAATGTCAATCCATTTTGTTGGCTGACTTCTTCTAGCCACTGTGTTCTAGTGACCTCCACTCCAATTCATTACGTATTAAGCACTTCTTACTTACAAAGGAGCAGCTAGGTGGCACAGAAGTCAAGAAGACTCATTTTCTTGAGATCAAATTTGGGCTTAGACACTAGCTTTTGACTCAGGGTAAGTCACTTACCCTTGTTTGCTTCAGTGTCCTTATTTGTAAAACAAGCCGGAGAAGGAAATGGCAAACCGCTTAAGAATCTGTGCCAAGAAAATCCCAAAGGCATCATCACAAAGAGTCAGACATGATTGAAATGACTGAGAACAGCAACAACTACTATGCACAAGAGCCTGTGCTGGACTGAGATGAATGACAAACAGATCTTACTCTCAAGGTACTTTTTATCTACTGAGGGAAGGCAGAAGGATAAAATGGCCCAGAAGCTCTGCATAGATAGAGTCATTTGAGGAGGACAATAAGAGCAATAATAAATTAGAGAATTCAGAAAAGACTTCTTAGAGGTGGCCATATCACCTTAGAGGTGAGCGGATCCTTGAAGGACCAAGAGATGCCACATGATGGAAATGATGGCAGAGGGCATTCCAGGCAGGGAAGACAGCCTGTGCAAAGATGCGGAAGAAGGAAAATTTAGGGAATAGCAAATCAATCAGTTGGACTGAAAGGCAAAGTATATTAAGAATTTTCCAATCATTGAAAACTTCAGGAATGCCTATAAATGCTGAATACAACCAGTTTAGAAGGAAGAATATTAAAGAGAGGAGGGTGAAGAACAGAAAGTTAATATTCTCCCTCTAAGATCCAGTGAGGAGTTAGTGATGTGGTATTGTGAAGCCCAATCAACCTCAGTGTCTCTGATATTGGTATAAAAAGGAAAGTTACAAGGAGAAAGATGACCATGGAAATTGAAGGGAATTAAGTTTTGCCTGAACGTGAAAAATTTTCTCAATGGATGCGCGGCAGAGATCAATGCATTGCTTCCCTCCTCCCATGAAATGGCCTGAAATGCCTTCTTTATGAAGAAGATGCTCAACATGGGCTGCCTGTGAGCAAGGAGAGCCAGTGACGTTGGGGAATAGCTCAACGCTCTGAATGAAGCTCCTGAAAACCAAAGGCCCATGATTATCTATTTTGTTTGTGATCCTTTGCATCTGCCTGTGCCTGCGACTTCCTTGAAACAGGATAAAGTTTGATGGGTTTTCTTAAAGTTAATTAATGTTAATTATATCATGAATTCCTTGAAGGAATCTGTTGAGTAATGGGCCTTGTGAAGGAGGTCGATACCATTCAATGTCCATGCGGGGATAATGCCGGTCTTGGGCACCATTTGATGATCATTAGGGCCATGAAGAAGTCTGTCAGGAAAAGCTTTGAAGATCAGTTCCTTGTGGCAATTAAACTGATTGGAAATAAGGTGGTGTTACATTATACATGATGCTCAACGGCTCCCAATATGAACAAACTTTCAGGGCCATTAGTGACTCTCCATTTTATCCTGGACTCCACAATTTATTTTCTTACTTACCTTACTCTGGCTGGCTGTACACTTTGAACAGGATATTATTAATATTTATCCTATTAGCTCATAGAATGCTTCATCCTTAAAGCACTTTGCAATCTTAACTAATTAATCTTTATATCCTACCTAAGAGGTTGGTAAATACCATTTTAGAGTTAGGAAACCAAGTGGAGGATGGGGAAGAAATAGACCAGGAAGGCAGGGATAGGAGTTTAAGGAGACGGAGATAAAAATTGCTTTCCAGTTCATTGAAGCTAAAACATTTTTTATGGGCTACAAAAATCTCTGAAATATATGTTTCACCTGCAAAGTTTAGACAATGAAATTAAGCTACTCTGTTCTTCTCATTCACCATGTGTCCTTCATTGATTCAGTGAGTATTTATTAAATGCCAACTGTATGACAGGGACTGGAGATACAAAGATAAAAAGTGAAACAGTCGTTGACCTCATGATATGTTACTGGGGGACAATTGTGTATGCAAATAAGATCACACATATTCCCAGTAAATCACAGAGGCATTAGCAACAGGGAGACTTCAGGAAAAGTTTAATATATGGGATAACTTCACAAAACAAATCCCCTTAGGATTTCTTTGGATTCAGTCAAAAGGCTGCACTTGAGGACCTAGAGGGCCACATGTGGCCTCCAGGCTGCAGGTTCCCCATCTCTGGAGGTGATCTCTGACTGACTGTCCCCCCTGTAGTCACAGGAAGCAATGGACAGATAATTAGGTGCTAACATAACTATAAAGCAAGTCAGTCAAAAAATACTTATTACATGCTAGAAAGCTAAACACAGTCCTTGCTCTCAAGATTACATTCAAATGAGAGATACAACATGTAAATAATTGGGTACATAAAAAGATATATACAGAGAAAGTGGAAGGAAATCTCAGAGGGAAAGCTACTCTCAGCTCTGGTGGGAGAAAAGCTTCCTGCAGAAGGTAAAACTTAATGAGTCTCAAAGAAATCCAGGAGGCAGAAGTAAGGAGGGATAGCATTCCAAGTGTGGGGGACAGCCCACAATGTATGCAAATGCATAGAGGTGGGAGATAGAATCATGTTTGAGGAGCAGATGAGGGTGCCTGGTAGTATGGTGGTGGCCTTGAGAGGGAAAGAAGGGCAGTAGAGAGGAAGATAATGACGACTGTGTTGGAACACCCTGTTTGAGCTTGCTAAGGGTAAACTAGTCCTTGAAATTATAGTGTTAGAGTCCTTGGCTTCATAGCAGGATCTCAGACTTCTGTGCCTTGTTTTAGGTGAGCTTGAGGGGAAAGTCATGGGAAGCTACCCAATGTATCCACTGGCCATGAGCCAGAAGAAATGTTCTTCAGCCTGCATAGCTCAATTTGAATCCCCTTTTCTCCCAGTTCTCCTACTTCATTTCATCTCTCCATCATATTATGAGGAAAGCTTGGCTGACTTGGGCACTGGTGTCCTAAGGACACACTGACCTGTTCTCAGTAGCTTAGAAAAGACACATACGGATCAATTGTCATCTAAAGACTGATGGCGGCTGAGTTTGCTGGCTTCATCAAAAGCTAGGCCAGGAATAGGGAAAGATCAATTCCTGAGCAAGGACATAGGGCCATGGCCTCAAAACTGTCTGCCATGTCCCTGCCTGGATCTTTGTCCCTGTTTCCGCTCTGGTATTATAGCTGAAGTCCAAAAAAGCAACATTGGAAATCCTGAAAAGAGTGCTTGGGATCAGCAATCGGCACTTAGTTTGATGCCATGAGACTGTTATAATTACGGGGAAAGTTCCTTATCCTTTGGTGCAGGAGTGAACCCCTTTTACAGCCAGGGTTGCTAGTCACCAATGCAAGTTATGGAAAACAAACTCAGAAAAACTCGAGTTCTGGGCTAAATCGGAACCGGAGGGTTGTTCCTTGAGCAATACCTGGTAACGCACATGTGGTTCTCTATTAGATTATTCCCCAATGTTATTTTGTAAAGAAATTTAATAGAATTTAGTGCTCTGCAATCCATTGAGCACTTCCTAACTGGATTTCCATATTCTGCATTTCCTGGGATTTACAATTAAAATCGTGATGAGCCAGACAGACACACAAGTGTTCATGTGACAAGACTGAGTGGGTGGGTGTAACTTAAAACCCAAAGGTACTAATGTTTGCTTCTTTAAAAGGGAAATTCTACTAAGAATGAAATTTAGTAATAGAAAAATACTGTCTTTTTGAGGATTTTTCCAAGTTTTACTCTCTTAACCCCCCCAAACACACACACACACACACACACACACACACACACACACACACACACAGAAATAATTAATTTTGTAGTCTATGCCAAAGACAGATACTGTTAATAGAAAGTAATGGTTCTGACATTTTGTATTCTCTGAGGATGATCAAATAAGAAAAAAAAAATTCTCCAGAATGACACAAGCATTGTCATGAGCATGATCTCAGCCATGTTTGTGCTCTGCACAGGGGTAGCCTGTTACTGTTTACCAAATCCTTCCAGTGATATTAGTGACATAACTACTCAGTGTCTGATGAGTTCAAGACCCTTGCTTGTGAAAGGCTGACATTTGCTGGTGGAAATTGCTATTGATTGCTTGATGATCTGTGTGCTCATGTTACTAACATAGTCTTGGTGCTTCCTTGGAGCATTAATTACATGTTTGGAAAAAAAAGGAAATAGTTAGGGAGTGAGGATAAGGTTACCCTTTATTTCATTCTTCCTGGACACACTTTTCTTTATGTCCTTATACTTTGAGGTGCCAATTGGATGCCCAAAGGTTATAAATTCTGTCAAGATCTCGGGTATCTCTAGTATAGCTCTCAAGAAATAGATGTTGTTGTCAGTGGGATCCAAAGTGTCTCTGGAGGCCCTTCCTGGCACGAATGGCACCCTGAGTTCTCAAAGGCCATCCTAAAGGAGCACAAGTTGGCCATTGAAATGAGTTAGAAAGACCTTGAGTGTGGTTAATGGGTTCTACTCAAGGCAATCCCATTAAACAACCAAGTACCTATTACTCACAAAGGAAGTTTCAGGATTACAAAGCTAAGAAATGAAAGAACCTTTGTCTGTGCTCTGGGCCATGTCTCTATTCTCCCTCCCCTGTCCACAGTCACCCTTTCTCCAGAATCACTTCACAATCTGCTTAATAATCTAGTGCTGGGAGTCAGTAGCACATGTTACACACACGTTGTTCAATTAAAAACAAACTTCAATTCAATACTTGTTAAATGCAAGGTGTTAAGGATCCGAATCCTTTTTGTTTTGTTTTTATACAAGAAAGTATTAATAAACTTTTACTAGGAACTTCTAATCATCTATTTGGTTGATACAATGTGTAGATAATGATTACATACAAAGTACATTACATACAAAGGAGAGAAAGAGAGGGAGGGGGAGAGAGAAAGAGAGAGAGAGAGACAGAGACAGAGAGAGACAGAGAGGGAAGGAGAGAGAAGGAGAAAGAAGAGCTGATGCACAAGGTCATCCTTGAGCTGAACATTGATTGAAGATAAGGATTCTAAGAGGGAATAGCCTGTGAAAAGCCACAGAAAGTAGGATATAAAGTACCGTACATGAGGAAATGCACTCTGAGGAAGGTGTTATTAGCCCTCTTCTATAAATATAGAGAAACTGAGGCACAGAGAGATTATCATTTGCCAAAGTTACATAGCAAGTAAGTGTATGAGGCAAGATTTAAAACTAGATCTTGACTTCAAGCTTAGTTACATTATCCATTTTGTCCTCATTCTAACCCTACAAAGGGTACTTGCTTTTAAATTTGTAAAGTATTTTATCTTTATTAGCTTATTAGATCTTCACACTGACTCTATGAGGCAAGTGCCATGGGTTTAATTATGTGTTATACAGATGTGGAAACTGAGGTGGAGAGGGGGAACACATTGCCACAAAATGATTAAATGTCAGATAGAAATATAGTTCTTAGTGTGTGTATGTATGGGTATGTGCATGCATGCATGCATGCATGCACAAGTGCACATGCATATGCATCTGTGTGTGTGTGTGTCTGTATGTGATAAAAGCATGAATCCAAGTTCATCTGAAGAGATGTACTACTTCCTGGCAGTAAATTATTTGTTTATTATTTATTGCCTGAAGTTTTATCTACGAGAGGTTACATAATATAATGGACAATGTGTCCACCTGTGGTTTAGCCCAAATGGTCTTTTCTTATACAAAGCACTCATAAAACTGAAAGACACAGCATTAAATGTAGTCTTAGTGAAGCCGAGATGATCTAACACAGATACCACACATTCTGATGGTTGGTTGGTCTTTGCCTTTCATTCCTGAAGTGGACCAAAACGACATCACCATGTTGGAGTCAAGATACAGTGTGTCCCACTGTGGCTGAGCAGCCCCATATGAACTTGGAAGAATCTATCACAGGTTGGGCACAAATAGTCCATGTGAATATTTGGAGTGGAGACATCTCTAAATTTAAACATCTCACATTTCTTTTGAGCTACTGCAATTCTGCTTTGCTCATAGAGCACAGTTCCTTCTTTGATGTAGGCACACCATGCTGGGCAGTCCTGTGCCAGTATCTCCCATGTCATCCAATTGATTCCAGAGTTCTTCAAAGAGACCTTGAGAGTGTCCTTGTATAGCTTCTTCTGACCTCCATGTAAGCACCGCCTTGTGTGAGTTCTCCATAAAATAACCTTTTAGGCAAACATATTTTTGGTATTTGAACAACATGGCTAACTTATTGGAGTTGTGCTGTCTGTGGTAGAGTTTGAATATTTGGCAGTTTAGCTCAAGAAAGGATCTCAGTGTCTAGTATTTTATCTTGGGAGATGATCTTCAGAATCTTCCTGAGACAATTCAAATGGGAACAATTGTTTACTGGCCTAGCGCTGGTATACATCCAGGATTTACAGACATATAACAATGAGGTCAGTATAATGGTTCTGTAGACCTTCAGTTTGGTAGGCAGCCTAATACCTCTTCTTTCCCACACTTTCCTTTGGAGTCTCCCAATGTGTGTGTCAACCTCATCATCCACGTGGACATCTCTGGAAAGTACACTGCCAAAGTAAGTGAATTTATCCACAGCATTCAAATTTTCTCCATGTGTGTCCACATATGGATGGTATGGTGCTGGCTGGTGTGGAACCTGCGTTTTCTTGGTGCTAATTATTAAGCCAAAATTAGCACAAACAGCAGAGAATCATTCCATACTTTGTTGCATCTCAGCTTCAGAAGCTGCAATCATCTTCAAACAAAAAAACAATCATGCACCAACTCTCTCTCCACTTCAGTCTTGGCTTGTAGCCTTTTCAAATTAAATAATTTACCATCAGTGTGGTAGTTGACTTTGATGCTGTTTTTGTCCTCATTGAAGGTGTCTGACAATATTGCTGAAAACATCATGCTAAAACACATGGGAGGAAGCACACAACCTTGCTTCACTCCTTTGGTGACTGGGGAAAATGTGATAACATCATCCATTATCCAGAACCCAGGCAAGCATGCTGTCATAAAATTGACATACAATACCAATTAACTTCTCCAGGCAACCAAATTTGAACATACTTTTCCACAATCCCTCATGACTGGCAGTATCGAAGGCCTTTGTCAGATGGATGAATATTGTATATAGCCCTCTGTTCTGCTCCTGCATTTCTCCTAGAGTTGTCAGGCAGCAAATACCATATTAACTGTAGCTCGGTCCTTTGTGAAGGTACACTGGCTCTCAGGTAGATGACCACCTTCCGAGTGAAGGATGAGCCTATTAAGGAGAACTCTGGCAATAATCTTCCAGCAATGATTAAGACAGAGACACCTCCCCACACCAGCCCACTCCCCATGATTGTCACAAGAGAATCTATTTCCTTTACTTTTAAACAGATGGCCAATGGAGGCATTCTTGAATTCCTGGGGAATAATCTCCTCTTGCCATGTAATGCAGAAAATTTCAGTTAGCTTTTGTATGAGCAGTGGATCCCCTGCCTTGTAAATTTCAGCTGGAATAGAATCAGTACCAGGTGGTTTGCCACATGAGAGGAGCCTAATGGCATTCAAACCCTCTTCTTCAGTTGGAAATTTGGCTAGAGAGGGATTGGCTGCAACATGAGGTATATAGCCAATAGCTTTTGCAACGATTGATGACAGTCTGTTCAAAATGCTATGAAAATGTTCAGCCCATCTCTCCAAGATCATGTCCTTATCACTAATCCATGTGACTCATTCAGCTCTGAATAGCTGAGATGAACCATACATCTTTGGCCCATAAATAGCCTTCAGGGCATCATGAAAGCACTTTGGATTGCTACTATCAGCATAAAACTGAATTTCATCTGCCTTCTTACTAAGCTAAGAATCGTGCATCTCTCTAAGCTTTGCTTGCACTTTGCTTTTGATGGAGTTAAATGCTGGCTTCTTAGAGACAGATGAACTATGCTGCTGGCAAACCCTGTGTAGTTTCCAGTTTTTGTTTAGTAACTTTTGAATTATCCAATTATTTTCATCAAACCAATCTTGATGTTTGCAAGTGTTCTAGCCCAGATAAGTAAATGCAGTGCTGTACACCAAATCTCTGAAAGCTCTCCACTCCTTTTCTGCTCCACTGTTACCAAACATGTGCTGGCTCAGTTTTCTCTCCAAGTTAGCAAAGAACTGTTCCTGCTCAGAGCAGCTCTCTATTCTGTTGACATTAAGTCTTCTGATAGCTCTCTTGCCTTGGGGCCACCACTTTTATTGAATATGAATATGTAACTTGGAGAGAATAAGTCTATTATCAGTCCAGCACTCTGCACCACACATCACCTTCATCAATCTCACATCTAGTCTCTGTCTCTTCTCCTTACAATGCCATAGTCTATTAAATGTCAATGTTGGCTGCAAGAATGCATCCAAAGTTTTATTGCATTTTGGTAAATGGAAGCCAGTGTTGGTGATGAGAATGTCATGAGATGCACAAGTCTTCAGCTCTTGCTTTTTCCAGCTCCATTCCTCCCAAGGACTCCCTGCCATGTCTGATAGCCTGTGCCCGCTCTTGCACTAAATTCACCTAGAAATCATTTTAGCCAATCTGGTCGGTATAAAATGCTGTCTCAAGCTTGGCTTTATTGGCATTTCTCTAATCAATAATGATCTAGAGCATTTTTCCATATGACTAGAAATGGTTCTGATTTCTTCATTGGAAAATGGCTTGTCCATATCTTTTGGTCATTTATCAACTGGGGAATGACTTGTGTTCATATAGATTTGACAAAGTTCTATATATATTTTAGATATTAGACCTGCATCTGAGGAACATCAAAAATGTATAAAGAACTTTGTCACATACATAAGAATACGGGTCATTCCCCAATTGATAAGTGGCCAAAGGATATGAGCAGAGCCAAGAGGACATTGTATACAGTAACAACAATATTGTTTTAAGAATGACACTTGAATCAATAAGTTATTTTGACTTACAAATACCCAAATTAACTGTAAAAGACATATGAAAAAAGAAACTATCTGCATCCAGAGAAAGAAATGATAAATAGAAATACACATAGAACAATCTTACACATGCATATGTGTATATATGTATACATGTGTGTATATATACATATGCATATTATGTATGTGTGTGTATATATGGATACATAGTATATATATGTGTGTATATATATATACATACATATATTTATTTGTGTATGATGGTAGCCATCTGTAGGACAGGATGGGGGGGAAGAGAACAAAAGAAATTAATATGACAACTTTGTATATTTAAAAGGAATAGCAAATTGTACATAGATTTTCAGTTTCATGTGCAATCATCTTTTTTATTATACTATTTTAAGAAAATGCTTGTTTAATAAATTAAAAATAAAATAAATTTTAAAAAATCACCCAGAATTATAAACTTGTCCTCTTTTGCCACATTGATGATAAGGGTGTCCAGGTTTTTATAACATTTTTCTTTACCTCATCGGGGTTTGTCATGGTGGGAGCATATTCACTAATGATGGTGGCATGGTGTTTTCCTGCAATCATGTCATCATGAGCCTGTTGTTTACTCCTTTTGGTAGGCATACAAGCTTCTTCACTAGATTGGTTTTGATTGCAAAACCTATAGCAGCTTCACGGTACTCCCCTTCACTGTAGCAACTCCAGAAAAAAAAAAGCATGTATTCAGCTCTTACTTTATTTGCCAGACTCTTTTTCACTCAGGGCTACTATTTGGATGTGATACTTACTGAGTTCTTTTGCAATAAGAGCTATTCTTCTTTCATGTCTACTAGATTTCATGTTGTCTATAAGAATGCACACATTCTACGTACTGATGGTGAGTAGAATCATCTTTGCAAAAGTTTTTGTACATATTTGTGTGTGTTTTGACTGCAGGATGGTATCCCTGCCTGCCATGGTCAGCAGTTCAGGGTTGGGTGAAGTAGAGAAATTTTAGGGCACCTTTTCTAGCTTCTTCCTCACACCAGGAGGTGTGCCGTGTGGTCTTTCAAAAAGCTGCTCAGATACCCAGGGGGCTGCTGAATCCCCCACTGTTTCCAGTGAGAAGACAACCCTATGATTTGGGCCACCCATGAGCAGAATTGTGACTATAGCTCCTAGTGTATCTGCATCTGCTGCTTCATCACTTGCCTACTGATACAGGACTTTGAGATAGGTAAAGACAGTAAAATGGTGTAGGTGAGGTATTTTGATTTGTACATAAATTGGATTTAAATGAAGCAGAGTTGCACAAAGTCATCAGCCTCACTCTCTTCCAGTGTTATCAAAGTTCAGTGGCAAGACAAAGTTAAGATGACTGGTGATGCCTGACAATGCAATGGATGACTTCGGTGTATTTAATGTCTAACCAAGCTAACATTCCACAATACCTACTTAAGCTGCCTTCACGGCCATTGTAACAAATTGTTCTTATCTGTCCATTCTACCAAGGGAAATCATCACATGCTTAAGGTACACATGCCCCTAACTCACAGATGGTTTTGAGACCCCTCAGTTATCCTCAACCTGGTTTAGCCCATCTGTCAAAACAGTTTACTGGCATGTGGTCACTGAACATGCTACAGCTTCTTGGAGACAGAGATGAGAGTTGGGTGAATTAGATAGACACCAAAGGTAGAAAGTAGCCCTGGAAAGGGCTCAACAGCCCTCACAGCAGAGGTACTAGTCTTCCCTGAACACTCTCTACACCGTATTCTTATGATATCAATTAATGCAAGTTAATTGTATTAATACAAAAATTCTCATTGAGAGAATCTCAGTGAATGGCAGTCACTTGCTCCTAACACAGTCTTTCTCTGAGATGAAATACCTCAAGTAAGTCTTTAGCTGGACCTCTTTCCCATTTAATTCATGCCTTATTATTCTGCTGCCAACCTGAAATGGCAACATTTGGTGGTGTTGGTTGAAGAGGGCTCCCTTCCTTTTGGCCTGGGGAAGGCAGAGCAAATGCTTTTCCAAATAAAAGTTTGGGAACTTGACCTGGATTCTCATTCAAATGGAATGCTAACTTACTTTGACATAAAGTGGATTTTAGGGACACTATGGTTATGACCTTTTTCCTTCAAAAGGTATTTTGGGAGGTGGAGCCAAGATAATGGAGTGAAGTGAGTATTTTTTTTGAGCTTTCTCAATACACCCCTCAAAACAACTTTAAAAGACACCTGAAACTTAATTATAGGTGGGAAAAACCAACAACAAGTCACAGTGAGTCATTTATCCAGTCCAGGATAGCATAGGAAGACAGAAAGAGAAGCCTATGGACATTGGGGTAGAGGCTCGCTAGAGTTTTCCTCATCAGGATCTGAGAAGGGATGGTGATCAAGGTGGTAATGGCAATTGACTTGTCTAGCATATACTGCCTCCTGTTTCTCCCATAAGATGCCTTGTTGGATCAACCAGGCTGGTTTGTCTGCTTTGTGAGAAGTATTTGGTTGTCAGTCAGTGGGGATGGCTGGCCCCTTCTCCCCAGGAGTTGCTTCCCTGGATGATGGCTGTGAGAATTGAGCTAGGAGCAAGATTGGCAGTAGGGGCAGGAGAGAAGATATAGAGTTGCTGTCTGTCCCAAGGAGGGCTTGTGTGATTATATTATGGTTGGTGGCACTTGGTCAGCAAATGTTGCAGGTGACTATGAGAAATATATGTCCTCTTTTCAGAGTGATGTCTCTCATCAATGACTATGAAGACTGAGCTAGAAACAGGTCTGGTGGTTTGGGGGACACTGTTGTTCCCAAGGTTTTTGAGGTCAGGGTCCTGGTGTGTCTGTTAGGTTATGAGAAAAGTTAGGGGTCAAGGTCAAGGTGGTGGTGGTTTGAGTTACCTGGCACAAGCTGCCTCCTGGCTCTCCCTTGGGGAGCCTTGCTGTTTCAGCTCAGTTAGCTTGACTATATAACTAACATAATGTGGAAAAAATCAAGAAATCTGTAAAGTACTTCAGGACTACAGAGAAACAGAAATCACTTCTGGCTGAGAAGAAGGTGTTAGGGAGATCAAGAAGAGATGCACATCAAGATGGATGGAATTCGGAAAGATATAGATGAGTGTTGAGGATATTTCTGGATCTGGGACAATCATGAGTAAAGGTAGAGAAGCAAAAAGACTCAAGATGTATCCTAGTGTAATACACAATACATGTGGTACCTATGTCCACTCGGTAGGGTCTTACACCTTTCACTTGAGCCTATGAGCTGGCTCACTCATTCCAAACAGCATTTCATACTGGCAGGTTCCCAGAGAAAGAGCACAACTATGTGGTTATATTCAGATTATCCTAGGGAATAGATTCTGCCTACTTGCCACTTCAGTTCTTGAGCCCCTGCTGATGAGTTTCCATTTACATCAACTAGCCATTCATAGTCATGATACTTTTAGATCCTAAGCATAACCATTTACTTAGCAAAGGCAAAATAAATTATAATAAAACCACAGGTATTCATATATTAAAGCAATACACTTACAATTCATACATAAGGCTCTTTTACATTATCCAACTAAAGTACTCAGTAACAGTACAGTGGAGAGTGAGGAACCTACTAAGGAAACACATGAGGCTGGAAAACCCATGTACTCTGAATAACTCACAACTCTGGACTGCAGGCTTTGATGACACTAGTCTATTCAGAAATATCTGCACTATACAAAACTCCTCTACTGGTCCTTGCCATTCTCCAGCTGGTAAAATCTTCTTCTTTTCTCTTATCAATATAGCATTTATAAGCTCTTTCAATTCATAATCACCTATTAAATGGGTATCAAAAATGGATACTCCTGTATAGCCTGGGAATATTTTCCAATACAGGCTTAGGATCAAAATCTTTCCGGAAGGGTATGGCCTTTCAGAATTTACACTCTTCTAGCATATATTTTAGGGCATCAGGGGAGAAAATTAGTAGAATGACAGGAGTAATTAAGTTTTTTTTTCTTTTGTCAGGTTTTAATGTTTTTATATGAAAACCAAGACTCACACAATGTGATATAAAATGAGGAAGGTAGGATAAGAACCCCTTATGTGTGGCCATTTTCTTCAGTATGTCCAGAATTTGTCAGTGCAAGTTCTCCCTTCTCTACAGGAAATCATGGCCCTACTGTGGCCTAGAAGACAGCCTCTGAAAGTTTCTATGATGAAAGACAATGATTGCAAGCATATTCAATTAAATAAACTGTCTAAAAGAAGCCTTTTGGGAGTCTTGGAGTCCTTTGCTAAAGTCCTCCTCTGGACCCCAGCTCAGGTGAGCCTAATTTCTCAATAGCTACATCTCTGGAGCACCAGATCCCTACCAACATGGAAAGACTTTATCAGTTCAGAGGCCAAGCAATGGAATATGGTGATCTGAGAGCCAGCTAGCTAAGTCCTAAGAGCCTCAGCACTCAGAGGTGGTCTCTGCCAAGTGAGGACACTTTTTCAGCAATAATAACCCAATATGGAATTCCATAAAGTTGAAAAAAGTTTGTGATATGCATTGGTGGAGAGGGAAGACTCATTAACAACATTGGAGGTGCTTGAACCATTAAAGTATAAACTCTGAGAATCAGAAATAGAACAAAGAATCATTTGGGCAAGGTCAGCACACATTTATGGAGTGGCTGCTTTATGCCAGCCATTGGGATTCCAAAAAAGGCAAAAAAAAAAAAAAACAATGCCTCCCCTTCAAGGAGCTAGCAGCCTAATGGAGAGACAATAGGTAAACAATGATATATAAGCAAGATGTATACAGAATAAATTGAAGATAATCTCAGAGGAAAGTCAGGAGCATCAAGAAGGGTCAGGAAAGACCTGAAATGGGTCAGTTTCAGAATATGAGATTTAAGGTGGGCCTAAGGAAATCAGGAGATAAAGATGAGTAGGGAGAGAATTCCAACCACAAGCAGGAGATGGAGTGCATTGTTTAAGGAAGAACAAAGATAACAGTGTTCCTGGATCGTAGAAGGAAGTAAGATACAAGTATGGAGAAGTAAGAAAGGGGCAGGTCACAGAGGACTTTAAAAGCCAAAAAACAAAAATAGCTCTTGTTGACTTCATGAGATCATAAGAACACTTCAAGGCAGCTAGGTAATTCAGTGGATAGAGTACAAGGCCTGGAGTTGGGAAGATCTGAGTTTGAATCCATCCTCAGACACTTATTAACTATGTGACCCTAAGAAAGTCACTTAACCTCTGTTGGCATCAGTTCCTTCAATTATGATAATAATAATAAATACCTTACAGGGTTGTTGTGAATATCAAATAAGATTTGTAAAGTGCTTAGCACAATGCTTAGCGTAGTAGATGCTTAATAAATGCTTATTCCCTTCCCTTATTTCCCATCAGCACATATGCCTTAGAAAGAGTTTGATCATGTGAATGTTAAACTCGTATTTTCCATTCACAAGAACATTACTTCTACTAATAACAATGTTAATTGGGATAGATATTTGACCTGTGATATCACTGGATTATGAAACTCCCAGGGCCACTCAGTATGTGTCAGAGACAGGGCTTAAAACCAAGTCTTACTGATTTTGAGGCCAGATCTCTATCCACTACACCATGCTTCTCTCACTAATGATAATAGTAGTTGGAATTTACTAAAAAGCTTGAGTCTATAAAGCATATCCCTTACATTATTTCCTTTGGGCCTCATAATAAACATCTTAGAGAGGGAATATTATTATTCCCATCTTGCAGATAAGAAAACTGAGGATCAGAGATTAAGTGGATTGCTGTTGTTCTATTGGTCAGTCATTTTTCAGTCGTGTCCAATACTTTTAAAAAAATTTATTTAGTATTTTATTTTTCCTCAAACATATAAAAACATTTTTAAAAAATTTTGAATTCCAAATTCTCTGCCTCCCTCCTCTACCTCTTCATTGAGAAGAAAAAAAATTTTATAAAGGTTATACACATGCAGTCATGCGAAACATATTTTCATATTAGTTATGTTGTGAGAAAAAACAAAAAAAGAAAAGAAAAATAAAGAATTTTTAAAAGTATGCTTCAATCTGCATTGAAATCCCATCAGTCTTTTCTCTGGGGATGGATAGCATGTTTTTAGTGTAAGTCCTTCAGAACTGTCTTGGATCATTGCATTGCTGAGAATAGCTAAGTCATTCACAGTTGATCTTTGTACAATATTACTGTTACTGGGTACGGTGTTCTCCTGGCTCTGCTTATTTCACTTTGCATCAATTCAGGTAAGTCCAGGTTTTTCAGAAAGAATCCTGATCATCATTTCTAATACCACAATAGTATTCCATCACAATCATAGACCACAACTTGTTTAGCCCTTCCTCAACTGGGCAACCCCCCCCCACCAGTTTCCAATTCTTTGTCACCATAAAAGAGCTGCTATGAATATTTTTATACATATAGGTCTTTTTCCTTTTTGTTTTTTTTTTATCTAGTTGGGATACAGACCTTGTAGTAATACTGCTGGATCAAAGGGTATACATGATTTTATAGCCCTTTAGGCATAGTTCCAAATTGTTCTCCAGAATCATTAAAGCAGTTCACAACTCCACCAACAGTGTGTTGGTGTCTCAGTTTTCCCATATCCCCTCCAACATTTGTAATTTTCCTTTTCTGTCATAGTTCTGTCATATTTTGTCAAACCTAATACATTTGAGGTGATACCTCAGAATTGTTTTAATTTGCATTTCTTTATGACTACAAATATGCATCTTATATGACTATAGTTAGTTTTGATTATTTCATCTGAAAACTTCCCATTCATATCCTTTGACCATTTTATCAATTGGAAAATAAATATTCTTATGAATTTGACTTAATTCTCTATATATTTGAAAAATGAGGTCATTATCAGAGATAGTTGCTATAATTTTTCTCCAGTTTTCTGCTTTCCTTCTAATTTTGGTTGCAATGGTTCTGATTGTGCAAAAACATTATTTTTTAAAATTTTATATAATCTAAATTATCCATTTTACTTTTTGTAATGCTCCATATATCTTGTTTGGTCCTAAATTCTCCCATTATCCATAGATCTGAAAGGTAAAGTATTCCATGCTCTCTTAATTTGCTTATGGTATCACCATATGCATGTAAATTTACATGTGTAAATCATTTACCCATTTTGACCTTATCTTGGTATATGCTGTGAGATGTTGATCTGTACCTAATTTCTACCATACTGTTTTCTTCTTCATTGGATTTTTTGTGCCTCTTTTGCCATTTAAGCTATTCTGTTTTTTTTTTAAGGCATCCTGGCTCTTCACTCTTCTCTGTCCTTTCATCTACACAAACCTAAACCAGGTGAGTAATCTCTACAGCCATATATCACTTTACAGACTCTAGGGGGGGGATTTGAATCTGGAGTCCATGGACCTCCTAGAGGTCTGTGCTTAAATTTCAGAGGGTCTATGAATTTAGATAGGGAAATATATATTTTTTATTTCAATATAATTTCTTTCCTTTGTAATTCAATATATTTTATTGTGAGCATTTAAAAACATTGTTCTGAGAAGGGTTCCATAGGCAACACCATGTTGCTCAAGGTGTCCATGACACAAAAAAAGTAACAAACTATGCTTTAGAGGCTAAGATTCAGTTTTGAATATTTACCTGATTGTTCTCCTGGAATTTCACTATAGAACAGGAGGGAAAAGAATTGTTTACATTAAGATGTGGGGCCTAGTCCATGACCTCCACTAATCTTTGAGATGCTCAGCCCATTTACTAAAAAGACAGTGACATATGTAAAATTACCCAGCAATCAGAAGGACAGTTAATTAGAGTGTAGCTCTCTCCCTATCACTTTCTTTTCTTTGCCCTACTGCATTTGGAAAAATGCCCATTAAGAGTAGAAAACCTTGAAGAGAAGAATTACCAGAAAAGAATCTATGTGTAAAGTACATGGTGAATGTGGGGAGAAACAATGGGAAAGACAGGAACAGAAAAAGTGGAAAGGAAGAAGAATTTTTACATAATCAAAGAATTAGTCTTAGACTTTATATATCATCTGGACTTGCTCCCCAGTTTTACAGAGGATAAAAATGAGGTCTAAAGGGATGGAGTGACTTCAATCAATCAGTTAATAGACATTTATTAATTGCCTGGTATGTTCCAGGCACTGTGCTAAGCTAGAAATATCACAGCTAACAAAGCAATGGGACAGGATTCATGCTCAGGTCTTCTGACCCAAATTTCTGGTCCCTTCCACCCTCCCAGACTTCCTCCCAATGACTCAGTGATGAGGTACATAGTTAGATTTTACTTTTTCTCTTCCAGAGTTGCAATTTCAGTACTTTCGATGGAGATAAAGCAAAGGTTCAAGCTCCACCTACCTGTTCTCATACATTTCCTGGCAGATTTGCATATGACCTTGTTAGAAGGCCACCAAATGCCCATACTTACTTCCTAGTTACCTAGGGTACAAGGCAGATGGGAAAAGACCTAAGAAAATAGAGAGACAGAGATAGAGAAAGTTAGAGAAACAAAGATAGAGACAGAGAGACAGAAAAGTGGAGTATGAGAAAGAAAACTTAAAGAGAGTTGAGTATAAGAATGTCTAAGGAGATAACTGAAACTCATTGCAAAAGGAGGAATGAGTTGAGTATTTCAATTTCATTATGTTGACCTTGGTAACCAAACAAATTAGCATGCAACAAGAATATAATAATTGCTAATTGAAGGAGAATAAGAAGGCAGCTAGATGGCTGAGTGGAGAGAAGGCTAGACCTGGAGTCAGGAAGCCTGAGTTCAAATCCAACCTCAGACACTTCCTGGCTATGTGATCCTTGACAAGTCACTTAACCTCTGTTTACCATAATCCACCAGAAAAGGAGATGGGAAACCAATCTAGTATCTTTGCTAAGAAAACCCTTTAGAAGACACAATAACAACAAAGAAGGAGAAATAACAAAGGTAATGATGGAATAGTTCCTAGCCCAAGGCAGCTAGCCAGAGGCACCAAAGAGAAAGTAAAAGTATGGAAACCTTGCCTTACAAAAGCATAGGGATTCAGAATTTTACAGAGACCTACACAGCACGTGTTATATTTGTGTTTCTTCAAATAACAAGCAATATCGACTTTTCCCAATTCCAAGTCAGTGTCTTGCTGAGATGAAGTGAAAAAGCTGAAGAATAATGATTTGCATTGCTGAAGTGCTTTAAGGTTTTCAAAGTACTTTACAGCCATTATTTTATTTGATCCTCTCAATAACCCTAGGAAACAGGGGCTATTATTATTCTCATTTTACGTGTGAGGATACTGAGGCTGAGCTGCTCAGGTTTAAACAGCTAAGCAAATGTCTGAAGAAGGATTTGAACTCAAGTCTTCCTGATCCCAAGTATAGAGCTCTAGCCACTGAATCACCTACCTGCTGTGTATCTTTACTTTCCCCTGTAGCACAGAATATGAACTTTTCATTGAAAAAATGGAAGGAGTACCTCAAGGAGGAAACAAAAAAAAAGAAGGATGTGAAGGGGTGGAGAAAATCCTAAATTGGAGGATGAGGTGAGAAGGTTAAAGGATCTGAGAGAGTTAAAGAGGAAAGGAGTAGCATTGGCCATTTGGAATCAAGTACTAGGTGTGAGGCCTATCCCAGAGAAGGGACAGCTGGACCATCTGTGGAGGAAGCTACTTTTGTTCACCAAGGAATGATGGGTGACATCAAGTCAGCGGTCACCTAGGAATAATAGAAAAAAAAAGGTTAGAACAGTGGGGGCAATCTAATATAATCACATTCAATAGGGATAGAAGTCAATGTTCTGCATTTAGGTTCCAAAAAATCTACTTTGCAAGGATTAAGGGGGTGGGGGGGTGGAGTCAACAATGGATGTGAAAGTTATCTTGGGGTCTTAGTGGATTGATTCTAAGGTCAATATGAAAAAATAGGGGGACTTGTCAATAAAAGGTAACATTTCCCCACACCCCACTGAGTGGTGTAGTATCTAAAACCCAGGATAGGAATGGCTCCAGCCCAGCACACATCTGAAGGATTACCCTTAGTGAATGTGCCCCATTTTAGGAAGGACATTGACTAATTGAAGATATTTCTAAGAATAGGAAACAGAAAACTGAGAAGATTGGAAATGGCTTCATGCTAGGTTTGCCTGAAAGGTCTGGACAAGATTAGCCTAAAGAGAAGACCTAGAGGTGAGGGGGTTATGATACAGGAGCTATCTTCTAGAATTCAAATAGCTGCCATTGGAAGCTGGGATTGTACTCATCTCACCTAGCCCCAGAAGGGTTGGGAACGATGAGTAGAATTTGCAAATAGGCAGATTTCTACTTAGGATCACGGGATCACAGATTTCTAATTGGAAGAGGCCATTGATCCAAAGAGTGTAATTTGATTAATGGATAAGGACATATTGTAAGGAAATGCTTCTTAACCAACAGAGCTCTCCAACAGTGGGATGGATTGCCTGTAGAAGGAGGGCATTCCCCCTTCATGGGAGTCTTCAGACAAACAAGGGTGGATCACTTGTTGGAGGATATCTGGGATATCTGGGATCCCTAAGATCCATCTCGCTCCAACTCTGTATTTATTTGAAGATTCCTCAATTCTAAGATTCATTGATTCTGAGGACTCCCTCCCTCTTCCCTGGCCCCCTACACCCCCATGCTAAGTCATCCTTTGAGCTTTTCATTTCCTCTTTATTCACACAGAAAAAGAAAATCAAGCTCTGCTGGATGAGAAGGAAACAGAAGAGTACCATTCAGGAAAGTCATTAGTGAAAGGGAGACATAAAAGAATAAAGCATATTTGTATAAATATCATACAAACTTTTGATATGCATGAAAGGTGACGGCAAAGAACACTTGACCGCATCATTTAGAAAACAAGTTAATAAGGGTTCATATCTCCCCCCAGAAAACCAACAACTAATGTCATCCAATAAGATCTTTAGTCACTAATAACATAAACTAAACTGATTTGACTTTCACTAGAGTGAGAAAATCTAAAAGTCATGTATCTCATAGTTTCCTGATTGTCTTAATTAGCTACTGAACATATCATGTCAGTTTCTTCTTTCATCATCCATGAATAATTCCTTTTATCCTTTGTGGCAAGAATCAACAGTGAGATAACTTCTTCTGACACTATATTTTCCAATTAAACCAAAAAGTGTGCTTTCTATAGCACTTCAGGGCTCCCGAGGCTTAAAACCAATTTCATCTTACAACATTATGATTCGTGAAGTCACAGTGACGGGAACCACACTGTCTGAAAAGGGGATTTCCACAATTAGTATTGATCATTGACAACGAGGTGTTTGGACCTGGTACTCCCCATGTTTTATGAAAAAGTGATCTGACTTTTCACCACAAGGCACATGTTTCCTGCTCCTCTAAAAACACTTTTACAGCTTGTTAGGCAACTAACAAACCATTTAAAAATGATTGAGCTCAGTGTTTACACAATGCACCCTATTAGTTTCAAATGGCCTCGGTGTATTGGTTAAAAAAAAATTAATAAGCATTAGAAGTAGTCTCAGTAAATATTTACAGGACCAGCTTGAATGGCTCTGACAGACATCTCCATTAAAAGATGCTTTTCTCTTCTGATTCTTTCTGTTAGGGGAAGAAAAGCTGAGAAAATAACTGAAATGAAAACAACAGTGACCTTCCCTTGTTAAATTTCTATTGGGAGCTTGAACATACCTGATCCCATTAACTTGACAGGTGTTATATAGCCAAGTGGGCTACTAAAAAAAAATAAAAATGCATTAAGAAAATATTAGATCATTATAAACAGAGACATGTCAGGAAATTAAATGTTAAAACTATAATAATGTGCATCAATCCTATTTACTGAAATGTGAACATAGTACTGATGATTTGGGAATTTTTTAACAGTACATAAAGACAAAAAGATAAGATGTTTCTTACATATTTCTGGAAAGTGAAAAAAAAAGATTTTTTTCCTAAAAAAGGAAAACTTAACTCAATTATCAAATCTGAGAGTTGCTTCCATTTCTTCACTTTCAACAGGCATAGAATTTCACAGCTACTTAATTCAGCTCTGCAGAGAGAGACTCCAGCTGTCCTCTGTGGGTGGAAGGAAGCAAAAATGCTTGAGCACCCAAAGGTGCTTTGGGCAAGTTGTGAAGGGCTGCTGCATAGCCCAAAGGTCTCCTTGCAAAGAAACAATCACAATAGCACTACTTTATAGTGGTCCTTTGAGATCCCCAGTGGAAACCTAGACAGATTGAGAGATAGCTATGAAGGTAGAAGATTTAGAGACATAGGGAGCAACATATACATATATATGCTCAGCACAGTGCGTGGCACATAGGATGTGCTTAATAAAGGTAAAGTGGCATGCTCCACACAATTGCATAGATGCCCGGAATTATGTGTGCATTCATAAACACATATGTATACACATGTACAGATATATAGATGGGCTCATATACACATGCATGTCTACACCTTTATCTATGTGCTTTGCAAGCTGGTACCAGTGGGCCACATGCTCTGCCAAGTCCTACTAAGCTAGAAAGAAACTGAGTGCTAGTCAGGCAAACTGACCCTACCGGCCTTCCCAGGCCAGGGCAACAGAAGTTCTGACTCTCGTTACTTGATCAACCACAAGGGGGCGCATCTTTCAATCACAACATCTCAGAAATTGTCTTCAAAGTTGTAGGAGGAAGTGGGTTCTGTTCTGACTTGGTGAAGGGAATAGCTACACTGAGGAAATACAGTTATAAATACTATAGAATATATGTACACATATAGGCGCGGATAAAAACAAAATGTGAACTCTATTCTCTGTTTCAGTCCCTCTCACTCCCTGACTGCCTCTTGTCTCTCTTGGAAGTCTGTCTCTGTTTCTCTTCCTGTCTCTTTGTCTGTCCAGCCTCTGTCTGTCTCTCCCTCCCATCTCTCTCTGTCTCTCTGTGTGTCTCTGTTTCTGTGTCTCTGTCTCTGTTCCTCTGTTCCTCCTCCTCCTCCTCTCTCTCTCTCTCTCTCTCTCTCTCTCTTCTCTCTCTCCTCTCTCTCTCTCTCTCTTTCTCCTTTCCTCCCTCCCTCCTCCCTCCCTCTCTCTTTGTCTCTGTCTCTGTCTCTTTCAGAGACCAGGTGTGGAGTCACAGAGCTAGTGTGTGCCAGATAGGACTCACACCCAGGTTCAGCTGCCCCTGAGCTATCTAGACACTACAGCAAGGTTCCTCTTGTGGAACATTTCAGGAAACACATATGTGCTGGCATTTGTGTACATGTCTATATACGTTAATGGTTGTATACATGTGTGTGCACAGCCTTTGTGGGAATATATCATATACATGATGCATTCTCTGAAATCTTTGACATTTGAAAAGCACAAATTTTGAGGGTTTTGAGGGTTAACTTGAATAAAGTGACTGCTTTCTCCGGCTGGGATGGATTAAGAAAGCAAAGTCTTGCAAGATTTATGAAATCATTTTCTCTAACTTGTTCAATCTTCGGTTTGGGGGCAGGGCGATTCTCCTGCAGTCTGCACTTTCTTCAGATTTGTGAGCCATTAGTGAGTGTCCAATTCAGCTCTTCAGCTGCTCGAATGTCATTTCGTCCTCCAACATTATAGTGTGGGGAGGGCAGCTGCAAGAAGAACTTGTAAAACACAATGACAAATCCTCTCTTTAACAAGGAAAAGTCAGCGTTGAATATGTGGAAAGTGATTCTCTAGCTCCTGGCTGAGCCCTTGCCCCTATTTCAATATGAAATAGAAAATAGCAGTTTTTAAGTGTTTGGACTCTTGATAGGAATATTAGGAATCCCAGATCTTACTTGAGTCTTTCCGAATGTTTTCTCACGATCAAACACAGATCAAGAGTCAAAGGTGCTACTTGTATTGGTGATATTCATTGCTATTATTGATAATGTGATCATCACATTTTAAACATTTAATTGAACAAGATGAGAAGTAAGATGACAAGGATAAGAATCATCATTGCTGGCACCCATCCTACGGCATCAGTTTTGCAAAGTTGTGCCCAGGCATGAACTCACGTGAGCCCTGAAATGAGCCAGCAAGGCAGATGTTAAGGAAGAACCCAGGGTCAAAGACAGAAGGTGCTTTGACAAGGCTCACATAGCTAATATGTGTCGAAGGATGGATCAGTCACTCAGTCAGTCAATAAGGATTTGTTAAGCACCTTCTGTGTGCCAGGAATGGGCCAGGTTTGGGGGATAAAAGTATTAAAATGAAAAAGTCCCTACTCCCAATTAGTTTACAAACCAATGTTAGGCATGAGTGCATGGAAAATCTCTACACTATAAGCCTGAGGTAATGAAATAACATATGCACATATGTGCATATACACACATGTGGGTTGTGTGCAAACACAAGGTAGTTTGAGAAAGGTCAAAGTGAAGGGTGGGATAATCAGGAAAAGTGCATTTAGGGTTATGTTCCATCTTAAAAGGGAGGGATTCTGTGAGGTGGGGTTAAGGAGGAAATGTTTTCCAGGCATGAGAGATAGCCAGAGCAAAGGTATATTGGAGATAGAGGGTTATCTGTGAAAAATAGGAAGAAGGGTAGTTTGGCTAGACTGCAGAGTGTAGGAGAAGGAATAGTGCCCAGTTAGGCTGTTAGGGCCAGATTGTGAGGGCCTTTGAAAGTTAATAGAGGAGTTGAGCTTTTGTCCTGGAGGAAGTCTGAACACACTGCAGGTGGTTGAGCAGGGGAGTCTCATGGTAACATCTGGGCTTAGGGAAAATTGTTTCGTCAACTGGGTTTCAAATTGACTACAGTGGGAAGTGACTTGAGGAGTTGCGGCTAGTAGAACACTATAGGATGTCCCCTAAGGCGATGGCTATAGGAGTAAAGAGAAGAGGTCAAGCACGAAAAGTCAAGGATGTAGAGTGTGACAATTATCTGGATATATGGGATGAAGGAGAGTCCAGGACAATATAAAGTTATAGACCCGAGACCCTGGAAGGATAGTAGTGCCTTCAATAAAAAGAGTGATATCTGGAAGAGGGGACGGCTTAGGACAGGGATGCTTTACTTTTTTATATGTGTTCTGGATCCCTCTGCCTAATGCAGCCTGATGACCCCTTCTCAGAAGAAGAAGAAAAAAGTCCCTAAACACAGAAAATAAAATACATAAGATTACAAAAGAAACCAGTGATATTGGAATACAGTCCATAGAGAGGAAGACGGTGATCATCTCATAGCAAGACCGATGACTATAATCATTTGAAAGTAAAGATGAATGTAAATGACATTTTTGGGGTATTTGCAACATCTGTAATGTTGCATTGTGACAAAATCACAGGTTCCTATAGGTCGTTGCTTTTGTTCTTAATGGAAGGAAATGCTAACTTTTGTTTAGGTGTTAGTGAAAATAAGGATTCCCCCTCCTTATCCAAGTTCATGGACCACCTGAGGTCTATGGCTACCAGGTTAAAGCATTTAAGGAGAAAGACGAGTTCAGTTTTAGACAAACTGACTTTACTTTATCTTTGGGACATCTAGTTGGAAATGTCTTAATAGACACTTGGTGATAGAGATCTGAAACTCCCAGGAAAACCTGATTCTGGATGTGTAGGTCTGGGAGTCTGACCAGATGCTAGTTTTACCCTTAGGAGCTAATTGGAACCTGTGTTTTCCTAACTCTCAGGCCAGACCCTTCCCACTATAAACCTTTGCTTATGGAACTAAATCCACTGTGAACAAAAATGGAAACTTTGTTTTAAATAAATCATACAATTCTAAAAAAAAAAAAGTCTTCATTGGAATCACTTACTAAAAGCCAGCATTGATTTTTATTAAATTCAGTGCTGGGGAGGTTGACATTAGTGTAGAAGTTAAATAAAACAGCAAAAAAAAAAGCCTTCACCACATAGAAATTATACACACACATTAATCCTACAGTCAGAAGAAAGCATTTAAATACAAACCAGGAATAGACAGAGACATTTTAAAAAGCAATCTAAAGCATTTGGCAAACATAATAAATGTTTGTTGAAGAAGATTGACCCACTCTGGGACTGTGGAGACAGCAAACCAAATCTTGTGAGATGGAGTCAGTTACTGTTAGGGGAAAAGTTCTCTACTTAAACATGTTCATCAACAAATGAAAAAATGAAGAGATCAAAAAATAGGGAATATAACGCCAGTAAGAAGAAGAGTAAAAAGAAGTAAAGCAACACATGAAAAAGCCACTAATAAACAGAGAAATAGAAAATGAGAAGGTATGGGAAAAACAACAAAACTATTACACTAATACATGAAATAAGGAGGTTTTTAAGACTAATAAAACAGACAATAACTAATTTGATAAAAAAAATAACTAATGTTAAAAATGAAAAAAGAGAAATTTTACAGATGAAGAAGTAATAAAGGAAACTGAGAGGAACCATTTGGTCCAGTTATATGCCAAGAAAATTGATCATTTGAAAAAGATAGATGAATAGTTACAAAAATGTAAAATACCCAGACTTATAGATGAAATAGAGAATTTAAATAGTGAAACTACAGAACAAGGCATATAATTAAACCATAAATGAACTCCCAAGAAATAAAACCCAGGCCCATTTGGACTTACAATTCAATTCTCTCAAACCTCCAATGAATAAGTAACTCTAATATAACAAAATGAGTTAAGAAAAGAATGTAGAAGTAAGAGAACTCTACTAAATACTTTATATGAAACAAATATGAACCTGACACCTAAGCTTGTGCAAGATAAAACTGTAGAGCAATAACTCATCAGTATCTATATAAAATATTGAATACGATGTTAGAAAATAATATATGAAGACATAGATATAGAAAAAAACTATCCACTATGATTAGGATAAAGAGAGAAAGAGAGAGAGACAGAGACAGAGACAGAGAGAGAGAGACAGAGAGACAGAGAGACAGAGACAGAGAGAGAGAGAGAGGCAGTGAGGAAGTTGATTAACATTAGGAAAACTATAAGCATAATAAGTCATTAATAATAACAAAAATACATGTTTTTTGACAGTTGCAGAAAAACTTTTGACAAAACATAGTAATCATTCATGTTAAAACACACACAGAGTGCTAGAAAGCATAAGAATAAATTTGCATTTCCCCCAAATGGTAATCAATATCTAATTAAGACCTTAAACTACTATCATCTCTGATGGAGAAATACCAAAGGCCTTTCCAACAAAATTGGGGAAAAGCAAGGGTGTCCATGAACATCAGTATTACTTCATATAGTTAAATATTAACCTTAACTCTAATTCCCTTAGTATAATTTGAGGACTGATAGCTATAATGATAAGGAAAAAAGAAAGAAAGAAAAGAAAGAAAGAAAGAAAGAAAGAAAGAAAGAAAGAAAGAAAGAAA
>NW_020954577.1:17451628-17456068 GCF_900497805.2 Vombatus ursinus | reverse complement strand
GAAGGAAGGAAGGAAGGAAGGAAGGAAGGAAGGAAGGAAGGAAGGAAAGAAGGAAGGAAGGAAGGAAGAAAGGAAGGAAGGAAGGAAGGAAGAAAGAAACAAAGAAACAAAGAAAGAAATTAGGGTAATAAACATAGCCAAATGTAGTGGATAGAGCACTGGCCCTGGAGTCAAGAGGACCTGAGTTCAAATCCAGCCTAGGACGCAAAATACTCACTAGCTGTGTGACCTGGGGCAAGTAACTTAACCCCATTGCCTAGACCCAAAAAAGGGGGGGGGCAGCTATGTGGCACAGTGAATAGAGCTCTGGCCTTGGAGTCAGGGGGACCTGAGTTCAAATCCAGCCTCAGACACTTAACACTTACTAGATGTGTGACCCTGGGCAAGTCACTTAACCCTGATTGTCTCACCAAAAAGCAAAAAATAAATAAATAAATAGATGAATAAATGAACAGATAGATAGATAGATAAACAGAGCCAAAGAGAAAATGAAGCTACCTCTATTTGCAGATGAAGTTGCGATATGTGTAAAGGATCCTAGAGAATCCTATGAATTCAGTGAGATATAGGTTACAAAATAATCACACAAAATTATTAGCTCATCTATATATTATTAACAAAAGCTAGGAAGAAGATGCAGGAAAAGGAATCTTATTCAAAAAATATAAAATATGCACACTATATAGAATATTTGGAAGTTTAGCTGCCAAGACAAACCCAGGGATTATATAAACACAATTACAAAACACTTTTCACACAAATGAAACAGATCTAAAAAATTGGAGAAATATTAATTGCTAATGAGTAGGCTGAGCCAATATAATAACAATGACAATTCTACCAAAATTTAATTTACTTATTCAGTACCATACCAACAAAACTATGCAAAATTATTTTATAGAGCTAAAAAAATTCATCTGGAAGACTGAAAAATCAAGAATATCAAGGGAATCAATAAAAAAAAATATGAAGGAAGGTGAACTAGTAGTACCATATGTCAAACAAATGATCATCAAAACAGAGGCAGGTAGGTATCACAGTGAATGGAGTGCAGTGCCTGTAATCAGGAAGACTCATCTGCCTGAGTTCAAATCTGGCCTCAGACACTTACTAGCTGTGTGACCCTGGGCAAGTCACTTAATCTTGTTTGCCTCAGTTCCTCATCTTTAAAGTGAGTTGGAAAAGGAAAGGGCAACCCACTCCAGGATCCCTGCCCAGAAAACTCCAAATATAATCTTGAAGACTTGGGCATGACTGCATAATGACTTAACAACAACCACAATCATCAGAACCATCTGGTACTGGTTAAGAAATAGAGTGGTGAAGCAGTTGAATGGATTAGGTACACAATGCGCACTCAGTGAATGACCATCATTTTCTTGTGTATGATAATCCCAAAGATCCAAGCTTTTGGAGCAACAACTCACTTTTGATAAAATAAAATCTGGGAAAACTGGAAAGCTGTTTGGCAGAAACTAGGTACAAACCAACATCTTATATTGTATAACAAGCAAAGGTCAAAATGGGTACATGATTTAGACATAAAGGGTGGTAGCATAAGCTAATTAGGGGAGCATGGAAATTTTTACCTGTAGGATCCGTGGATAATGGAAGAATTTATAACCAAATAAGAAATAGAAATGGATATGAAAAGTAAAATGAATAATTTTGATTACATGAAATTATTTGTCTTTTTTCTTAATAATTGATTTTTTTCCAATTACATGTAAAGATAGTTTTCAACATTTATTTTTGTAAAATGTTGAGTTCCAAATTTTTCTTTCTCCCTTCTTTGCCTCCCCCCTTCCCAAGACAGCAAGAAATCTGATTTTGGTTACACCTGTACAATTATGTTAAACATATTTTCACATTAGTTGTGTTGTGAGAGAATAATCAGAACAAAGGGGGAAAATCACGAGAAAGAAAAACAAACAAACGAACAAAAGTGAAAATAGTCTGCTTTGATCTGCATTCAGACTTCATAGTTCTTTCTCTGGATGTGGTTAGAACTTTCTGTCGTGAGTCTTTTGGAATTCTCTTGGATCATTGTATTGCTGAGAAAAGCTAAGTCCATCATAATTAATCATTATGCAATGTCGCTATTGCTGTGTACAATGTTCTCCTGGTTCTGCTCCCTTCACTTAGCATCAGATTACATGAAATTAAAAAGGTTTTGCACAAACAAAACCAATGCAGCCAAGGAAACAGGAAAAAATTACAACTAATTTCTCTGATAAAGGCCTCATTGCTCAAATAGAAAACACAGTTAAATTTAAAAAGAAAATACAAGTCATTTTCCAATTGATAAATGGTCAAATGATATGAATAAGCAGTTTTCAGAAGAAATCAAAACTATCTGTAGTCAAATTAAAAAATGCTCTAAATTACTATTGACTAGAGAAATGCAAATTAAAACAACTCTGGGGTACCACTTCACAGCTTTCAGATTAGCTAATAAGGCAAAAAAGGGAAATGACAAATACAGGAATGGATTTGGGAAAAATGGGACACTAATGCACTGTTGGTGGAGTTGTGAACTGATCCAACCATTGTGGAGAACAATCTGGCACTACACCCAAAGGGCTATCAAACTGGGCACATCCTTTGACCCAGCAATAGCACCAATAGGTCAGTACCCCAAAGAGATCAATGAAAAAAGGAAAAGAATCTATAGATACAAGAATATTTATAGAAGCTCTTTTTTTTGTGGAAACAAAGAATTGGAAACTGAGGGGATGCCCATCAATTGGAGAATGGCTGAACAAGTTGTGTTTTATGATTATGATGGGATTCTATTGTACTATAAGAAACGATGAGCAGATTGGTTTCAGAAAAACCTGGGAAGACTTATATGATCTGATGCAAAGTGAAGTGAGCAGAACTGGGAGACATTGTGCACAGTAACAGCAACGTTGTAATAATGATCAACTATAAATGACTTAGCTATTTTGATAAATACAATCATCCAAGACAATTCCAAAGGACTCATGATGAAAAATGTTGTAATTGACGGAGTCTGAGGGCAGATTGAAGCATTTTTTTTCAATTTTTTCTTTATTTTCTTGCTTTTCTTTTTGCAATATGGCTAATATAGACATATGTTTTCTATTACTTCACATGTATAATCAACAGCATACTGTTTGCCTCCTCAGTGGATGGGGGAGGGGCAGGAATAAGGAATTTGGATCTCAATTTTTTTAATGAATGTTACAATAAATAAATAATAAAAATTTAAAAATAAACAAAATATATATTATTCAGGAACTTAATCTACCAAAATGTAATCAGCATTGATATGAATATAAGCATAAAACATTTTTAACAGAAACAAAGACAAATACTTGGAGAGATATTACTTGCATGTGGTTGGGCTGCACTAATATAATAAAAATAAAACCACAAGGTTAATTAATTCAAAGATTTACTGCCACACCAGAAGGTTATTTTCTAGATCTAGACAAAATAAAAGAAAAGAATTTGAAGGAGCAAAAGTTCAAGAATATCAGAGGAAGAAATGGTAAGCATTTGGGGTTGAGTAATATTAATCAAGTCCCCTGATTCTTTCTAAAAGTGATGCTAATTCCTGTCCAGGATCCAATGACAGATTTCATGGAGATTCAAGGTACTACCACAAACCAAGTAGAGGTGCTTTATGACGTCTAAAGGCGACATTTTCAGCGCTCCACCAAAAGGACATCTAAAAATTGTGAAGTACTTCTCTGCTACATGTGCTTCTATGCTTGAGCCCATGCATTTTGTATGTCCTTGTGAGAGAGGGCATTACAGGATTCGGGAGAGATGCTTTGTATTAATTGTTCTTATTCTGTCACCTTAGTAAATATCCCTTTCTAAAAGCTACCTGAGGCTGACTAACTGATTTCAAATGAAAAACATTGAGAAAAGCACATGATGGGGGCTCATAAACTATAAAATTATCAAGAACTCCCCTGCCCCACTCTAGGACTCTGAAGGGACAAGTAGTAGTCATTTTCTGGGTACTTAAAATGGCAATGGAATTGGAGTTCTTATAGTGGCTCTTGAGCATGTGCTATATAACAAAAAATAGAAGTAATGAAAGGGATCCAGAAACAATAGATCTTGATTTACTATAAAACATATATATATATATATATATATATATATATACACACACATATATATATAGCATATATATATAGCATATATTTACTATAAAGCATAGTCATCAAGGATTCAGTTGGAGGAGAGAGAGAGGAGGTGAAGATGATGTCTGCAATGCCAGAGGCATGGTTTGGAGGGCTCCTAGAAATCAGGCTCACATCACTTCCCAGCCACCATTTGCAAGTACTGCTAGCCTGAGACTAACCCCTTCCCTCTGCCTCTTTAGCTTCCCCTTCTGTGTTATCCTATAAGCTCAGTCTAGGCAGGGACTATCTTTTGCCTTTCTTCATATGCCCAGTG
>NW_020954577.1:17441449-17451228 GCF_900497805.2 Vombatus ursinus | reverse complement strand
GTACCTCTGAGATGGATATGACAATGTGCTAAGTGAGGTGAGAAGACGTCACTAGGGAAAAGGTCAATGGTGGAAGAGAGGACTTAGGATGCCTTCGATGAGGAAACAGCATTTGAATCAAGCATTAGAAGTTGGAGTTGAACAGATGAAGAAGGTTGGCAGAGGTGAGGCATGTGGTTTGCTGTAACATGTGCTATGTCTAGAGTCAGAGAACATCAGCTCAAATGGTCACTCTAATATGACCTTCATGGTTATATGTGCACATGCTTTATTCCCTTCTACATTAAACAGCCATGACTTTGGAGGTGTGCATCTTCACATTCCTAGTACCAAACATGATGCCAGTGTACAAAAGAGGTAGTGGCCAATAAGACATGTTGATCTAGTGAAATAATCAGTGAATAAAAATCATATTATAATCTGGAAAATGACATTCCAGTGAAATCTATAGAACTGCTGTTTCTAAGTGGAGTTTTATAAAAGAAAGACCTTGCAGGGAGATCCTAAGATCACAGACTGGCAGTTGGAATAGGCTTAAGTGGGCCTCTTATCCAATGGCTTCATTTCACAAATGGAGAAACTGAGTCTCAGAAAGGGGAAGTGACATACCCAAGGTCACCTACACAGTAATGGCAAAATCATGATTCAAACCCAGGTCAGCTGACTCTGAATTTAAGGCTCTTTCTATAGTATCAAATCTTATTTTTAGTATATTTCTTTCTTAGATTCCCTATATTATACAACAGGGCAACTTGCATACTAACAAACCATACTAATGCCATTGTTTTAAAGAAAAATTCATGATGGAAGGCAGATCAGTACAATTCAAAGACAGGAAATCAACAAATAATAATAAAAAGTCAAAAATTATGTTCATCTTTATTTATAGCGAAGGCTCACTTTTAAGCAAGCAATACGGTAATAAAACCAACAGATGACATTTAAGTCATCCTTTTTGTTTTACAAAGGGCCTTATGTCATTTGTTCTACCCCAAAGTCCTTCAGGGAGATCAATTCAAATATCACTATCCTCTTTTACAAAATGGAGGCTCAGTTAGAGAGGTCAAAGGACTTCCCTAGGTCACACAACTACTCAAAAGTAGTGTCAGTACTGGGAATAAATCCAACGCCTTCTTACGGTGCTGCAGCAACCTCTAATAAGACATTGATTCCCAATTTAGCAGCTGAATAAAGCGTTTTGAAAACAGATATATGGGCAATGGAGGTGGATGGGGGAATTGAAATGAAGACCGCTCAGACAATTCCTGGCAAGGGATTTCATAGAAACCTAAGATCCTAGATCCTGAGCTGGAAGGGGCCTTAAAGTTCATCTAGCTCAACCACCTTATTTTACAGATGAGGAAACTGAGACTGAGATCAAATGGGTTTAGTGGGAGAGGCAGGACCTGAGCCCACATCCCCTGATTCTAAAGACAGTATGCTTTCTAAAAGCTTTGGATGGTAATAGCATGCCCTATTTTGTGTGCATGAACATGCGTGCCATCTATCTAGACTGTCACGAATTAAAAGGCGAAATAGCCACCTGTCCTTGCAAAGTTTTTAATGTTGAAGGTCCAGTTCTAACCATTCACTTGGGTAAAAAGAGGTAGGTTACAATGACAGCATCTGCAGTACTTCCAAAGGCAACTTTGTAAACCTCATATTATCCTGATGGAAATCTGATGCTTTACACAACATTGGCACTTACCTGAGACACACAGAGATTCTGATGTCAGTTTTAAGGAGCAAGAAGATGAAAAGCCCTCACGGTTTTAATACCCAAATGTAAATGTTTCAGATAGTCCTCCACTCAGATGAGGAATCATTTTAAGGGCAATGCATCTGAGCATATATGACCTTCAAAACTCTGTACAAGTCACTTTTGTCTTATACATTAACTCTTTCCTATCAACTGGCCTGAACTTCTGTTGGCCTTATTAAAGTACAATGACTATTTGCTTGAAAAATAACATTTAGGCTCTCCCAACACTATGAAGGATAATAATTAAGGAGGAGTATCTTAAGGTTGTTTTGTTAATATTTTGCACATATGATTATTTTATTAGCTAGTATGCAAAAAATACACACCACAAAGTTTTAGCTTTTTTAAAAATTAATAACTGATCCAGCAAATGGATGAATAACAAATAATTCCATTTAATTACATCCTTTGAAGACAGTTGATATGAAGAAATGAAAAAAAATGGTGCTTCATTTTCAGGAAGTTATAAGAAGTCTTAAATTCCTTGATTCAGATTGATTATTTGGGGGACTGCTTATTGAAAGCCCTCAAAATAGAAGCAAGTTCTTTTTTCTCCCCCTTAGGAGAAGGTGATATCATTTCAATATTTTATTTATGAAGAACCTGGCAGTAATCATCTTTCCCCTGGCAGGGAATGGGTCTAGGACCACAGTTGTTTGTCTGAATGAAATTTTGACAGTCAACTGAGCACCCTTCATATTTTCCAGCCAATGGTAAAGGAAAGGCTCAGTGGTCCAGGTAGATCATCTTTAAATGTGATCACAGACTTGAAAAAAATACCCTATCTGTGTCAATTCTCCTTCTTTAACTGCATTGAATGGCTCATGATAAGATATTGCAAGATGATCATACTACGAACTGGGTTAGGATGACTGAGTTTTCAAATCAGAAATTTTAAAAAAAATAGCTGTTTGTCAAAGTATTGGTATTCTTTGACTAAATAAGATATCAACTATGGCATCAATATTGCTCACAGATTTGTTTGATATTTTAAATATGTGGGTTATCTATTTCTTCGGAAAACTTGTACAAATGATGGGTTTATATTAAATAACTATTCACTGAAGGATGAAGAATAGAAATTCAGTTACAGAATTTGAAATTGCTTCTAATTTCAATATCCAAAATGTCACTGCCAGGGTCATAGATTATCTGTGTGATGTTTGCTGCCATAAGAATAGGGTTGAATTGACCAGGCACACAGTTAAGAGTTAGTTTTTCCAGGGACCATGTCAGTCATTACTGATGCAGCAGGATTTAAACCCAGTTCTCCCACTGCAGTGGTCTTTCTCCTATACCACCTTAGCTCAGCATTAGGGTTGCATATGTTGAAATCATTTAGTTTGTTACCCATATTCTGTGCATTGGTAATTTACCATCAGAGGCCGTGGGTCTTACTGTTGCCCTTCCATCTGGATAGTCCTTTCTGTGAATTATTGATTATCTCCACTGCCACTAAATGGCATTATTGCATGGTGAGGTAAAAATTGTTGACCTTGAAATCATCTGAACTAAGAGTCTGAATCTTTTCTCTGATATTTACTAGTGTGATAATTAGCAAATCATTAAAGTTATCTGAGACTCAATGGTCTCATCTGTAAGATGCTAATAATAATGCCCATATTATTTACCTTAGTTGTTGGGAGGATAAAATAAGATAATGAATGTAAAGCATTCCATATACCTGAACATTCCATATGGCATTTAGATGTTTCCTTGTGCCATGATTTCTAATTTCTGTGGCATCCAGTTTAAGGATTTGGTATGGAGAACTTTCTCACCTCTCTTTCACTTTCAAATCAAAGTCCTTTTAATAAGATCTTCATTTATCTGGGCAAATATATTTCTCAGACCCTTGTTAAATGCACTCCATCCCCGTTCCATAGCCTGTCAATATTTTCTTAAACCCCAGTGATCCAGAATCTAAGTCTCATTCTTTAACTCCATCTTCTTAACTAACCAGTTGTTCATTTTGACATTCTACTTTCTTTTCTGATGTCTCCATCTTTACCTGGCACCAGTGATGAAAACCCCTTTGCCTCTGCTATCTTCAGTTTCCTGTTCATGGCTTCATAATTCCTAGAGATCATCCCTTGCTTCCTTCTAGTGCTATCCTTTGTACTCACATGAATTAGAAGTAGTGGTGTTCAGGTTTGATCAGCCTTTCTGTAAGATGTACTGGATCTAAACCCTGGAAGGCAGCATGCCCTCGATTCCTCATGCCAGTTTGACCTGTGGTCATTTCCCTTCCCCAGAGTCAGTAGGCCCCAACCACTAGGTCTTTTCTTTTTGTAGTCAATGATGAATATCCTCTCTCCTGGCTCTACCTTGTCTTCATTCTGTAGGGAGAAGGGGCTTTCTTGCTCTTCACAGTTTCTCCCCCTGCCTCCTGGGGAAAGAAATGTAAACCTATTATAAAACTCCAGGGTTCATCAGCCCTTCTTTTTGCCTTCATTCACTGGTCATTGATCATCTCCTTCTCCCTGAAAAGCCCCAGAGAAATGGAGAAGTCCTTGCCCCCTCTCTTTCTATAGTAGGGATGCCATCTTGAATTTTGTTTGAATAGTTTTTGCCAGACTCTGGAAGAAGCATAAGCATACTACAAACTCTGCATGACTGGAGAATTCCCTGGTTCCTACCTACTGAGACTGTGACTCAATTCTCTGTGACTCACTCATAATCATGATGATAAACTTCCTATTTTACATCTGTTCACTGTGCCTGGGTCCTCTGTTGAGGGACTTACTAAGTGTGGCTTTGTTTTATCATGAGTTTTAGGACCTTTCCTCAGTTTATCTCATGCTTTTTGCCCAGATACATCTAATCTGCAGTCAACAAAGTCAATATCTTCATGTGTAGGATGGTTTTTCCTTTTCCTTTATATTTTGTAAGAGTGGTGACTCTTTGCTTTTCTTAAACTGCTTGTTTGCTTGTTTTTGTCTTTGCATCAAAGGGCAGCTAGGTGGTGCAGAAGATAGAGTATGGGGCTTGGAGTCAGGCAGACATGACTTCAAATCTGACCTCAGACACTTACTAACTGTAGGACCCTGAACAGATCACTTAACCCATTTGCCTCAGTCCTCTCATCTGTAAAATGTGTATGTGTGTGTGTGTGGGGGGGAACAATAACACCTCCCAGGGTTATTATGAGGATCAAATGAGATAACAATTCTCAAGTCCTTAGAATAGTGCCTGGCACAAAGGAAGTATTATGTAAATGATAGCCATGATTATTATTTAATTTGTATCCCCAATCCTTAGCACAGTGACTTGGTTATGATAGGGGTATAACAAATGCTGGTTGGATTAGACTGAGTCATCTATATGAAGGTTTTACTTTTTAAAATAAATTTTTATATATTTTGTTAAATATTTCCCAATTACATGTAAAAATATTTAACTTTTTTCAATTTTAAGTTCTAAATTCACTCCCTCCCTCCCAGTTGTTTAGATCTGTGTTTATTTATGTGAAGAGGGTTTGGCAATTGTGTTAATTTAGTCCCAGGGTTTGTCTTGGCAGATAGATTCCCAAATATCTTATATCGTCCACAGTTATTTTAAATGGATTTATCTTTCTATCTCTTCCTGATAGGTTTTGTTGGTAATAGACAGAGGTGCTGATGATTTATGTATTTTATATCCTACAACTTTGCTAAAGTTGCTCATTGATTTAACTATTTTTGATTTAACCTTTTTTTTAGTTGATCCTCTAGGGTTCTCTAAGTATGCCATCATATCATCTGCAAAGAGGGATAGTTTTGTTTCCTTATTGTCTATTTTTATTCCTTTGATATCTTGTTTTTTTCTTATTGCTATAACTATTGTGGTATTGAATGTTTCAATTCAATGATAATTTCTATGATGATATTGAAGAATAGCGGTGATAATGGACATCCTTTCTTCACCCCTGATCTTATTGGGAAGGCTTTTAGTTTATCTCCGTTATAGATAACGCTTGCTCTTGGTTTTAGATAGATACTACTTATCATTTTAAGAAAGTCTCCATTTATTCCTGTGTTTTCTAGTGTTTTTAATAGCAATGGGTGTGGCATTTTGTCAATGAGTTTTTCTGCATCTATTGAGATTGTCATAAAATTTCTGTCATTTTTGTTATTGATGTGGTATAATTTACTAATAGTTTTCCTAACATCGAACCAGCCCTGCATTCCTGGTACAAATCCCACCTGGCCATAGTGTGTGATCTCTGTGATATATTGCTGTAATCTCCTTGCTAGTATATGATTTGAAGACTTGATAAAGAAACACAGCTTGCAGCTCTTTCTTACCTCTTCTCTTGTTTCAAATCCCCCCTCAGTCTTGTCTCTTCCCTAAGCCACCATGGCCCTCCCTGCTCTTCAGCTGAACACAGAGGGGCACAAATGGGCCCTCCTTCCCTCTTTTGTGCTCAAGAAGGACCTATCCTTGTTCTGGCCTGGGTATGAGACTCCAGGCTTCTACCTTCTGCCTGCTCCCACTCCCCCCACCCCTCCTCTTAAGGAGTAGTAGAACTAACTAATCTACATTTTATTGCCTTCTTTACAAACCTCTCTGCCTCTACTAAGGACCCCTGACAGTCTTCAATTTCACACTTTTTCCAGAGGCAAGCTGCTTCTCAGAGGGACTTTACCTTGTTTTGTTTTTTTTTTCTTTTTATGATCATAAACATAACTTGAACAAAACATATGAAAAATCTGAAGAGTAATTTCCTCCCAATCTGGAAGAAGCCTAGCCTGCTTGCCTGATGCTGACTACATATGAAATTGATTCCCCAGAATTACTCGTATAATTCCCTAAGTGGTTGTTATGATGTCATGTTGACAAAATTATCTCAATCGGGTAATTTCTCCAGCGGTGTGCGCTAACATGCGCTGCTGCTCAGAGACAAGGGCATGGTGGCTAAGCACCAGAGCAGGTTTTAATGCTCTCAGTAGATGAGCTATTCCTCTACATTTGCTTCCTGTTTCAAAGGGTGAGCTCATTCTTGCCATTTGGAATTTGTAGTTTCCTTCTGGTTCAACTTGATTTTCCCCTTTGCGGCAAAAAAAAACTCAATTCCCCTCTACAAGGATCCTCTGCCTCCTCCTGACCTGCTTATCTTTAAAAGAGTTGATGAGCCACCAAAGGTGCCAAGCACAGTGGCATAGGCCTTGCTGCCTCCATTCTAGAAGCCAAAGTATTAGAAACTATAGCCCTACTGTAATCTCCCCCTTAAGAGAAGAGGAAGGGGAAGGTTCCATAAATGTGGAGCTGAAACCTAGGGGGCATCTCTGTCCCTGGCATTTCCTGGTGACAACACCACCAGGGTCTCTGGTGTCCCTTCTGCTACTCCCATGACCCACTCAGCCAGACCAGCTCCTGAACTGACTGCAGTGCTGGGGAGCTGAGCTGCAGATGTGGAGAGTGAGCTAGGTATAACTCACACAGTAGGTTTAAGTCTTGGCAAACTGAACCTGAGCACAACAGCCTATGCACACTGTGAGTCAGCAGAATGAGGCCATGTGTGACAGCCTAATATACAAGGGAGATCTGCCTCCTACCTCTACCCCCTGCTAGAGAGCCTGACTGCCAATGGTTTTGGCACAGACGGTTGTGCTGCGCATACCCAGGAGAATAAAGAAGAGTGTCAAGAGCACTGGAATCAGAGGACCTGGGTTCAAATCCCAGCCCTGCCTCTTGGTGGAATTTTGGGGAAGTCACAGGTTCTCTGGGTGATAGTCCACTTCTCTGTAAAATGGAGGTGGGGGAGCAGACTGGCTGGTCTCTAAAGCCCCTTCTAGCTCTAAAGTCTACAAACCATTGGCCAGTACATCTCTGGAGCCAACCTCAATCATTTACCCTTTCAGCTGTTGCTTTGAAGGCCCTTCATGCCCCTAAGACAACAATAATGGCAATCCAGTGTTGGCAAAGCACTTACTAGGCATTGTTTCATTTGATGCTCACAACAGCCCCATCAGGGTTTGCAGATTTCCAGATGAGGAAGCTGAGTCTGGGAGGGTGTGTGTGTTTAAGTGAGTTGCCTATGGTCACATGGCTAGTAATTGTTGGAGGTGGGATTCACACCCAGCTTTTCCTAAGACCTAGTCTACTAATCTATGCACCATACCACACCACTTCCCTATTTGTTCCCTAGCTAAGGAGCTTTGGAGTTTAGTATGACCAGAAATCAAATAAGCCAAAGTTTGGATATGTAATCTAACCAGATTTATACAATGGCACTTGCTTATATTACCTCTAGCTTCTAAGTTCTAGGTTCAAAATAAATAGATAAAACAACAGGGAAACAGTTTCTGACCTTCCTCACTCCCCACCCTGAGCTACAGAGCCAGTATTTATTTTTCTAATGTGCTTAAAACAACCATAAACAGCTAACCAGATTTCCAAGACAGCAACACTTTTCTTATAAGGATCAATAACCACGTCAGGCAGCCTGTCTTTTTCTCTCAGTTTCTGGCTGGGTAAGAGGCACTGGAGAGCCATCTCTACTGGGCACCATGCCCATTGTGGCCCCAGACAGCAGCTGCCCATCCATTGTGGGCAGAGATCAGGAAGCCCAGGAGATGGCGATCACACTCAGTCAGTCATATCCCCTCAGAGTTTACCTGGGGCTTCAGAAAGTCCAACCCAACAAAGGGCGTCTCCTTTGCCATTACTAGAAGACACTCCCTAGGGTTGTCAGAGCTTCTGACAGCTTCCTCTAGTCCTAAAGACTTGCCCATAATTATTCTGCACCTGAGAAAGCCCTGGGGGTGACATTAGACCCAGGCAGGGGCTTTCTGCAGTGCCCTTTTCCCATTCCTCTCCAAAAATAATCATACAAATAGGAAGCAATTACATAGTGTTGCTAGGGTCCCAAAGTGCTTTCTATAGGTTATCCCATCTGAGCCTCACAACGGCCCTGAAAAATAGGGATTAGGATGATCACCACTTTCCAGACTTACCTAGTTAGCATCTAGGGTAAGATTTGATCTCAGAGGGCTCTAGCCTAGGAATCTGGCTGTCTTACAAACACAAAATCCTTCAAGATGGGAACTTTTTCGTGGTGCAGCATGAAATAGGATTTTAATCCTTCTTTCTTGTTCAGTTAGAAATATCACCATAAGTTCATTCCCTTGGACAAATTACTGTTATACAAATTTCAACTTCCTTTGTAAATGATTTTATTCAGGTGAATTAAATTAAAATTCTGGCTCATAACTTACTTTGGCCGATTAAAGGATGTATCATAGCTCAAGCCATTGGCGAATTTGGTTTCCTCGCTTTTTTTTTCTTTAACAGAGAAATCACTCTGAATTACAATATGTTTTGTTATGTCTATCCAGAGTCAGACCTCACCAGTTTACCCCAAAGTTTATTCTGCAGAAATGATTTCTTCTGAGAGAGAAAGGCCCCTCTCCAGGCTTGCCTTCTCTGTCTATCCTAAAAAGAAGAGGTGAATAAACATTACAGAGCTTCATCTGCTCCTTCCCAATAAGCTCTTCCCTAATATCCTTTTAGACAGGAAAGTCTGTGTGTCTTAAAAACCAGTTTTCTCTAGGTAAGAAGCATCTTGTCATTACTTAGAGGAATATGTGTCTTTATCTTTTACAGGGGCTTCAGAATCATTTTATTAGTGAAATCAAAGGCCTCACAAGGAAGGTCACCTTGATAGGTCAGTGATTTGCTTAAGGTCACACAGGGCAGTTCTCAGAACCCAGTCCTGTCTGTAGCCCATGGAGTCAAGCTCCTTGCCCACCAGAGCCCCTCCAGGGTGAGCTCCTCCCTGCTCTCCTGGACTAGAGGGAGAAGGGGCTCAGACAGCATCCAAACGCCAGGAGAGGAGCCCAGGGCTGCGCAGAGGAAAGGTCACTCTACGCAAGTCAACAGGCACATTCCAGACAGTGAACCCATCTTCAGGGCAGGAAGACCCAAGTTCAAGTCCTTCCTATGACACTGACTGGGGCACTCAACTAATCTCTTGATCTTGGGCCACTACTCTCTCTCTCTCTCTCTCTCTCTCTCTCTCTCTGTCTCTCTCTCT
>NW_020954577.1:17417084-17437084 GCF_900497805.2 Vombatus ursinus | reverse complement strand
AGCCCTGAGGCAGTGGGCAGTGCTATGTGAGATAAGCTGGGTGCAAGGAAGTAGCCGGAGCTTGTGCTCCTGAGGCAAGGAGCATGTGGGAGTGGGACGGCAGAGGACGAGTTCCCTTTGCTTAGTCCCATGTGGGAGTGGGACGGCAGAGGACGAGTTCCCTTTGCTTAGTCCCCTCCCTATATGCAACGTCAACCCCAGACGCCTCCTTCCTGTGACCTTCCTGACTTCCTGGGTCCCTTTGTGTAGCACTGACCCCAGACGCCTCCTTCCTGTGTCCTTCCTGACTTCCTAGGTCACGTACTCTGTCTATGCACTGATCCCAGACGCCTCCTTCCTGTATCCGGTCCTGGCCTCCTGCGTCACTCCCTCTCCCTTGGTGTGCTAAACTCAGACAGCCCCTTCCGGTATCTGACCCTACAATCATTGGCTAGTAAGCGGGCTGGGGAGGAGGGGCTAGTAGGTACTTAAGGAAGGGAGCGTGGTCAGATCACACCCTCTTTCTGCTCCTGCTCTGTTGCTCTGGCCTTCCTGCTTGGCTTTGCTGTGATGGCTTGCTGTGATGGCCTCTGAATAAAGCTCTGGTGTTGGCGCCTCCTGATGGCTCATCTCTGTGTGTTTATCCGGTTGAGGACCGAAGACTGGTGAGTGAGTATGACTCTGGCAGCCTGCTCCTTATAGGAGGAGTGTTTGGCGCGGCCGGCATAAGGTCGGCGCTGCTACAGCCTGCCTCATTTCCCAGCCCTCCATCTACTGGGTCAAGTTGCCTCTCTTCCAATGTAGGAGCCCAGTTACACCAATGCCACAGTGGAATTCCTTCATCATAGAAGGCATCCTGCTGTTTCTGCCATGATCTTCAATACTATATGAGTTCCTTTCAGAATATAGTTACAAAAGACCTTCCTGATTTCCTCATTTGTTAGCACCCCTCCCTTCCATGAAGTCACTTTCTATTTATTGTGCGTGTATTGTGCATGTCTTATATCTCCCCAGGAGAATGTAAGTTCCTTGAGGGTAGGGCCTGTTTTGTTGTTCTCTTTGTAGCCCAGAACTTAGTACAATGCCTGCCATGTAACAGGTGCTTAAATATTGAACCAAGGCTGCAACAATGGGGCCCAGCCTATCTAAGGATCAATGTCACTTCTGTCCATTCTTTCATAGACTCATGGAAGCTCCTGAAAGGGCAACCTAGATTTTCACTGAGCTCAAGGAGCAGCATTCAATTCATTAGGTACTAAGAGGGAAATTTAAAAAAAAAATCAAAGTATCTGACCATGGACCACTTGAAAATTATCTTTCTCCTGGAATATGACTCACACATTGTCTGTTATCCTCCAGGATCTTGATAAAACATGGCCGAGTATAAAAATATCCTGTGGTTTCATGAAACCTACCTGGAAGTTGGAAGTCTCCTTGTACTCATCTCTATGGGGTAAGGAAAAGAAAAAGAAAAAAATAGATGGGAGATCAGTGATTAGCAAAAACTATCCTCAGATCTCCAAAAATGACCTGAAACTTGAAATGGTTCTTTCAATGACTATCCTTTAAGCAGTAAGTACGGGAGACTGAATTAAGACAAAAATCCAGGTTTAAGGACTATTTTTAGTACTTGGGATGCCACCAGGCCTAAGGCTGTGACTACTCAACCAGGAGTTGAGATAAGTTTAACTGTCTTTAGCAAACTCTTCCATGATGTGACCAAGTCATTCATTCATTTCATAAAGCTCCAGAACACTTAGAGACCAAACAATACAGTTCCTGCTGACAAGCAGCTTATATCTTAATGGTGAATACAACATATTAGTAAATAAGAATGATGAGGATAAGAATGAGGGAAGCCTCCTGCAGAAAATACTTGCTTCAGAGATGCTAAACATTAATACTAGAAATAAGAGGGTGGATGAAGGAACACTTTTAATATTTAAGAAAATGAATTCTTTTCAAATGTCCTCAAGCATTTCATGGGCTCATATTTGAGCCATAATAAGTATTAAAACTTAAAACTTCAGTCAGACTTTTGGGACACCCCTTATATTATTCTCATCTTAAATCATTCTTCTCTATTTGTTGAAGGCAGTCCCTTAAGAACCACTACTAGACAATGCTGTATTAATCCCTTTTGAGGACAAATAATGAGTAAAATTGCACCACTTTAAAATAATCAATAATTTGGACTTTTCATAAACTCAGCAAGTCCTACTAAAAGCACATTTTAAGTGAATCAACTCTCCCTGTAGGCTGTCATCAGTATGTCCTTAAAGACCAACAGTAGGGTTGTAAGTACAGGTGCCTAGAGTTGGGGAGGTTACCTCCAGTCAGAGTGACCGGTGAGCAGTTGATCAATTTCACCAGTGGTTGACCTAAACCCATGATTAAACCATGGACTAGATGAATTGTAGTGTTCCTGTCTTGAACACAAGAAAATGAGTCTTCTGATTTAACACTCCTGCAACAAAATCTACCTTTAAAGAACTTTAAGAAAAACTTGATGTGTGATAAATCATCCTGAGAATTCACTAAGCTTTCCAAAATGTAAAGGCTACCATTTTCCTCTTCTGAAGTCCAAGGTATCTGGTAATACAGACCGAAGTTCAAATCCTGCCTGACATAGTAATAACTACATATCCCTGAAAAGTTGTTTCACCTATCAGCCTGTTTGCTCATTGGTAAAGAGGGAACAATGGCACCTACCTCCCAGGGTTATTGCACACATCAATTCAAATTAAATAACATGGGTAAAGTTCTTTGAAAACCTTACCTCACTAATTAGTTATTACTTAGCTATAGTTAGTTTTCTAAATAGTTATTGTTAGTAATCCAATTTCCTAGAAGTGGCCTTGGGTTCTCAGACTCTATTAGAAACTCTGATAGGAGACTACTAAACTGGGTGGGCTTTAAGTAAAGCCTCTAACCAGCTAAGTACAGGCATCTCCCAAGTCTTTGTCCTAGGCCTAGACCTCCCCTCCCATTCCCTCCCCTCCTCTCCCCTCCTCTTCTCTTTTCTCTTTTGGTAATCTCTCAATTCAAGCATTTCCGTGAAGATGACTAGGTCCACATAAGCAATTGCCTGCTGGACAGCTCTTCTTTGATGATACCTAGGTTAGTAGCCTCATCAGTAGAAAAAAAAAGTGTAAGCATCCACAATATTCGTATTTACTTACTCATAAATTAAATCATATACATGTGCTGCTGTATGAATACATGTATATACGCATATGTGTACATAAATATATAATAAAACTTACAAAAAAGAGAAATTTAAAAGTGTGAGAGTTTATTGAGTAGGCAATGTGACTTGGTGAAAACTTGACTTAGGCAGAAGAGAGAAGAATGGATTGGGGAAGGGGAAGACCCATGAGAGCACTATTGAAATAGTCCATGAGTGAGATGATGAGTGCCTATACTATTAGTGGGTCTGTGTGAGTGGAGAGAAGGGGGTATATAGGAGAGAGTTGATGGGAAGGTAGAAAGGACAGGATTTGGTGACTGATTTGGATATGTAGATAACTCCTATGAGTGGTACAGGATCATACTAAGGTTGAGAACCTAGGACACTAGGAAGATGCTGGTGCACTCAACAGAAATAGGGGAGTTTAGAAGAGTGTTGGTTTGGGGAAAAAGATAATATGATGTGTCATGGACCCATTACATTGGAGACATGTTTGAAACATCTTATTTAAAATGTTCCAGCTAATTGATGAAACATGACTGAAGCTTAGGGCTAGATATCTAAATCTGGGAGTCATCTGGAAGGGGATGATAATTAAAGCCATGGGCACCAATGAAGTCACTCATTGAGAGAGTCTGTACAGAGAGAACCCAGGTCAGAATCTTTCTACCATTCACAGTTAGGGGGCTGAGCTTGTATGCATACCAGCAAAGGCAACTGAGAAGGAACTGTTAGAAAGTTAAGTTTGATGGAGTACTAGCAGATGGCAGTGCCACAAAAACCCGGAAAGCAGAGAGTTTACAGGAGGAGATGATGAGCAGAAATATCAAGGCTGCAGAGAAGCCAAGAGAAAGGAAATCTGATAAATAACCATCACTTTGGGTGATTGAGAGCTAGCTAGGAACTCTGATGGGAGCAATTTCAGTTCAGTGAGTAGCTAGATACTTCCAGTTTTGAGAACCTGAGAGACTGAAGTTGACTGTGCCCCTCTCCCTGACATAAGAAAGCTCAGAAAAGGGTAGAGTTTGGGGAAAAGATGAAGCAAGAGGGATGTTTCCATGCTTGCTCTTTCATCTCTTGCTAATCACTACTCTTTCCCCACACCAAAAATCAAGTATGTGTTGAGGGGGCAGGAAAGACTTTCTCCCCAAGTCACTGCCCCAGAGCACAGAATCTGCAGCTTGGTTGATTGGGGATGGGAGATGGAAAGGGATTGGAAATGTATTCATTCAGCTACTACTGATGCCTGAGTCATTTTGGGTTATAATGGAATCAGTGAAGGCCAGCTGTGGATGGGGCAGCATGAGAGTGTATTGAAGGGCAGTGGTGCTGCTTTGTTGGAGACAAGCTTGGGATTGGCTGCAATGGGGAGGAGGGAGATGGAATGTAGCCCATTTTGTTATGGTGGATATTGTTGTTACTGGTGTTGTTATTGGAGGATCTCCTACCCTTTGGGGTCAACCCACAGCCTCCTCTTTGGAACCTACTGCCCAAGGCATCTCAAATTCCACACTCCTTGACTCTTCCTCTCCCCCAGCCCTGACATTTGGCTCCCTGGAACACCTGTCAGTTCTGCCTCTCTAAAAGTTTTGGTGTCTTTCCCTTTCTTCCCATTAACTCGACCAACACTTAGTTCGTGCCCTCATCACTTGCTCATCATCATCATTGTCATCATCATCACTATTATTGTTATAGAGCTTTAAGGTTTGCAAAGTACTTTATACATGCTTACTTGGTATTCATAATGACCCTGGGAGAGAGGTGTTATTATTATCCTCATTTTACAGATGGAGAAACTGAGGCTGAGGATAGTTAAGTGACCTACCCAGGGTCACACAGCTAGGAAATGTCTGAGGTATCACTGAAGCTTGGATCTTCTTGACTGCACCTGCTGGCTGAATTAATGTCCTAGTCCCTAATCTATCTTTCTGTCTTGTCCAAACTGTCCCCCACACAACTGCCAAGACAAGGTTTCTAAAACCTAGTTCTGCTCATGGCATCCCATTCTCATTCAGAACTCTCCAGTAGCTCTAGGACTAAATTCAAACTCCCCAGTCTGGTAGTTGAAGAGGCCTTCACCTCACAAAAAGTCAGAGACCCGCATCACCAGCTTGACTGCAGGGCAATGGCTGATCTGTTGTAGTGGGATCTGCAGCCGCATGTGGGTTCGGAGGGCCCACACCGCTGAAATCCTGGATGTCTGCAATATTGAAGTAGTAGCTCTCTGAGCCAGTCTATGGGTGGATTGATTGCTTCCTAATCCCACAGTGATTTAACAATTTGAGGGGAGCTTACTCTCCAGTGGAAGCTTGCTACCCAGAAAGACAAAGGATATAATGAAGCCATACCTGATACTTATCATACCTCCTGCAAGCTTCACAAAATATGTCTAGGGCAATGAGTGTGAATGTGCCACCAAGTCAACTTTGTAAGACAAACTCAGTTTAGGGGGATTAATGCATGTACCCTAGATGCCGAGACCCTGGAACGTGGAGAAGCCAATGGGCTTGCAGGTAGGAGCTCACCTGGGATGGGACACACTAAGGAAAGAAAAACTCTGTCTGCTGTTCTTGTGGCACATGTGGCCATCTAGATCCTCAAGTGCAGCCCTTTGACTGAATCCAAACTTAACAGAACAAATCCCCTCAATAAAATCCCTTGGAGTGGGAAGAGCCAGGAAGACCTGGATTCCAATCTTGCCTCAATCCTTACTATGTGACCATGGGAAAGTCACATAACCCCTTTGCTTCTCAATTTTCTGCTCTATAAACAACAGCACTCTAGACTCCCTCTCTCAGCTCTGGACATTTTTTTCTGGCTTTCCCCAGGCCTGGAACTCTCTCCCTCCTCTGCTCTGTCTACTGACCTCACTGACTTCCTTTAAGTCCCAACTAAGATCTTTCCTTCTACAGGAAGCCTTTCCCAATCCCTCTTAATTCTAGCACTTTCCCCCTGTGATTTTTTTTATTTATCCTGTATATAGCTTGTTTTGTATATATTTATTTACATGTTGTCTGCCCCATTAGATTGTATGCTCCTTGAGGACAGAGACTGTCCTGTGTTTAGCCTCTTTTGGTATCCTTATGCCTTACTCAGGGAGTAGCTTGTAAGTAGATTGTAAATGATAGTTTATGAGGGGCTTTGAATGCCAGAGCACTTGTATTTGATCCTAGAGACACTAGGCAGCCAATGGAGTTTATTGAGTGGAGGTGGGGAGTGGGTGACATGATTGGACCTGTGCTTTAGAAAGCATCCTCACCCCTAAGTCTCTTCCTCACCAGCCTGCCATGGGTCCTGAAAATCCTAAAAATATCCCCTGTAAAAATTCCACAAATGATGACTGATCAAAGCACTACTGAATATCACAATGGTCATCTGAATGAGTCTCTTAGATTAGCTGCAGTCACTGAGAAGGGCCAGGAGAGGAAGTCACATAGAATGAGGCCTGTTTATGTGTAGCCTGAATCCTAGAGGACTGCCTGGGGGCCATCTTAGGAGGCTGCAGTGGGGGTGGCAGAGAGTGTTGTGCGGCAGAGTAAGGGCATTGGACACAGGGGAGAAGAGAAAGCATGGAAAGGAGCAAACAGACAGGAAGCAGAAGTGAACCCTGGCACCAAATTCTCCTGCATCCCATGGCCTCACTCAGGGCCAAAAATAATGCTAAAGCAGTCATGGCCACGTTGGAGATGATCTCCTGCCATTCTCTCCAGGCTGATCAATCAGACATTGAGTCAGGCAGCAAGTATTCACAAAGTGTCTGCTCTGTTCTAGGCACTATGCTGAGTCCTAGGGATGCAAAGGAAGGGAAAACCCAGTTCCCACCCTCAAGGAGCTCACATTTTCATGAGAGAGACAACATACAAATAACTAGATGGATATAAGATATATACAAAGTGGGTAAAAGTCATCTGAAAGGAAAAGCTAAGGAAGTGAAAGACAGCTTAATTCTCTGATCCACAGCCCCAAGCTCATCCCCACCTCCCAAATAAAAAGACATGTTTACATTGAAGGAAGATGCTGAAATTCCAAACCAGGTTTGTCCACCATGTGTGGATCCCACTCAGGCATCCCCAGGTCCTCTTATCTTCCCCAAATAGCCAGACCTTGCTTAGTCTCAACCTGTTTGAACAGGCCATGAGAAGGCTGAACTGTAATGAAAGGTCAACCAACTGTCCTTTTTTTTTTAATTTAAGAAGTAGGAAAACAGTGTAGACAGTCTCAGGAAGACTCTATTTTCACTCTGGGGCTGTAGTGATTCAGAGTTTGATTTGTTCAACTGTTTGATGTGCCCAGCAAGCAGATGAAGCTTCTCAGTTGCATTAATGACTTTCTTTTGCCTTTATTGAATGAGTACATCTTTAGCATCCCTTGCTCATCTTAGGTGATATTGAAACATAGGAAGAAATGGAGGGTAGGGATGACAGATAGAGTGACGTTTGTGGCACTTTTTTTTAATTAATGAACTAATGTTTTGAAGGATGTCAAAAATTCACACCATATCCTCAAGTTGAAAACCAGAATGGCTCCAGGCCTCCCGCCATCTTGGTTACTTTGTTTAGACATATGTAATATATTCACAAAGGGGGTAGGAGGAACAAGGTAGCCCTGTATTTACAACAATGGGTTTTAGTCGATTGATTTCAACATGTTTTTATTTCTCATCTCAACAGGAAGTCTGAGGTCATTGATAAAGTGTTGGCGCTCATGCTCAGATGAAGACCATATCTTTGTAGCGGTCTTTCTCCGGACTTATTCCATGGTTTGAATTATTAATATTCTAGAGGAGAGAATGAACAAGGTGATTTAAGTGGGCATGGTAAGATTCTAGCCCACAAAGCACTGAAGACAATGGAGGCTTATTTCTAATATTGACAGGTGAAGTCTAGGATAGGGTGAAGTGATAAGTTTCTCAGTAATACCACAGCAAAGAGAAAGAAAAGTTTCTTTTAGAATATAAAATCATGAGAGGCAGATCTCAAATCCGCCAGGACTAAGTCATCTATCAGATGGAAAAATCTAATTCTCTAAGCAGACCAATTCTCAATTTGAAGAAGGATGTTGGTTCGTGAAAGGCAGGCACTTAATTCTAACTTATGCACAGTGCCCTCTTGTCTACAGTCCTGCTGAAACTGCCCCATGAAATAGGATTATCCAAAGGTCCACAAGACTTAGCATAAAGACCCTGGACGGTATATCAAGTCCCTTCATGCCTCCTACTGGAGATTCAGGATGTCTCAATTCTTTATCTTCTGCTCTTTTTATGTATTAAAAAAAAGTGGCCAATAAGATGCCACCCCAGCCCTGCATGGTTCATTCCTTTCTGGGTTACTTTAAACCTATTGCACTTAGGGTAGGGCTGAATCAATCTTTCATGAATATCTCCCCTCATAGATTGCACCTCCAGCCAGTTCAGGTCTCCAGAGAATTTTAAAAAAGAGATTTATCAAGTAACAAGTAACACCTCAGGAAAAAGAAACAGGGTTTTTAATTGCTTTGTGTGCTCCGTAATTGGAGTCAGGCACCTTCTTGAGGCACTCACTGCCAGGAGGAGTGAGACCCCACTTGGCCCTGCCTAATTAATCCTGTGATACAAACCTTCTGGCTTCAATTTTCACATTTCTGTCTCTTTTTAGAGGTGATAATAAAACTAAAAATTTATGTTGGTTACTGTATGACTATAACCGTGCCAGCGGAACACAAATAAAGCCATCTGGACCAAGGAGACTGTGTCTTCAGATTTCGGGATGTTCCATGGTGGGAGGGGCAGGGCCATGCTTTGTGATAACAAGAAAAGGGAGCAGGGAAGAAGAGGTCAATTCTTTCTCACAAGTTGGGAAACTCAGTGAAGCATATGTCTCATTTCTTTATTGACCAAAAATAATCTCAAATAATTTCAAAATAGCGTTGGGCCCACTGGAAGCTCAATGAATCACAAAACTACTAGAGCTTTTGATGAACAACAAATTGGGTAGTTTGGCCCTAACAAAATGTCAAGGGACAGTGCCTCATAGCTGAATAGCTAGATGGCTTTACAATTGCTTTGCAGCTGGACAAGGAAAAGTGGATATGGTCATTTTCCATATCCCCAGCAACGTCCATTTGACAACTGGAGGAGGCCTTAAGATCCAACTTTCTTTATGGTTCTATTAGCACATAATTAAATCTCCCTGTTAAGTTCCTGGCAGTTAACAAAGTCTCCAGATTTTTGCTAATTGAGTATCTGAAGAAAATCTATTTGGTCTTAGAAGGTCTTGCAAGTACGGAACCATGAAAAAGGTGTTGGATTTGGAGCCAAATGATTTGGGTTCAAATCTTTCCACTAGTGAAACCTATTTGTGCAATTTTGGACAAGTTCCATAACCTTCCTGGTACCAGCTTCCCTCATTCATGAAATGAGGGCATTGGTCAGTCTTGATTTAGGTCTGTGATCCTGGGATTAAAAAAAAATGATGGTATTGCACAAGATGAACTCAAAGGCTCCACCTATTCCTATGTTGATGATCCAATCCTGGTATAGCTTGAGTATTAGCTACACTATCCAAGTACCATTTTCTCCTCCATTATAGCAAGAGGTAATTTTTATCAAATTGGTCTTTTTTTCCCCTGTGTGATAGACCCTCAACTGGGGACCTCTAATGGCTAAGCATGCCAATGTGATCCTCCAGTTTTAAGGGACACCAGATGATTGGTGGAATTACATATGAAAATATAGTAATATTGTTAAACAATAGTTTGTAACTTCAGATAATTCCCTTTTGCCTTATAGCAGGTAAACACCTCATGTCACAGGTCAGACTTTCCATTGGAACTTTTGTCACCAGAACAAGTATATTACTGAAAACTTTCAGGCCTCAAGTTTGTCCTCTTTGGAATGTCTCACTACCTTTAGGTGACTACCTGAGTTTTAGTCTGAATATAATGACAATTATTCTTAGTTCAGAAAAGGGCAATCATTCTACATCACCCTAGTTGTACAGGCACATTTTCTACATAAACGCAATGTGAAATAATGGGCAGACATCTGGTCTGGGAATCAGCAAGGAGCAATTTCACTTTTTCTTTGTATCTCCAGCTCCTAGCATAGGCCCTTGCATGTAGAAGGCTCTTAATGTATTCTTATTGAATGAATGAATGAATGACCTTAACAGGTCATTTTATCTCTATGTCCCTCAGGCAACTCCCTTGGACTTACATACTAAAGCAAAGAGAGTGGACCATCTGCATTAAGAGCTGGAGTTCCCACGTAGGGCATTTCCCCCAACACAATCTGTGGATTCCCAGGTTTTTGTCAGATGTTCCCTAGAAGACTTAAGGAAAAAAACAGAGGCAAGAATCACACAGGCTGAGAGGGTCATGATCTGCTTCAAGTAGGTTCCATAACAATGAGATCATGTATCCTATATCCACATCATGCTTTTATGACAAATGAACTCAATTTGTTTGTCTAATTTCATTCCCTTTTATTCTCCATTAGATTTTTTTCCCTTGGGAGGTCCATACAAGTGGTTAAAACTTATGGAGGCCACCTGGTGCCTACCAATTGTGCCTTTAGTTTTCTCCCAATTCTAGCAAAAAGATCTTTGGAGATGAGTGTGTCAAGAGTTTAGAATGGATTTGAAGAAGAGGACAATGGAAAAGTCCATCATCTTATTCAATGGATAACTTTTCAAACAGCTTCATTCATTATTACTCCCCAGATGTACTGTCAAAAGCTCAGGCAAACCCTTTCCCTAAAGTTTTCAAGTGCCTAGTGACTGAAAAAGAAAACTGATGAAACTTCCACTTTCCAAGACTTTTCTGTATCTCAGGAGACATATTTAAACTCAGAGGCTATTACTAATGCACCCCAGAAATCGTCAAAAATGCTCATGTAAAAGCATTTTGCTAGATGTATTTTTACTATTGCTAATGCAATACAACTTACTCTTGTATAGTATTCTTCGGACAGGGCAGAAATGGGTAAGAAATGGATGTGGTAACTTTTAATGATGCCCAGAAATGGAAAAGAATCAAAGGAAAGAAGGGTGAAATGTAACAGTTGTATAGAACCAAGCACTTGCCAGGGCTGGGGAAAGCATAGGAACAGACCAGACTCTATCTGTTTTGTTGGGATTCAATATATCTCATTCTGGCTGAATCCTAATGAACTGTTTGCCCCTCCTTTCAGCAACTCATCTAAGAAGGTAAGTGGAATGTCATGCAAACCTCTGCTAATATAGGGCAATTTCATTCCATTCTCTTCTTGTGCTATGTGGGTATGTGGTATGTATGGGGGGGAAGTAAATTAATCAAATTAGCCCTCCCACCTGAAGTAAGTGATAAAAGGCCATGTTCTTATACCTTGAATCAAATCAATCAAGGGCATTTCAACTGAGTGTGAAGACATGACTCTGATGAGCCATTGGGGGATCTGGAAATCCCATTGTACAGGGAGAGCATTTGGATTGGCAGAAGGAACCTGCTCCCATCCTAGGCATCGTGTATAAACCATCAAGTCTGTTTGGCCCAACATATGTTGGAAGTTGAGTAAACATCTGGTAGTAGAGAGAGCCACCTCTGAAAAGGAATCACATGAGAGTGAAGGCAGAAAATCCCTTAGAATGTGGCCTTGTCTCCCTTCCCTTCCCACCCCTTCCCACCCCCTCACCCTGGCTGGTCAGAGGAGGAGTTTTCCAACTCTGAGGAAGTCTGATGAACTGGCCCACAGGATTTTAGCAACATCTCTGAAAATAGGAAGGGGCAGTGGCTACATTGGGAGCCAAGGACAAACTAGATACACTGAGGAAGATAATCTTCAGGACTATACAAAATACCCTGCAGAAAACTCTACCATCCCTATGGGGAGCATCTGGAAGCCTCTAGCAGAGACCAAGAGGGAGAAAAGTTACCCACATGGGCCTTCTAAGCTTGAGCCCATTTTTCCCTGTACGAACTGATGGGAGAGTGTGATCAACTTTAGAGAGATGTTTTTGTATCAGGAGTTTTAATCCTAATAACTGTAATTAATACAGTACATTAGTATTACCTTAGTAAATACCCCTTCCTAAAAGCTACTTCAGTCTGCCTGAATGATGATCTACCCACAATCACACATGAATGGAGGATGAGGAGGAGGGTTACAACTATAGTATTAGAAAGGACACCCCCAAACTCCTGAAAGGTAGTTGTAAAATCCTGAGGGGTTTGAGCAGTTGAACTCTGGGTTCTCAGGCTGCTGCTGGGAGGAGTTGGGACAACATGCTCCCCAGCATGTTCTACATACATTTCCACAGAGGGCTTATTTTCTTGCTTTATACATAAGCAAATTTCCCCTGAGGTCTTAGTTCCCTGCCATTTTGTGAAGGGAAGATGACTCTGGGGTCTAAAAGACAAACAGAAAGGCACACCAAACTGGAAAGGTTTGGCTTATAGATTCAGCAACAGGTTATGCTGCCCTGTCTCAGGATCAACTCCACTCTTTGCCAAAGCTCTTTGCCGAGAAGTTAGCCACATGACAATGGATTCAGGCCAGGGTATTGTATAAAGATGATGACCTTACACCCTAAGGGGTCATGATCAGGATCAGCAAAAAATGAAGAATCTCCCCTGGTAAAAAACTAAATTCTGTAAGTATGAGGATAGTGAAGTAGTGAAAGGGAAAGAGAACATTCTGGGTACCAATAGTTGTATGGATCTTTGAAAAATGGTCAACAGGTTTCAGGCAGATGTAGCTCTGGAGCTGAAGCAGTCAACTTCCATTCAGAATCTGGAATCAGCCCTTGATTTGGAGTCAGTGAACCTGAATTTGCATTCTGCTCTCCTGCCTGGTACTTGTCTGGCTTTGAGCAAGTTCTTTTACTTTTCTAGGTCGCAGGTTCCTCATTTGGAAAAGAAAGGAAGGAGTTGTATGAGAAGACCTCCAAGGTCCCTCCCGGTTCTAAATCTAGGAGCCTAATCACACCTCTACCACAGATGTCCTGGTATCTGTTGGATATGAGAATAAATGGAAATGCCCTGGCAGATAGGACACTCATGACAGGTTAAAACAGTGTCAATCACAATTAAAACACTATTGTCTACCAGCTAAATTTGCAAATAAATAGCTTCCCTAGGAACAAAGTCAGCCTTGCCTACCTACCCAGGGAATCTGGAGTTCTGGGTCTTAGGGTACCATGCTGGGGGTGGGAGTACTCGATGACATGGAGGAGCCAAGTTCTGGAATGTCAGCAGTAGTAATTTGGCGCCGGCATCTCTAGCCTCTTTTTCTTGTCTTATTCTTTCAATTTCCCAATCTGCCAACTGATCTGTGATTTCATCCATGTGTGTAGTCTCTTCAGTGATAAAGATCTCAACCTATGCATACCCGTCCATGCTGGGTAGTCCTTGCGCATGGCCTCCCATCAATCCTCCATGGGCAGAGGGGAGTGACCAAAGGGGAGGTCCACCCAGTGCTCTAGGGGCCACCCTCTAATTCTCTTGGCATGTAAAATTGGTCTGTAATTTGGAACATAGCCTCTTGTGGTGGGACAAGGAAATAGCAATCAAATACAAAAGTCTTATCCTGGCTATGACTTGGCCCATGGCAAATAATGCAACTAGTCTATCCCAGGTGGTACTGGGGAGAGAGGAGCCTGTTTCCACAACCTGCTTATGTGAGAAGCGGGGAGAAAGGACACCGCCCCACTTCAGTGACATGTTCATAATGGTTCGAGCGTCCTCAAAGCTGCCTGGGGAGAGAGCTTTCTGAACTGAACCCGATTTGTCCGGGACAATCAGGTGTACTCCCTGTCTGGCACCAGATCCGTCTAGGCAGCCAGAAAAATGCCAGGCGGCAGCAAGAATTACAGCAGCGACAGCAACAGGAACAATACCAGCATCCCCAGGAACAGCGACAACACCGACAACGGGACCGTCAACCCCGGCCCCAGCAAAGGCAACGCAGGAACAGGAGCGACCGTGGTGGCAATGATTTCAGGGGCAACGCGACATCTGCAAAAACGGTAGCAACAGATACGGCACCAAGAGCAGCCCCCGTCACACCGAGAAGAGCTGTAGCAACAGCCAAGCACAGCAGCGCAAGAAACCAGCGGAGACAACTACCTCCGAACAACGCCGATGAAGCCCGTTGAGAATCTAGAGATCTAACGCGTGGAACAAATTAAAACCCCACGGGGAAAGGAAGAGGTCCACGACCTGTCCGTCGCTCTGTCTACTTCTGCAGTCGTAGCAAGGATTCCGTCAGTGAGCCTACAGAAGTTAAGCTTTCACCGTCGTCATTATCACCAGCATGTATTATGCTTCACATTTTACAAAGCACTTTACAAATAGAATCTCATTTGATCCTCAGGATAACCCTGGGAAGTGGATCCTATGATTATCACCATTTTATGGATGAGAAAACTGAGGCAGTCAGAGGTTAAATGACTTGGCCAGGGTCATTCAGATAGTAAATATCTGAGCCAGGATCCATCCTCTAGGCCCAGTGCTCTATCTATTGTGCCACCTGGTTAACTCAATCAATAAATATTTATTAAACATCTCTCACCTAGTTATCTTATTCAACTGGAACATGTGACCATTTGCGCCACCTGTGCAATAATTCCTAGAACATTAAATATAAAGTCATAGCAGGAAAGTGACTCGTCTTTAGGCCATTTCTATCTAAACTCCATCAAGGCAGAGAAAATGGGTGAGATGACAGCAAGAATAATAAATCAGAAAACATTTCCTAAGAACCTATTCTGTGTATTACTGTGGTAGATAAAAAAAAAACAAAAAAAAAAACAACTGTCTCTGACTTCTTTGAACTTAGGGTCTAATTGGGTTTAAGACATGGGCCTATGTGGTCCGATGTCATGCCATAGTCTGTGAGCTTCACTCTTAGTATTGCTCTTCTGATTTTCTCTCCCAAGACTCATCTGTTTTGGGGTGACTACACCCTCAGCATCAAAAACTGAACACCCCTGGGGACAGAACCACTTCACTCACTTGGCCTTCAGGTTCCCTCTCAGGAAAAGGAAGCCACGGCCTCTGAGTTCCTTCGAGCTCGAGCTCCATGATTTTATGAGCTTAAAAAAATCAAATCAGTCTAGGAAACCTAATAGGAAATCACTTGTACTGAAGACGAAACCACCTGCTCCCTCCCATCAGTAAGCAATGGTCCCCACTGAAGTTCCCTCACCCTAAAGAGACTGGATCTGAGGAGGTCTGATGCCTCCTGCTGCTGCCCGAGAGGGGCAGGTGATTGATGGAGTAGGAGACAGAAGGATCCAGAGCTAGGCCTGCTCTTGGTTCTCCTGGCCTTCATTGTAGCTTGACTCCCTTCCCAGCGAAGCTAGAAGAAACCAAAGTCACAGAACATCTGAGCTCTGTCCAAACTTCAGTTATGTTTCTGAATTTCTGGTTAGAGGCATAATATATTAATGCTCTACCACTTTTATTGTGTTCCCTTTAAAATTTATATTAAGTAGATTGCTACATTATGGTAATGTACTAAATTACCTAAAGCAAAGTAATACGATGATTAACTAGCCATAAACATTGGTTTATGGTCAGTTTGTAAAGTATTTCGATGATGAACGTTATACATTTCCATATCAGTTGGAAACTGCAGGATGAAATATCTGTGGATTGACTCGGGGTTATTAAGAATAATGAAACAGTGGTATAACTTAGGATCCAGTTACATTTCTGCAAGGAAACTTGGTTTTATATCTCCTTGCCAAGTGCCTGTGAAATTCATTACTTTAAAAAGAAATGCCCTGTGCTCTCTACGTTTGTCCAGAAAAAGAGATGGGCATTCACGTCGCCATGTGGGGGAGAGCCACAGCAAAGGAAGCTGACCCAATGCTCAATGTGTTTCTCCCTGGGGTTCTGTGCCATGTGTCCATCAAGGGCTGACTTGGGTGCAGATTTATTCATTTGCCATTTCCATAGACCACAAGCTCCCTGGTGGCGGGAATGGATTTACTCTTGTCTTTGTCTTCTCAGTGCCCAGCTCAGTGCCTGACATTTGGTTATTGTTCAATTGTTTCTGTTGTGTTTGACTCTTTGTGAATCCCATTCAGGGCTTTCTTAGCACAGATAACATTGTGGTTTATAATTTCCTTCTCCAGCTCATTTTACAGATGAGGAAACTGAGGCAAACAGGATAAAGTGACTCTCCCAGAATCACACAGGTAATAAATATCCGAGGCCAGATTTGAACTCAGATCTTCTTTACTCCAGGTCTGTTGCTCACCTCTGCATCACCTAGCCGTCTCTGCCAAACACATAGTAGGCACTTAATGAATATGTGACTATTGATTGGTTGGTTTTGGTAAAGTGTGGTACAGTGGACTGAATGCTGAATTTAGAGGCAAAAGACCTGGCTTCAAATCTCAGGTTTACCACTTCACACCTTCCCAACTGGACAGACAATTAACAGTCTAGCTCTCAGTTTCCTCCTCTGTAAAAATCAGGGAGTTAGCCTAGATGACTTCTGAGATCTTTTCAGCTCTCAACATGCAATACCATGACCCGTGGAATCAGTCAGCGTGATTAAGGAATCAACTTCTTGGCTCCCATCTCCTTTAACTCACCCAGGCAGCTATGCTGGCCTCTTCATTCTTCATAGAGGGGATGGCCCCACCATGCTGTCATCTACAGGATCAAATTCCAATGCTCACTGAAGTCATGGCTGAGTTAGTCTGTTTGCAAGATTTTTCTGGGATTGTGAACATTGTAAGATGTCAAAAAAACCTTTAATTTGCTCTCTTTCCTGACCTAAAAACTGCCATAGGTATAGGAAGAATAAATGTGGACACATTGCATCACACTACCTGGCTGGTGTGGTCCATACCAATTGAGAAGCTTGTGGAACTGGGCCAGGGAGGGGCCTGGAATGTCCTGGCCAGGTCTCCACCTAAGCCATCTGCCATAGTTGGCTGCCCAGGACACTGAGAACAAGAATTTTGTGTATTTTTGGACAGTGAGGCAGCTGTCTCACCACCACCACTTCAATTTCCAGGGACGGTCTTTGGCAAGAAGTTAGAGAGTTTACACAATATTCACACCAGACCAAAATCACTTTTAGCTAAAGTATGTTTCCTCTTTCTGCACAATAAAAGACTTGTGGGCACTGAATCCCCACCCTGGACCCTTCTAACTCAAATGATCTTTTATGTTGCAAGAATCTCGGAGTGGAAGGGGACCTGGAGTTGCAGCCCAACATGAATTCCCTCTAAAACAATATACTTCACAAGTGGTTATTCCACACTGACGCTAGCTATTGTTGAGATGTGTTGCTTTGGTTCTAGGTCTGTGGTTTCAATGGTACAGGGAATCCTTAGCAAGGAAAGCCCTCCAGCTATGAAGTTCAATAGCCTGGAGGGCCACCAAGGTTCCCTTCACTTCTGAGATCTGTTCTCTTTCCTCAACATTTATCTCCATGACTTTTCTTCTTTGCCTTCTTTTTATTCTTTAACATATTTCTACATTAGTTATGTTGTGAAAGAAGAATCAGAACAGAAGGGAAAAAACATGAAAAATAAAAATAAAAAAAAGAAAGAGCAAATAGTATGCTCTGATCTGCATTCAGACCCCATAGTTCTTTCATCCTTCTAAAATCACTTGTGTCTAGCATAATTCTCGTAGTGTCCTGCCCCAGAGCACATGTGACCTCTCCTCCCACTCCCCAGTTTTCTGCTGCCTTCCTTAGACCATCTCATAATTAAAACTGGAAACCATTTAAAAGTCCTCTGGTATTGGTGAGGGCATAATGAGGCAGATAGTCTTGGGGGTAACGCACAAAGGAACTTCAGGCTGACGCTGGCATTCTTTGATTGTTGGGGTGGGGGATGAAGGAGAAAACCTCCAAGCTGCACAAGCTGAGTGTGGAGAGACCTATTAGGCAATCGGGCACACTAATATCTAGGACATTAAGTGCCTAGCAATAGTTCTCCTGTGCTAACTGTAATCTCACTATCTGTGGGAAAAGAGAAATCTTCTGCATCATAGAAATATATTTCCATTTTCAACTTTGCCAAGCAATTCTCCATGTGGAGGGAGGGGCCCTGCCTGGGGATTAATGACCAGCCGAGGGTAATGACTCCTGGCCCCGCGCGAGGCCATCAGCGCTTCTCGGTTGGTTATTAATCCCCAGGAAACAAGCATCAATCTGTCAGGGCTGAACCAGCATTTGCTGCCAATGAGAGGGGCCGGTGAGTGCCAGCAGCCGGCTGCTCCAAAGCAGGACCCCTCTGAAAAGTACAGCCCGCCCCAAGGAAGTGGGCTCCCTGGGAAGTAGCGTCAGACTGCCCATCACCTCATGCCCTCTGGCCCCACCGACTGCGTTACCTTCTGGCTTAATAATTAGAGATCATCTTGGGAAGACTAGAAGTTTCTTGAAGGCAGGGGCTCTATACCCTCTGGAAGGGTCCTTTTCAAAGAAGACACAATAAAATCCAATTGTCTGATTTACCTGTTATCTCTCCTTAATCCTCAGACAGGAACCCAACATCAATAGGCAGCTAACGTACATCATTGCCAAGAAGCCTGAGGTATAGCAAGAAACGAGAACTTTCCAAAAGCTGCTTTTAGCAGCAGATGTGACTAAAACAGAATAATAATGATACCTAATATTTATATAATACTTTAATGTTTAGAAAGTGCTTTAGAAATATCTCATTTGATCCTCACAGTAACCTGGGGAGGGAGAAGCTATTATTATCCCATTTTAGCGATGAGGAAAGATCATCCTAGGCACATCCATCTAGGACCACTGAGCCCAGAAGTGTCTGAGGGCAGATCTTCCTGATTTCAGGCCTAGCACTCCAACCACAGGTGCCCCTACATTCCCTACGTTTCAGTTTAGTGCTGTCTAGGACAAAATGGTTCCCCAAAAGGATAGTTTACTTTAAAGGTGGCTCCCTATTTTTAATATAAAATGCAGTTGACATCTCTTATTTTTGATTACTTCATTTACCAATAAACAGCCTCCCCTCTCAGGCAATTATTAATTACCTAGTCTATTATGCAATCTGGTGGCAATGGGTCATAGTGCTTGGGAGCTAGCCAGATTAAAAGCTGGGAGGACCCGGGATCAAATCCAGTCCATGACACATACAGTCTGTGTGACCATGTGCAAATCCCTTCCCCTTCAGCTCTCTACATAACTCTCTAAGAGCCTATGTTCCCAAGAAAGTGCGAAACTTTACTATGATAGAGATTCCCTAGATGGGAGGGTTCCCAGTATGAAAAAAGTCACCGGGCTTGTTCCTGTCATCATTGCCAGGCACTGGGATAGTTGCTGGGGAGGAAAAGGCAAAAACAAAACCAAAAAATTCTGCCCTCAAGGAGCTTCCAATCTAGCCACAGAAGACAACATAGACATATACGACAAAGAATAAAAGGAAAGGTAGTTCAGCAGAGGAACCATTATGCCCACTGAGGCAAGTGCCAGGGTTTTCACTGAAGCCTTCACTGTTCCTTCATACACTGCTTCCCTCTCAAGAGCACAGAATGGCTTTTTTCTTTCTTTCTTTTTTTGCAAAGCAATTTGTGGATATCAAAGAAGATGCTTATTTTCTGTGAAATGTTTTCTTTTTCTTAAAGTTTTCAAAGGATTGCCACAAATAGACCAATTAAAGCTTATTTTCCATTTATGATTGAACTAAAACTCCCCACTCAACCTTGCAAGTATGTTAAATGATGAGCAAATGGGGTTATTGTGGAGACGCCATTTAGGGCTGACTTCAGTGTATGTAGACGCAAGGGTTTGGGCTTCCAGTCTAAGTAAGCTTTTATCATCTCTCTCTCTCTCTCTCTCTCTCTCTCTCTCTCTCTCTCTCTCTCTCTCTCTCTCTCTCTCTCT
>NW_020954577.1:17303317-17417074 GCF_900497805.2 Vombatus ursinus | reverse complement strand
TCTCTCTCTCTCTCTCTCTCTCTCTCTCTCTCTCTCTCTCTCTCTCTGTCTCTCTGTCTCTCTCTCTCTCTGTCTCCATATATGACATTTTATATCATATACGTATACAGATGCACATACAGATGTGTATGAGAGAGAGACAGAGAGAGGAGGAGAGAGAGAGGATGGAGATGGAGAAATATATATTTGGACTACGTGAAACACAGATTCTTCTGCTGACCCATCTACCCCAAGAGTGCTGGGCTCTCTCCTTTCCTAGGCTGAAAGAGGAAGAGGCTGGAGGGCCCTGACACCATGGTTGAGTCACCAGCTCTCTCAGACACTCAGGTAACTATAGAATGAAGAAGATGGACTTAAGTCTCTGAAGTATTATTTATTTTAATTCTTTCTTCTGCCTGGATTAGTTACCTCTTTCAATTCCTGAGGACTGTGCTTTTACAAAGAGACTCCCTTTCTTCAGGGCAAAGGCTAGCCATCTTCTGCATGGGCCCCTCCCTCCTCCTCCCAACTGCTAGTGCCCCCCCCCCCCCCCCCCCCCAGTTACCTTTTGCTTATTTGCATTTGTTCTATTTTTATTTATTCTGTTGTTGTTTGGCTGTTTCATTCATGAGTGAATGACCCTATTTGGGATTTTCTTGGCAAAGACACTGGAGGGGTTTGCGTTTCCTTCTCTGGTTCATTTTACAGATGTGAGAACTGGCAAAGAGGGTGAAGTGACTTGCCAGGGTCACACAGATAGTAAGTGTATGAGACCTGATTTGAACTCAGGTCTTCCCACCTCCAGGCCCAATGCTCTATCCGTTGCACTATCTAGCTATCCCATTTATTTTGTATATACAAGCATTTGCGGAGCACTCCTTATATGCCCAGGACTGTGTTCACATTTAATTCTACAAACATAGTTTAAGCACCTAAATACGGCACAAAGCCTGTTCTCAAGGTCCTCGGAATGAACTGGAGGTAATCAAAGGATGATGGATTTAGTTCCTGCCATTTTCGTCTTACAGAGGTGGAAAATAATGTCCAGAGAGATTGATTTCTCCAATGTACTAAGTGCTACAGGCAGGATTTGAACCTGTCTCCTGATTCCCCAAATCAAGGCAGGCTTGATGGAGGCAGTGGTGTTAGAAGTCTTCCTTTAAGGAAAAAAGAAAAGAATTCTGAGAGGAGGAAGAGAGCCCCAGTGAGCATTCTCAGGGTCTGGAGGAGATCAAGCTAGACAAGGCTGAGGGACAGCTCCCCCATAGTGTGGGAAAGAAGAAGGTGTGAAGGGAGAAGAGAGTTAAACAGTTTGGGACCCCAGCTTGAAACTCAATGATGAAGGGCCAAAATACCAAGGTAAGGGGCTTGTCCTAAAGCTTAGTCTCTTCATCTGTGTTCCACCAACATATATGTATGTGTATGTATATACACACAGATAAATGTACATACACACATGCATATATGTGCATGTATTACATGCATATATATATAGATAACTGAATTTTAATATAATTGGTTTCTTTTGCAATGCCATATATTTTATCTTATGCATTTAAAACTCCTATTCTGAGAAAGGTAGAATAGGCTCCATTGGACCAACAAAGGGGTCTGTGACACAAAAACGTTACAAATCAATGCCCTAAGAGTATAAATTGTAGAGAAAGTTGCCAACCTATACTAGTAATGAGTTTCCTCACCTGGAAATGTTCTCCATCAGAGAAATCCCAGGGGTTTTCCCTCTACTTAAAAAAGGCCCTGAGACCTGTTTCAAACTCTACCTGAAGTCCTGAGCTCCATTACAAGCAGCATCACTTTCACTGATCATGCTTCTCCAAAGAAGCTACTTCAACACCGAATAATAAAATAAGGCTTCAGTCAGCAGGAAATTAGAGGTAGTTCTACTTGCCCCACGTTAGGCGAATCCAGCGTCGAACAGCTCCTGATAAGAAAACTGAGATTGAAGATGATCCTCATAGACTGAAATCCCCAAATCCCATCTGTGAAGGGAAGATGGCAACAGTCTCCCTACTGGTGGAATTCACCAGTCGCTTCCCCCAGTTGAGGGCAGGTGAGAGGCTGACGTGAGCATCACCCTGGAAAGGCCAGTCAAAAGCAGCTTAGCTCTCAAAGAAGGTGACCCTGTTTATGTAGAAACAAGGTCTATTTTTACATATTTATTTCTTCATTGCTATAAATTCAACTTCACGAATTAAACAGTTACTGAAATATGGGAGAGGTCCACAGGGCCCCCTTGGAGGCAGAGATGTCCATGGCACTGAGGGTCCAAACAGAGGGCTCTTCTTTGTGTCATGTCTATCCATATGATATCTCCCCAAACAGGAAGTCTGTCTTCTCCCCATCCCCATCACCACTGCTTTAGAATTAATTGCCTAACCTGTATATACTTTATACATAGTTTGTTTTTGCTCATCTCTACGCATTTTTATCTCTGCCACATGGAATGCCAACTCTTTTCATCCCCAGAGTGCCTGCATACAGCAAGTGCTTCATAAATGCATAATGACTTTTGGAGTCCACAAAGAGAGACTTTGTGTTCTCCATCCAGTAGGGGCCTGGTTCCCTGTTCTCAACTTCCCAACCTGTAGGTAACTTGACTTCAATGTACCAAAAGGATGATTAGCTGTTTATAAAAAAGGAAACCAGCTACCATTAGCTATTAAGTGGCAGTCACAGGGCATCTCAAAAGATTGCCTAACAATGACTCCCCAGAGTCCTCAGCAAAGCTAAGCTTCCCCAGAAGGGACCTTGTTGGGTTCTCCCCATCTCTGAATCCCTATTTTCCTTCAAGATCAACTCAATCCCCACAGCTTCTATACAGACTTTGCTGATCCCTTCAGCTGCTATCACCCCCTCCAATTACTTTTTAAAATGTTGTATATATGTATACAAGTTCCCCTTCCTTCTCCATTGAATGTAAACTCTTTGATGCCAGAGATTGGGTGTGTGTGTATACATACATACATACATACATACATACATACAAACATACACACACACACATATATTATGTATATTATCTTTGTATTCTTAGCACCTGGCACAGTGCCTGGCACTTAGTAGGTGCTTAATGAATGCTCATTGGTTGATTGATGGTGGGTGATCACTACAATTCAAAAGGAAGCTTCAATAGCAAAGAATATCCCCAGCAAGTCAGGGCCAGGATCCCAGCCCAAGCTTGGGGGGAGAGATTCCCAATTCCCCAATCTGAAAACTTTGATGAATGTCAATCCAACCCAGAACTGGAGTGAGGGATGATGTCCAAGGGAGCACAAAAGCAAGCGCTTTCCCTAGGAGGAAGCTAATTAAACACTCTTCTTAAGGTTTAGGGAGGAATAGAGGGAGGGAGCAACCATAAACCTTATCCAGCTGAATCTTAACTCTCAGGTTCTTGTGGAGATCAGATGAGAGAGTATATGAAAAGTGCTTCACAAACTTAAAGTAATATACCCATTATTCTTTTTATTTATTGATTATTATTATTTAGCCAGCTTAGCATAGTCAGAAACACCAGCCTCTGAGTCCACCCATTAGACTCAGTTTCTCTGTCTTGGAGCTGATACTGCCCTCTAGCTGCTGATTCCAATTTTATTTATATCAAAAAGGAAAAGAGAACTTTCCCAGAAGGCTTTTCTAGTGCTCACCTGCTGTTTAAGGACGCTAGACCTGCTGGGAGGATGGAAAGCCTCTCTCCTGATCATTCCCTCCAAACCCCCTCACTCCTGAAATGTCAGCTCTCAGCTTTCTCTCTGTTTCTGACATTCAATATTTAAAACGGGAGGAAAATAATTATTTTCCATAGGATTGTCAATAACCAAGCTCCACAGACAATCACAATGGAAACAAATTCCTTTCGCAGCGTCTCCGGCTTTCCCATGTTTTTGCATAATGAAAGGGCTAATATAACATAACAAATCCTAAACTGTTTTCACAAGGAGTAGGGAAAAGATGTGTAAAAGGATGCTCCGTCTTGCTGCCTTCTGTTCACAATGTATCGAAATACAACAAATGGTGTTCTTGCTCTTTCTGTCTGTTTCCCAATCTGTTTGGAGAGTAGCCACCGTCCTGAGCCAAACCTAATATCTGACACTTCCTGACATCGTGAAAGCCTCCATCTGCCGATCATGGGGCCCTGGACTTTTTAAAGACGCCTTGGCTTGATCACCGAGGAAGCTTCCCTTGGAACACAGGGATCCCTTTCAGGGGAGCCTGGGGATTATCTGACAAAAGGGATCACGGCAAAATCACATTTTCACGAAATTCTATCTGAAAACGAGAAGGAAGTCGCCAGGCCCCTTTCCGTGCAGAAGTGAAAATGCTGGCTTGGCTTAGATTTTCATTTTGTTTCCATCCCCTCCCCCGCCAACACACACACACACACACACACACACACACACACACACACACAAATACACAGAAATATACACATTTCAGACAGAGATGTAGGCCAGGAAAAAAAACAAAATTTAAGCTGCATCTAGTTTGTTGACATTAGAAAATTAAGCCATTTCCCCTTCATTGATGATGGATATTTTTACTGCCTCAGGTTGGGGGAGAGAGGGGTAGAGGGATGTGTGTGTGTGTGTGTGTGTGTGTGTGTGTGTGTGTGTGTGTGTGTGAAAGATAACAAAAGAAAATCCATCAACTAATTTCCTAGACTTCGAGAAGACACACATACACACATACACAATTTGGAAACTGTGAGAAAACATTACAAATCAACAGCATTTATTACTCACCTACTAAGAGCTGCATCCATGCTGCATCTGCTCATGGAATTATCTAGGCCATCTCCCCCATTTTGCAGGTCAGAAAACTGATGCCAGGATAGATTAAGAGACATCTCAGGTCACAGAGTTAGTAGGTGTCTGAGGCAGGAATTGAAGCCAGTTTTTCTGACTGAATGTCCAATACTCTCACCACTGCCCCAGAGAAGACAGAGGCAGCCTAAGAGTCAGGAAGAGCTTGGTTCAAATCTTGCCTCGGACACATCCTCAGACACATTTATGGCCTTATCTAAATGATTCACCATTTCAGTGCCTCAGGCCACTTGAAATTATTAATGGTAGGATCAGTACAAATCTGTGTTGGGAGAGGATGTTTCCTTCATGCTGGAGAAGTCCCCATAATAAGGAAATCCCGGGTCCTGTTCAGGCCAGTGTGCTCATCCCTAAGGCCAGATACAGAGGCCAGGCAGCCCTTGCTCTGGGGGAGTCACAGCTACAGGGAACATCACCCCACTAAGGCCCAGACAGGTGAAGCAATCTGTCTAAGGTCACACAGCTTGGATCCACTGTCCCACAGCCTCTCTAGATTCCTCATAAATGGCTCTGTGAATGAATGAATGAATGAATGCCCAGGTCTCATGGTGTAGTGAGAGCAGCATCAGATCTGGAGGCAGAACACCTGGATTTGAACCCTGGCTTTAATAATCTCTACTTGTGAGACTCTGCTTTGTCATCACAATTGATAGCACACATAGAATACCTTAAGGTTCAAAAGGTGTTTTAAAATTATTGTCTCATTTGATCCTCACAACAACCCTGCATGGGAGGTGCTAGTTTTATCCCCATTTTATAGTTGAGAAAACTGAGGCAGACCAGGCTGAAATGACTTACTCCCAGGTAACACAGCTGGTAAATGTTGGAGACTGGAATTGAACTCAGGTCTTCCTAATTCCAGCCTCAGCATTCTCTCTGCTGGGCCACCTGGCTGCCTAGAGGTGTGTACAAAGAGCATGGGGTTGGGAATCTAAGGCCCTCACCTCCAATCCTGGTCCTCTCTGCTTACTACCTCTGTGACTTGGACAAATCATTGTTTCCCAATTTTCAAGCTGACAGGGTTGTACTAGGTGCCCCTGAGGTTCCTTTGAGCTCAAGGATTCTATTATCCCAAGTCCCTTCAAATCCCTGAGCCTCCTTTCCTCTTGTACGAAATGGGGACAATCAGACTTGGCCCAGGCACCACACAGAACAGCCGGACCTACAGAAATGGGAGCCGTCCCAAAAGATGATTGTTCTGCCCAAGGCCCTAAACTGAGAGAGGGAGAAAGATGAGGAAAGCGTCCCCTTCAGGGTCTAGTTTAGTTCACTCCAAAAAGCTCAACCAGCCCAGAGGCAACAGAGAGGACACACGGTGCTGCTTCCTCCACGGTAAATGTCCCATGGGGAAGCATCCATAGGCTCCTTGGGCCCCATCAGGGGCCGCTGTGTTTCATGGCTCGGGAAATGTGGGGCAGAGGGAAGAGACCTGAGACTCCAGGTGAGCTTTCAGCTGCTAGCAGCAGCCCACCTGAAGGCCCTTACAAACCCGCTATTCTGTGATTTTTGTCTTTTTGGAAAACAAAAGCAGACTGCCTTTCAGAGGAAGAAGCTAGAAAGCAGTGGCAAGACCATTGGACTCCTAGTTGCAATGACTTTGTTTACCAGCTGTGTGACTATGGAGACTTTGCTTTGCCTTTCGGTGCCCCAGTCCCTCAAGTCAAAGTCAATTACAAGTCACGTCATCATCCCCTTGGTGTCACGGTCCTCTTTGAGAACAAAGGACAAACCACAACACACCCGCAATAATGTGTGGAAAAAGGAGGTGATGACCCTGCCGTATTCACCTCCTCATAGGGTTGTTGTCAGGAAAACACTGTATAAACTATAAAGCATTAGATAAAGATGGTGGGATGAGTGGCAGCCCCTCTGCAGATCCATCCCAATAAACATCTGTGGTTGCCTTAACAACCCTGCAATGGAAATGGGAGGCAGGGTGGTTCCGTGTACAGGTTGCCCATGTTGCTTCTGACTGTTACTGGCCGAGCGACCTTAAGTTTACCGCCTCAGTTTCCTTGCATATAAAAGGGTGATGATTCTTGCGCTATTGCCGTTTGGGCTGCCGTGAGGAAATTACACTGCAAACTTTAAAGCCTTATCAAAACATGAGCTGCAATCATTTAGTTAGTGTTGTTAATATCATTTAGTACTAGTACTACTATTATTGCTATTTATTACAATAACTATTATTACTATTGTTATTATTTATGCTGACACATGCTGGCCACTTGATTCTGGGTAAGTCACTTGACCCCTGATACTTTATCCCAAACAGGACCAGGCAGGTCTGCCACCACATTTTCGCCAGCCTTGTCTTTGAATGACTTGTACTGTTGCCCAATCCCCCATCCAGCAGGGATGATTTGTCACCACTGAGGAAATTGAAGAGAAACTGAATGCCACCCAGCAAGGTCTGAGCAAGGGAACATCTTTGGCTTGGATATTCAAGCTAAGGAAGGCTTGGTGATGACAAATAAAGGTAGAGCAGTGGGATTTGGGGAGAAGACATTCAAAAGTGCCACAGCTGAGTCCTCACCCCCCAACTTGTTACCACTGTGAACAAGCCAGGACGGCCAAGTGATGGGGCCGGGGAGGCAGCCCTGGAGACAGTGGTCTTCTGCCGTACTGGAGTTAATTGCAGCCAAAGTATGGAAGCTAGGAAAAAAATAGGTTCCTGATGCACATCTGTAAAGGCTGGTCTACAGGGCTGGAAGAAGTGTGGGCTGGCTGGCAACTCTGGGTCTCTGCCTGCATCAGTTTCCCTCTGATGTGCAAGTTACTGAGGAATATTCATGTGTTATCTTATAGCATGAGCTTCCAGAGCTCTTGGGCACAGAAAGCCTTCAGAACGTGAGGAAGGATGAGTTTCCATGGCTCTGCACTTGGCAACAACATCAAGCATTCCCAGCAGGGCCTAAGTTCATGAGATGCTCTTCCTGGAGTTAGGAGTCCTGGATTTTGATGCTTCCGCTGATCTTCACAAGCTCTGTGATCCTGGACAAGTCATTTGACCTCTATTTAGTTGAGGGAACTCTCTAGGACTCTAAATTGCCCGGACAGTGTAGACCTGCCCTAATAAAGGAAGCTTCCTTATCGGAGAGCTCCTTACACCCATGAACTTTGTCTCTGGCGCCTCAACATCCAGGCCAGGTTCAATGCTTCGTCAGCCCCATTGCTTTTTAGCTTCTCTGATGTACAGGGGGAGCTTTTTCAGCTGGAAAGTAAGACCAAATGAGCCACTTAAAAGACATTTGGGGGGAGGGGTAAGTGCTATCACCTGACTCATGTTGTGCCCTGACCCTGGAGCCAGATTCTTGATTCTCTCCAAGCCTTGCAGTCTCTAGGAAAGCGACATCCCATTGGGACTCAGTCTCCCAGGCAATGGCAAACCCAGATGGGCACTGAGAGCCCCTTGGGGAAATGTAAGGTTTTGTACCAAAATTAAATCATGTTCAATGGATTTCACCTCCTTGAAAACTCCTTGACTTGCCTGGAAGTCACTTTGCCTACTAGGGAAAAGAAATCCTAGAAAGGCTCAAGAACAAAACCTGGATAAGAAATAGGGCCAGGGACCATGGTCTCCTTTGGGAAGCTTCTTCATATCCTACCCATTGTGAGTCCTCTGGCCTATGTCATATGCCTGGGATTTACTCGTCTTCTAGAAGCATACTTCTGGAAGTTAGATATTTCATCTTTGTCTTTGCATCCCACAGCACTGGGCAAACCGTAGGTGCTTAACAAATGCCTGTTGGATTCATTTGCACATTCTGTTTTCATCCTCAGGAGTGCAGCTCCCAAGCCCACTCTTCAGAGATTCTTATTGACTTCATTCACATGTCACTCGTAGCTGTTTCTGGGTTGTCAGGGACACACTAGGATTTACCATTCCATCTGCTGCACTGGTGTGCTCACCATGTCTACAGAAATCAAGTAAGACCTGAGCACATAGGACAGACTGCACATAGGACACTTTCCTCCTCTCCTCTCCTCTCCTCTCCTCTCCTCTCCTCTCCTCTCCTCTCCTCTGATGAGAGAATACTGCCAAGAGTTGCCCAAAGGAAAAGGTCTGGATGGGTCACCACCTTTGCCTCTGAAAACAATGTGGCCAGATCTACTGGAGGAAGGGTTACAGGGGAGCACTGTTCTCTCTCTCTCTGGAGGTTCAAGTTCATGGATTTTACTATAGAGACCAGGTTTTTTCAGAGCAACACATTGCATTAAATATGAAAGCAGATTGCTTAATTTAAAAAAAATGAATAAATTATTCAGAGCAGCTGTTTTGAGTTGGAAAGAACTTTTAAGTGTTGATTAAAACCTAATTTATTTTGTTTTCTCATGAAACATATGGGACAAAAATCCACAGGGACCACGGTTGGGCCCAAATGATCTGGGACAACCTCAGGTATGTGTATGTTCCTTAACATTTCCCAAAATAAATTAGCCATAAAACCCCTGAGTCTTGGGCCACAGCATCCAATAATCCCAACCATTCTGAGGACTTGGAGTCATGGTGATCATAAGTAATAGGAGGACTCAGGAAAACTCGCGATCGAAAGAGCAGAACTTGCCTCATCTTTGTCTTCCAGAATCAAGGAAGGTCAAAACTGGAAGAGGCCTCGGTGTCCATCACTGAGAGGTCAACCCAGACCTGAACACTTTAGGAATACTTCTCATACATATCTACAAAGTGGCACGGTGTATGGGCAGAGTTAGAAGGCCTGGGTTTGTATCCTGAAGACGGAGGCTCTTCAACTACTCACTTAACATCTTTAGGCCTCGTCTTCCTCATCAGTAAAATGAGGGGATAGATATCTCAATCCCCACCCCCCAAGTGCTCAACCTGTCATATTACAGAACCAAGACTTTATAAATATACCAGGAGCCAGGAGCTGTACTTATGAGCTGTCTCAGGAGCTCTGTGCATTTTTAAGTGAATGAAAGATAAAAAATAAAACAAAATATTGTGACCAAGAGGTTTCCCTGGTTTCACTTCATAATTCTCTCCTTTTCTCCCCTAATGTTTATCCATCTACTCCAGACACAGTTTGAGGTAGGTATGCTGTACGTGCCAACAAGGCAGGCTGTTCCCCACAGAGATGCCCTCAGAGGACACAGCCCTCTGCCCGATGTGCCCCTGAAAGGAATAGACAATGCAAACATCTCACCACCCCTGCCCAGGCCAAGCTCCTCGTTAGTGGGGACTCACATAGAGGCTATTGATAGGGAGTGTGGGTAATTCAAACAGTCCCTGCTGTGCAGCAAACAAAGAGAGGTGGGGAAGGGAAGAGAGGAAACAGCAGAAGTTATTCCCAGAGACCCAGCACAAGCGGCTTTGAAGGTTGCAGGGAACTTCTCAGGGAAGAGCTGAGGTGTCCCAGCTGAGCCATGCAGAGGCCCTGGAGCATGAGGGAAGAAGGAGGCCTGTGAGGCCTGTTGGGAAACTGGATCCCAGGCTGGTTGTGGGGCAGGGTGCCCAGGCCTGCCACCATCACATGCATCAGCCCTCCAAGGCAAGTGTGGTTTTCTTCGCAGAACCTAAACATAGCCCAGTCTGAGGACAAAGTGGACTCAAGGTCAGGAAAAAGCAAACAAAGCAATCCAATTCAGCAAACATGTATTAGCCCAGATCCCCGAGGAGGCACTCAGGAGGTGACAAAGATGAACAAAGTCGCAGTCCAGTCTCAAGAAGCTCAGGATGATAACAGTCACTCACGGTTCTATGATCGTGTGAGGAAGGCAGGAAGTCTAACTCACAAGAATCTTGTGAGTGGCAAATGGGAGCACTATTATACCATGTTGCTGCTGTTTTTGCTGCTGTCTAGTCATTTTTCAGCCGTGTTCTATTCGAGGTCTTCTTGGCAAAGATACTGGAGTGGTTTGCCATTTCCTTCGGCAGCTCAACGAACAGCAAACAAGGTGAAGTGACTTGCCCAGGGTCACACAGCTAGAAAGTATCTGAGGCTAGATTTGAACTCAGGTCTTCCTGACTCCAGTCTCAGAGCTCTATCTACTGTACCACGTAACCACCCCATCCCGCATTACTGAAGGGGAAACAAAGTTCCAAAAAAATGAAGCAATTGGCCCAGGTTCACCCACCCAGCCCCTTCCTGACTCTATTCAATGCTCCCTCTCCAGCATGCCCAACCACCTCAGATCATCTAGTGGGTGAAACAAGACAGGCACACAGAGAGATAAACACACAAAATAGACTGTGTTGAGTGTTGGGCAGTTCAGTGGCACAGAGGACAGAGTGCTAGGCTTAGAGTCAGTAAGATTCTGTGAATTCAAATTTGGCCTCAGACATTCACTAGCTGTGCTACCCTGGGAAAGTCACTTGCCCCTGTTTGCCTCAGTTTCCTCATCTGTAAAATGATGCAGAGAAGGAAATGGCAAACCACTCTAGTGTCTTTGCCAAGAAAACTCCAGATGGGATCATGAAGAGTTGAACACGACTGAAAAATGATTGAAATTCTTCTTCTTTGAGTATATAAAAGACACACTTGCTTTGCACATTCAAAGGAAGGAGAGGTCATTTCCCGCACATGTACTAAAGAAAAGGAGGTGCTTGAAGAATATGCAGGACCACTTTTCAATTCTGATGTGGCAATGAAAACTATGATGGAGAGATGGCTGAGCTGTTCAATTCTGTCTTTATTTTTTCTTTTCTTTTCCCTACCAATTAAAATGTTTCTTGGGTCAGAAAGGGAAGGATAAAATGGTCAGTAAAGTATTGAGACCCAAGAAGATAAGTAAGAAGATCGTGGGGGTAGTGCCTGACTCCCTTTGGGATGACTTCAAGTCACCTGGCCCAGATGAAATACATCAACAAGGATGGAAAGACTTGGTGGATGTGATCCATAGGCCACCGCCAGTGACCTTCAAAACACCATGCAAAACGGGAGAAAGAAGGCTAAGGAAGGGCCAATGTTGTCCCAGTTTTCAAAAAAAGGAAGAGAATAGCATCTCCAAACTCTAAACCTATCAACTGGACTTCAATTCCTGGCAGAATTCTCAAACGCATTTGTAAAGAGACTGCTGATTAAGGTCTAGAAAAAGGAGTGGTGAGGAGGCTGCTGCTGAATATCTAGAAAAGGGGAGAGTGAGCTCAAAGGGCCGATACAGTTTCATCAGGAAGAGGTCCTGTTGCACCAAAATTACTTCCTGTTTCAACACAATAAATGAATGCTGTAGATACAATTTACCTAAATTTTAGCAGAACACTGAGTAAAGTCATCTTGTGCTACTCCTCAGAGGGAAAAGAAAGAAACCTGGGTTAGTCAATAGCACAATCAGGTAGATTCTGAACTGGTCAAAGGGTGAGACTAAAGTATTAATATTTCAGTCTCAACTAGGAAAGTCTCTAGTGGAGTGACCCAGGAATTTGCATTTGGGTTTCGGTTCTTTCACGTTTATTGTTAATTGGATAAAGGTTTAGAAGGAATGCTGATAAAATCTGGAGCTGACCTAAATCTAGAAGAGGTAAGCTTCCCTCTACATGTGATACAGTCAGGATCCAAGAAGATCTGGATATGCTAGAGCATCAAAGTAAACCATAAAATAACATAAAACTTAATGTGGATAAATGTGAGGTGACTCAGAATAGCTAAGTTCACAAGGACAGGATGGGGGTGGACCAAAGCTAGGCAGCAGGTCTTCTGCAAAAGAATTAGGATGGTGAGCGGCCTGCTAGCTCAACACAAGCCAGTAGTGTCATATGGCAGACAAAAAGCTATCTCAGGCTGTGTTAAGATAAAGCTGGTTTGGAATGGTGAGAACTCCACTGCACACTGCCCTCATCAGACCTCAGAGTACTGGACTCAGCTCTGAGTTCCACATTTTAGGAAGAGCATTGATAGACTGGAGAAAAACCCGAGGAAGTCAATTCCAACAGTGAAGGACCTTGAGTTCACTCCATATAAATATTGACTTAAGGGAATGTAGTAGTATAGCCTGAAGAAGAGAAAAAGTCAAGGGGGTAATAAAAGTTGTTCTCTAATCTTTGAAGGGTTGCAAGATACATTATAGATGTAAGACTTGGTGGCTGATTGAAAAAAGATGTCGATGATGACTGAAGTTTGGAGGCCAAGTGTTTGAGACCATCACGGTGCCATCAACAGAAATGGAGAAGCTGAAAGAAGGGAGTTTGGTGGACAGTCTGCAGTTTTGGCCACAGAAATAATAGGGGTCAGTGGTCGAGATCTCCAGGGACTAAGGACAGAAATGTGGAGAGTGAGGATGGGGCTCTCACTTGTAAGGCCTGAAGGAAGGAAGAGAAAGAGATCAACCAGAGAGAGTGGAGCATCAGGAGAGAGAGGTCTTGTGGAAGCCAAAAAAGGATTTACTATAAAGGAGGGATCCAAGCTGCAGCAGCTCAACCAGGATGAAAACTGTAGCAGAGACCTTTGGATTTGTCATTAGGAAACCATTATTAACTTTCAAAAGAACATTTCCAATTGGACCATGGAAATAGAAGCCAGACATAGGAGATTTAGGAATAAATGACTGTTGAGGAAATAATGGTAGCAATGAATGAGAGAAAAGAGATGGAATTTAGCTGGAAGGAGTAGAAAGATCAAAGGAAGTCATCATTTATTTGGTTGTTTTTAAGGTAGGGAAGACCCTGAAAAGGGGGAAAGAAAAAGCAGGGAGAAGAGGAGAGAGAGAAAAAAAAGAGAAGGAGGGAAGAAGGAAGTTCATGAGGAAGGGAGAGGTAGAAAGAAAGACAGAGGGAGAAAGAGGCAGAGAGATGGAGAGAGAAAAAGAAAGATGGAGGAAGGGAGAGAGACAGTCAGAGACAGAGAGAGATGGAAAGAGATGCACAGAAAGAGACAAAGACAGAAAGAGACAGAGAGAGACAGAAAGAGAGGTGGGGTGGGAGAATCATGAATGGAGCAAGGTCCAAGAGGAGGTGAGAGAGTATAGAATAGGAGGGGTTACTTTGCCAAGAACTATGACCCAGGACACCATCCTTCCAGACACACTAGTTCACAACCTTTATTCTTCAGAAATTGCCTTCAAGAGATGACACTTGAGTTTGAGCAGAGTCCTGAAGGGAAACAGGGATTCCAAGAGATATCAGTGAAGAGGGAGATTGTTTCAGGCCTGGAGGACAATCTCTGTATGGGAAAGAGGAAAGAGGGTGCTAAGTCTGAAGCACTGAAATCATTTATTTTATTTTTATTATTTTAATTTATCAACAATTACTTCCACATGCCTTTGAGTTTTAAATTTTTCTCTCTCTCCCTCCCACTTCCCTCCCCAAGACAACACACAGTCTGATATATGCTATACATAGACATTCCTATTAAACATATTTTCACATTAGTCATGTTCTAAGGAAGAATTAGAACCAATAAGAGGAACCACAAGAAAGAGAAAACAAAACAACACAGAAGAAAAAAATAGCAACTAGTATGCTTCAATCTGCATTCAAACTTCATAGTTCTTTCTTTGGATGTGGATAGCATTTTCCACCATGAGAGCTTTGTAGATGTCTTAGATCCTTGCATTGCTGAGAAGGGCTAAGTCTATCAATGTTAGTTATCCCACAACATAACTGTTACTGTGTACAACATTCTCCTGGTTCTACTCACTTCACTCAGCATCAGTCCATACAAATCTTTCCAGGTTTTTCTGAAATTCACCTGCTCATCATTTCTTACAGCACAATAGCATTCCATTATATTCATATACATTCCTATTGTTCAACTTGTTCATTCATTTCCCAATTGATGGGCATTCCCTCAATTTCCAATTCTTTGCCATCACAGAAAGAGCTGCTATAAATATTTTTGTACATGTGTGTCCTTTTTCCATTTGTATGATCTCTTTGGGATACAGCCCTAGAAATGCCATTGCTGGGTCAGAGGGTATCCACTTTTATAGCCCTTTGGGCATACTTCCAAATTGCTCTCCAAAATGGTTGGATCATTTCACCACTCCACCAACAATGCACTAGTGTTCCAATTTTCCCACATCTTCTCCAACATTTATCATTTTCCCATTTTATCATGTTGGTCAATCTGTTAGATATGATGTGGTACCTCAGAGTTGTTTTGATTTGCATTTCTCTAATCAGTAGTGGTCTAGAGCATTTTTTCATATGACCACAGATGGCTTTAATTTCTTCGTCTGAGAACTGCCTGTTCATATCCTTTGACATTTTATCAATTGGGGAATGACTTGTGTGCAGAGAAGTCATTTAAAGTCAGCCTAGAAATAGTGGTGGAAGCCAGACTTTAAATTTCAGATAGGTTTATACTTTAGCATAGAGGCAATATAGAGCCACCACATTGGAGTGACACAGTAAGCTGTTCCTTCTGGGAATATCACTTTGGCAGCTGTCTGGAGAATGGGTTGGAGAGTAGAGAGTCTTGAGGTGGGAGATAAGTTAGAAGGCTATGGCAATAGTCCAGCTGAGAGTTGATGAACTACTGAATCAGGAGAGAAACCAAATGGGTAGGGGGAAAGGAATGGATGTAAGGGATATCATGAGGTAGAAAAAATGACCTGACAAATGGTAGAGGAGTGAAGAAGTATTTTTTTGTAGTAGAAAGACTACTGACTTTGACATTAGAAGACTTAGGTTTGCACCCCAGCTCTTTCATTGACTTATGTGACCATGGGCAAATGATTTAAGTATCTTTGGGCTCAGAGTTTCCCTATTGGGAAAATGAGAGGGTTTCACTAAATGACCTCTAAGACTGCTTCCAGATCTAAGTATGATCTTATGGTCTCTCTTTCCTCCTGCCCCCTTGGCCCTGAGTATGACCTCTAGTTATTTACAACCACTAGAATATTCTGTCAAAGTTCTCAAAAGTTGGGAGGTGACCCTAGTTATCACCACCAATGCCTCCACTCCTTTAGTCTGCCCTGTTGTACAATTGCATGTGCTACAGTTGATGTAGTCATCAAGAGAATATGTTTTGTGCTTATTTCTGAAATCGCCTCCACCAAATAAAGCTATGTTGGCTTTCTTAGCCTGAAGGATTTCTCATTGTCGCATCAGTTTCATGCAGAATTAGCAGTCATACTGGCAATGTCCTGGGACGTGGAGATCTATGGTGTGTCCCAAAGTAAGGGAAGTTCAAAAGAGAAAGGAAATCTGCTGATTCCCATGACAGCCCCTAACTATTTTGGTGGAATTAAGCAGACTACGAGCCAAGTCAAGCATTTCTGAGCCTCTTATCAATGGAGCTCTAAATACAGCTTCATTTCCATGGGGCTATTGTAAGAGATTGGTTAGTTTCCTAGTCCCCAAAAGTCACAAATAACATTACTGTATGATGGAACACTAAATAGAATGTTCATATTGCTATATATGAAAGTTTAATATGATATCTTCTTCCAGAGTTCAGGTGCCAGGTGAGGGGATCAGCATCGTCTGGAGCAAACACGGTGCCTTTCTTCATTGCTACTTCCTCCAGGAAGTAAGTCATTTATGAAAATGTATTTTAAAAAAAGAGTAATTCAGGTGAAATCCATATATTAAATAATGTTATCTCAATATCTCTATAGTTAAATAAATGTATATGTATCTATGTATCTCGATAGATTAGATAGATGATAGACAGACAGAGACAGACAGACAGATAGATAGACAGACAGACAGACAGACAGACAGACAGACAGATAGATAGATAGATAGATAGATAGATAGATAGATAGATAGATAGTTAGATAGATAGATAAACAGACAGACAGACAGACAGACAGGCAGATAAACAGCCTCCTTTTCCCGGTATTTATGAGTCTCCACAATCTAATCCTACTTTACTTTTCCAGTCTCATTTCACATCACTGTCCTCCATGCAATCTACCTTCTGGTCAAACTGGCCCATTCTGTGTCTCTCAAATATGGGATCATATATTGAGAGACACAGGGGACCTTAGAGTTCATGTCAGCCATTACTCCCTCTAGTTCTTTGTTGATGAGGAAGTTGAAGTGTGAAAAGGGGATGTGACTTGTCCAAGGTCACGCTGGGATGAAGTGGCCAAGCTGGGTCCAAACCCAAGTCTTCTGCCTTAGTGCTCCTTCCACTATCAAATCAGCAACTCACCAAGCATGTATCAAACACTTATGTGCTAAATTTTGGGAATATAAATATAAGCACACCCCACCCCCACACACACACACACAAACAGCTCCTGCCCTCAAGAAGCTTATATTCGAATGTGAGAAGGCAACATATATGTATGTGTGTATAAATATAGATATAGCTATAATTTGCCAAGCTTTGTAGTAAGCTCTAGGGATAAAGAGATGGAATGAAAAAATGTCCCACACTCAAGAAGTTTACATTCTATGGGAGAGAAGGAGCACGTGTACAAGTGAGTCAATAGGAAATAGAAATAAAATGGATTCAGAGTTACTTGGGGAGGTGGGAGTGCAACAACAGGAGGAATCAACAATGGTTTCACTTCATCGGAACCCAAAAGGGAGATGAAGGTCCTGAGAGATGGAGACGAAGGAGAAGAGCGACCAGACACGAAAGATGGCTATGTGGAGGTGAAAGATGACATGCTTTGTACAGAAAACAGAAAAGACAGTTTAGGTATAATGGAGTGTATGAGGGGTATGATAGAGTATATGTAATCAGTCCAGAAGGAAGTGGTGTAGTAAGTTTGGGAAGGTCCTTCCATGCCAAAAAGATGACTTTGTGCCTTATCCTGGGGAAACAGAGAGCCACAAAAGATTCTTGAGTAGAGGAATGACCCATACTTTGGGAATATCTATTTAGCAGCTCTATAAATGACTTCATTATATTATCATTTATACTTGAAACCAATCAGATGACAGTTCGATACCATTTTTCTGACCCCCTGATATAGGCTTATGTTTGTTCTCTCTCTCTCTCTCTCTCTCCCCATATATGTGTGTGTGTGTATCTATGTATGTATATAATAAATATGTATGTGTATACATGCATGTATATGTACATACACACATACATATGTCTGTGTGTGTATTTATTACTCACCCAGGGTCATGCAGCTGGTAAGTGTCTGGGGCTACATTTGACCTCTGGTTCTTCTCACTCCAGGGCTAGTGCTCTATTTACATGTACATGTTGATATATATATATATATATATATGTGTGTGTGTGTGTGTGTGTGTGTGTATGTATATATATACACACATATATATATACACACATATATACACACATATATACATATGTATGTATGTATGCATATGCATATATGTGTATGCATGCATGTATATGTATATGCATATGCATATGTATATGCATATGTGTGTACATATACATATATTCCCAGAATTTAACATGCAGTATATTTGTGTACAATACATATTAATGTATATGTGTATGTATGCATGCTATGCTATATATAAATACACACTTGCTACATATATAGATATGTATACATTTTTATATGTGTACACGCGGGTGTGCTCATAAAAGCTGCATGTTCTGAGCAAAGTTTTATTTAAAATGGTTGACTCTAGCCCAGGAGTATAGTTCCTCTCCAAAATTTACTTTCCCCAACGATTTTCCTTATTTTATAAATGAAAAAAAAAAGTTGGACATCTGTATTCAGCCACTCTGATTTGAAAAAACAAAACTCAACCCTTCCATTTACACAAACAAAATGCCAGGAAACATGAGAGGGGAAAAGAGCTGCCACCCAGGGTCCTGTCGCTAAGCAACGGGATGTCTCTTCTTCTGTAACCAAATTAGCCAGTCCCTCCCTCCCCCACTCCTTGCCCATAGCCTCTTAGCTGGATTGCCTTTCCATCACTTGACTCAGTCTCTTCTGGGCACTTCTGCCTTAAGGCGATCATCTTTATCCTGCCAACTTCATGGGGTTTGAACTTTTATCTCCAAATTGTCCAGACGAGCCATTGGAGAGCCAGTTTTCAATAAACCATCACAGGAAGCAGCTACTAGAATGAGACTAGATGCAGGAGCAGGCAGAGCCAAGTAGTGGTTTCTGAGCCATCAAAGAGAGAGAAGATTGTTTAGACTTGAGATCATCCTGACTCATACAGACGCTATGTGTTAAGTTTCTCCTTTTACTTCAAGCCCAATCCTGGCTCGTCTCCTTCCCAAAGTCTTGTCTCATTTATCCCCTAAGGGAAAGCAATCTTTCCTTCTAGCATCTGTCTGGGCCTCTCCATTCTGCCCTGTGTCACAGCTAGGTAGGTGACTGTCATATCTACCTTATTAGAGAGTAAGCTCCTTGAGGTTAGGATCTAGACTCCTGTATCTTTAGTTCTGGCTCAGAACCAAAGGCCATATCTGTATCACGGGCACTGAATGTGTGTGGTATCAAATTAAAAACAGTCTCATTGGAATTTTCTTCTCCGTATGAACATTGCTGAATGCTACAACATCAAGGAAATTGCTGTACAAATGAGCTATTGACGGTGGAATGCTGAGCACATTACCAACCAATGCTGCAAACCTCCACTCACCAACATGGGATTTTTTAAATCAGTGTCTCTGTGTGTGTCTGTGTATGTATGTGCGTGTGTGCGCGCGCACATGCACATGCGGGTATGTTCTAAGAGGCTGCCTTTGTCAGTATGTCCATGTGTCAGGCACCTATGACTTCTGCAATCTGGCAAAGCACCTCTTTTTTGGGATAGATGCCACCTCAACAGATGGGTGTCAGTACAGGCATGCCAAAGAATCGGGATGTACATTGTGTTCCCCTATGAGGGGCAGAATCTCGTCCAGGAGCATCCGTCTGTGTCCCTGGATGGTGGAATCTTCCATTCCTACTCCATCTCAGTGCCAGATCACTTAGAACAATATTTTCAGCAGACATGGAAGATGATTGGTTTGGGTTCTGGTGTGTTTGCATGGTCATTCCACAGAAAAGAGTAGGGTGGAAGCCATAATCATAGCATTCCAAAGAGCAGAAATGCTTTTATGGCATTCGCATTCTCCTATGGAATGGCTAGCCAGAGCACAAAAGCTATATCTCTGGCAATTAGAATAGTATTTCAGCTGAATAAGCCTGGAGGGTCCCAGCTGGCACAATGAGGATTTCAATGTGGTTTTCCCATGTTGGCACCGGGGAAAATGAGTTTTAATCAAGAGTAAAGAATTGCCCTGGTACTATCCTACGGAATAGACAGGCATACCTACAAGCACAAATGAACCAAACATATTGAGGGCACCAATGGATGGCAACTGCATGACTATAACATTGCTCATAGAACAAAGACAAAAGAAGCCATCCTAACCTGCCTAATGACAGATACTTTCACAAGATATAGGAACACAAAGGAAAAGGAACCAGTTCTACACAGAGATCTTTGGTGAAAATACTAGCTCTGCTATTACTACCTGGATAACTTGGGACAAATTACTTTAGCCTCTTCAGTCCTCAGTTTCTTCTTCTGTAAAATGAGGGACCTAGACTCCTTGACTGCTGAATGGTCCTGCCAGCTCCATATCTATGAGCCTGACACCCTAAGCACCAGGCCATCCCTTTTGCCATTTTATATACACTTTAGAATTACTCACTGATTGCTAACTCACTGATCTTTGAAAACTGTCAGGAGTCTTACTTCTACTGAGTAAGCTGCCTAAAAGTGCAGGCTTTGTGGCCTAATAGAGAGTCTATGAGCTCACTACAAACCTCTGGACAAATGGACAAACACTGGACCTGCCAGAGTTTCTGCTAGAAAAGTTAGCAAAGTCTTAATCTTTTCCTCTTTCTACACCCACCAGAACAGCCTTTGCCATGACATCAAACTCAATGATCTATGACCTAGTAGTAGCTGGGGGTTATTTGTGTGACTCTTGGGTGTTTTTATCCATGGTCCCATTTGACAGATGAAAAAACTGAGGCTCAGAGAGTTTTATGGTCATTGCATGTCTCTGTCAGCCTCCAGCCTACATTCCAGTCATGACTGTCCTCTACTTCTGATACTTTCCAGCCAGTGTCAACACTTGTTCACTATTGTCCCCCATACCTAGAGTGCTCTTCTCCCTCCTCTCCATCTCTTGGAATCCTGTGCTTTCTTCAAAGTTCAACTACAAAGCCACTTCCTAGGTAAAGGCAATCCTGATCCCCTCAAGTCATCAGTGATCTTCTTTAACCCTCCCACTGGTGTTGTTTCCACTCGATGAACTGTCACCTCCTTCAGGGCAAGAACTGGTTTTGTTCTTATCTTCCCACATCTGGAGCTCGGCCAGATGCCTCAGAGACGCTTTGTTTGATTTTTGTTTTGTTTTCTGGACCCGTGATTCCATGGGTGTAGGGAGCGTCAGCATCCAAGCAGAGGCAAAGTCACGCAGCCAGGATGCGTCTGAGCAAGACTTGGGTGCAATCGGGCCTGGTTTTAGGTTAGTCCTTCATCCATTCCATCACACTAAATGATGGAAGTGCTTCATAAATGCTTGTGAGTAAATGAATAGGGCTAACCAAGGCCTCTCCTGGTTTTTCCCATCACATTCACCTCATACAGGATCACATGTATTCCTAAACCTTAGGAAAAGGTTACAGAAAGGTCAGATTAGTGGAAGAAGCCTATCTTTAAAGGCTGAAAACATGATACTGCATCAACCGAAAAAAAAAAAAAGCAAAACCAAATGCCTTCAGCAGTGAAGAATCAGAAAAGAACCTCTTTTTGTAGGTCAATTACCAGAAGTGAAAGCCACTAACTGGATTCTTTCTGGCTTTGGGAAATAAAACGTTAAATAAGAAAAAAAATAAAAACAAACTCAAAAAGATGGGGTTTTTTTGTTTTGTTTTGTTTGGTTCTTGGTCAACAGATGTACATAAAGAGGAATGCTTCATGTCAGTAAAATGAAGATGAAACAGAGACAGGAGACCTACATAAATCAACCAATCCAGCAGGATTACGTTAGAGAAAATGGTGATCTTATCACTGGACCCATCGACAGGAAACTCCATGGGAGACAACTAGTTCCACCACATCACTAAATCAGAGGAAAAGAGATGATTTGACATCAGGGCCAAAGGACTGGACACATTACACATATCAACAACCCCAAAGCTGTCAGTAGACTCCCATCGTCAGATCTATCCCTACTAGCACCTTGACACCAATACTCATTTTATTTCCTGCAAAGTCTCCCCCCTCCTTAAAAAAAAGAACTATACATCAGTCTTTGATTGTTATTCACATGTGTTATATATAAATCTATAAGCACATGTGCGCAATATAAAACTATCTGTGTGTATACATAGACTCAGATATGATATCTTGGTACAGTGGATAGAGAGTTTCAGTTCTGGAGTCAGGAAGACCCGAGTTCGAATTTGTCCTTAGATGTTTTACTAACTACATAACCCTGGCAAGTTACTTAATCTCTGCCTGCCTCAGTTTTCTCATGGGTAAAATGAGGCTAATAATAGAACTTACCTCACAAGATCATAATGAGGATCAGATAAGATAACTGGTGTGAAGGTCCTTGCAAACCTTGAGTACTATATAAATGCATGTCATTATTACTCAATGTTCAGTTTCTGTCTCTGACACATGCTGGTGTGTGAGTCTGGGCCACTCACATAACATCTCAGTGTCCTGAGGCAACCCTTAAAGATGACAAGGCACTGAAAAGCAGGCACTGACCTGCATGGCTAGAGAGAGTTTCCTCACCGGGAGATCCCTAAGTTGGAGAAGTCATGTGTCTTGTCAAACAATAATAACAATAATTAAAATATGTTGGTGATTATATAATTAAAACTATAAGGATTTTGTATAATAATAGTTATTGTTACATTTAGTTCTTTAAAAAATATACTTTTTAAAAAATTCCCTCCTCCTATGCGTTACACTCCAGTTTTAAAAAGAGCCAAATGTACATATTAATGAACCTATGTCTCCCAAGCCTGACATTGCCCAAGAAGGAAAGAGTGTTCATTTTTCAATATGGCACTCTTCTTAGCAGGCTATGGGGAAACCAAATGCAGCTGTTACCTACAGAGAAGCATCTCTGATTGGTAATAACTCTTATTTAAATGTCTTGCTCTTTCATTTGCTCCTTTTATTTGCAAAAGTGCCAAGCTTCCTAGTCTCCCTATTAAAAATAGATTACCCTAGCCAAGGAAGAAATTGGACACATTCTCAGCTTTGTCTACAAACATACAGAGGAAAAATAGACTAATGGAAGCAGCATGATTCTTCATTACGGTCCCCTCCAGGTCTTGAAAAGCATCCAAGGAGTTATCTCATGTTTATTGTTGAAAGTCTTCCAAGGATCCCCTCATACCTCCCTCCCACTTTCACATGATAGGTTCTCACCAAAGTGTCCATTCCCTGAGTGTGGGGTTAGAGGCTCCTGAGAAGCTTTCCCCTTGGCGAATCCTGTCCAAGTTCAATCCAAGGGCTGAAAAGGATAAGGTATGGCTCCTTACTTTCTCCAGGGTAGAATACATACAGGGAGGCTGGTTACCCATCTCCTCACTGCCCGTCTTTCAAGGACACCTCTGACCCACACTGGAAGAAAGCTCCCAGTGGCGCCAGCCATTGGCGCCAAGTATACATCCTCCAGCTCCAAGGAGTGGAAGTCTTCCAAGGTCTTTCTGCTGTCTTCCCACTCACACCATCACAAATAGATTCCTTCTTTATTCCTGAAAATCTTCCAACATAGATCCTCACAACTTGGGGGAAATGGTTGCCTTGAATAAATACTTTTTTAAAGGACTTTGTGACTTTTTATTTATATTAGTTTTTTTGTCTGTGCAAGTTTTTAATGACACTGACCTAAAAAGAAGTGGAGGAAATGACTTTTGTATTATTTCTGCACACATAGAATCACCACAAAATTATCAAGCACCCCCATATATTATCCATATCAAATAACAAGCAATATTTGCATATATAATGGTCTAGGGTCAACACTTTCCATTTCTTTTCCACAGTCTCTTCATATCACAGAATCAAAGCATCAACACAGTCAGAAGTAACCTCTGGGATCTATAAGTCCAATTGCCTCATTTCCAGACAAGGCCCTGAAATGTTAAGCAACTTGTCCATGGTCCTAAAGTTATGAAGTATCAGGGTCCAGATAGAAACCCAGTTCTTAAAAACTCCAGACTTAGCACCATACTATGCTGCCTCTCTAATGCTAATGGAATGGACCCACGCCATGCAGTAACATCTCCCTACATCATACTTACTTAAATGTCTCTAGGATACTATATATGATTTTGTCTTTGTGGGCAGTATCTCTAGCAATGTGGGTTGTGATCCACCTAGGCTTTAGTTTCACTTTGTAGAATCTTTAACTTCCTTCAGGGTCTAAGCCAAGGTGCTACCTCCCATATCAAGCCCTCCCTAATATCCAAAATGACTAGTCTCCGCTTCCCCATATATTTTGTCTTTCCTTATTTCTGTGCCCACTTACTCCCAATAGACTGAAATGTGTTTGAGGGTACTCAATCACAGAGTCAGAATTAGGACCTCTGAGAAGATCTAGTCCAATAAATTCTCACAAGCAATCCTTACTCCAGCATATCTGATAAGTGGTGATTTAACCTCTGCTTGAAACTTTAGTTGAGGGAAATCTCCCCATCCACCCAGAGGCAGCCCATTCCACCTTGGACAGCTCCTATTATGAGGAAGTCCTCCCTGGCATCAAGCCCAAAATGGGCTCCTTGCAACTTTGCCCCTTTGCTCCAGGTTCCACCCTTTGGAACCCTTGGCACTCATTTTGGATTTCTTTACCTTCTCCACCATGCCCCAAGTAACCTGATGCCTGGGTAATTTCATCATTCTGCAAGATCCAGTCAGCCTCAGTGCTCACACCTTTTCCTTTCTGATTGAAGGGTGAAGCCATGAGTGCCTCAACTTCCCTTTAAGAAGGGATGGCAAGGAAGACATCTCATCTTCCTGCCCCCCTTCCCAGCTGGACTCACTTTGGATTTCTTTGAGTTCTCCACCATATAGCCCAGAGCTGGATACCTTCCCTCCCCTCCCTGCTTTTCTCCTTTCTTTAGTGTACTTTCTTCCTCCATTAGGTTGTAAGTTCCATGATGGCAATGATTGGTTTTTTTTTCTTTTCATATTTATATCTCCAGTATTTACTGCAGTGTCTGGCACATAGCTGGTATTTAATACATGTTTATTGACTATTTTTGTTATCGTCCAGTTGTTTTTCAGTCATGTCGAATTCTTTGTGACCCCATTTGGGGTTTTCTTGGCAAAGATACTGGTGTAGTTTAGCATTTTCTTCTCCAGCTTATTTTACATATGAGGAAAACTGAGGCAAACAAGGTTAAGGGACTTGCCCAGGGTCACACAGCTATCTGAAGCCAGATTTGGACTCATGTCCTCCTGACTTTAGGGTCATCACTCTAAGCACTGTGCGGCCTAGATGCCATATTGACTATTTACCATTCACTATAGAAAAACAAACCTAAGCCCTTTTCCACACAACAGCAGTCTTTTAAATGATTGAGTACCCCTAATTTGTTACCTGTAAGTCTTCTCTTCTTCAAGCTAAATAGTTTAAGTTTCTCCAACACTTCCTTATGTAATTTGAACACAAGGCCTTTCACCATCCCAGATGCCCTTCTCTGGATGCTCTCTGGCTTGTCCATGTCCTTACTAATTAGTGGTGCCAAGAATTGAACACAGTGACTGAAATGCAGTGGAAACAGGGAGAAGGACAGCGGGACTATGGCCATCTTGTTCCTGGAAACTGATTCTTCCAACCCTGCCCAAGTTCACATGTGTGCTCCTGATCGCTGCCTCTCACTGATGACTCACATGAAGCATGTCCTCATCTAGCCCTGCCTCCCCCATTTGTTACCCAAGAAGTTGACTTTTGAACCCAAAGGAAAGACTTTACATTTACCCCTAATCATACATAGAGTGAAATGAAACTATATGTAACTAAACAAATAAACGTATATTGTGTGGGTGAATTGCCTGTAAAACAGGCAAAGAGTTCAAGATGTTAGAGGGAATGATCACCATCTGCATTCTTCATTCATAATACCTTACTTATCAACACCTAAAAGCAGTGTATTGAGTCTGTTTAGACTTCTCACACCACAAGAAGTCTGTTGCACAACATCTAGAGAGCTATGGAGTTTCCTAATAGAACCCTAAAATCTGAGGGTGGCGAGGATCTTAGAGAATTATACAGCTAAAGGGGACTGAGAAGATCTTCTAGACCCCAAAAAGATCAAAGAAAACTAAAGGGCCCACTTCTACAAAAATGTTTAAAGCAGCTCTTTTTGGAGCATCAAAGAACTGGAGACTGAGGGAGTGCCTATCAATTGGGGAATGGATGAATTAATTGTGCTATATGAATATAGTGGAATACCATTCTGCTATAAGAAATAGAATAATGAAAGGTTTTAGAGAAGCTGGAGAAGACTTGTATGGACATGAAGTGAAATAAGGAGAACAATTTATATAATGATAAGATTGTAAAAATAAACAGCTTTGAAAGTCCTACAAACTCTGGTCAATGCAATGACCAACAATGATTCCAGAGGATTGATGATGTAGCAGGCTATCCACCTATTCACCTGCAGTGGACTCAGGTGCAGAATGTCCAATCTTTTGAACAAAGCCAATCATAGAATTTCTTTTGCTTAACTATGCAAGCTGTTACTGGCCTCTATCTACATTTCCAGTCTTCTTACACAATAGTCTCCTCAATCTGCAATTGTACAGAAACTTTACCAGGCTACTCTCGACTAAAGTCCTACATCAAAGAGAAACAGTGTAATATTGGACTTGGAAGAGGGTCAAAAAGACTTGGGTTCAAATCCCATCTCTGATGCTAATTAAATGTGTGACCAAAGGCAAATCATTTTGCTTCTCTGAGCCTCAGTTTTCTGTTCTGTAAAATGGGAATGATAATGCCTATTGTCCCTAACTATCACAAGATAGTTGTGAAATGATGAGGTTGTGTAGGTTAAAGTGTTTTGAAAATTTTAAAACACTTGAGAAAAGTGTGTACTATTATTGCACTTGAACAGAGTAGTAAAATGTAACCACAATCTAATAACAAGGTAAAGGATTTCAGGAGTATTCACCATTCCCTAGTGTATAACATTCATAACTCCATTTTCCTGGGCCTCAGTCTTTTCATTTGTAAAATATGGGTTACTAGGATAATGAGTTCTGAGTCTCTTTCAGTTTTACAGCCAGGATCAAATGGTCTCGTTTTAGCCTCAAAACTATACAATGATTTGGGTACAACAGATATCGTATCCCCATTTTGAAAATGAAGAAACAAAGATTCAGAGAGTTTTAGGATCTTGTCCATGGTTAAAGAGCTAGCAGGTAGCCTTGGCAGGATTTAAATTCAAGTCTTCCTCATTCCAGGCCCCATGCTTTACCCATGCAGCACCACCTAGCTATCTAGATGTATAGTCATGTGATGGTGCGTGCAGCATCTCAGTTCTGAGTACAGAGCACAAAAGGGGCTGACTATAACCCCTGAATTACAGCAGATGTTGCTTTCGCACGTAGAGTCCCCAATATTTGGCATGCTGGTTTGCATCAGACAGTGTCTCTCAGTCTAGGACAGAAATGGTCATCAAAGTTGAATAAAGACAGTAAGTAGAATGGATGGCTATGGTTTGTAGGTCTTAGAGCAAAAACAAACAAACAAAAAAACAAAAAACAGCTCCAGCGGTCCAGACTTCTTCCTTCATGCTCTCAGTTGGATCCCTTGCTGGATGGTGTAGCTTACATGGCAGTCTCTGGTTCACCCAGAATTGATCAGCTGGAGTAGATCATCTGAGGAGGCAATTTCTGTAAAGAAGGGGACAATTTTTCCCACCAACTGACAACAAACTGCCACTCAAAGTGGGGCAAGCCAGCCTAATTGAAGTAGAAGGGCACCTTGAGGGAGAGACAAGACAAAGTGCCACTATTATCTTAACTATCATCTTCCCTCTGATCCCAAAGGACAGCCCAGGGCCCTGAACCCAAGAGTTTTGGGAATAACAAAGCTTCCATTCCAGGGTCTTCAACTTCACCCTGGGATTCCACCACCTTGGATATGCAGCCTTGGGCCTGATGACTCCTGCAGAGGCTATAGCCACAGCTACCGAAGGCCCAGGAAAGAAAGCTTCTATCCAACAGAACCCTTGGCACAGTTGTCGAATGGTTCAACATCAGAAACAAATATGGTTTTATCAGTGGAATGCCATTAATTAAGAAGAATTACCATTTGCTTTACCCCTACACCATAAGGACCGTGGGACCTTTCCATCTGATCTGGAGCTTAAATCTTCCTTATGTATTGTCTCCCTCTTTTGAAGGTGAGTCCCTTAAGAGCAGGGGCTGTCTGACTTTTCTATTTGTCTCCCAGTGATTAGCACAATATTCTGCACATAATACATGCTAAATAAATGCTTCATTCCTTCACTCACTTAGGGTCTGATTCCTTGAAGAGGGTCAATATAACTAGGAAGGATTCTGACAGGCTCTGGCTCCTTCCCTTAGGTCTTGAGTAATACATAGATAAAACATGGTCAGTTCTCTGCTGTTCAAGGACTCCCCAACTGACTTTTGAATAAAATATCAAGTTCATAACCTGATGTTCAAGGCCCTTCAAAATATGATCCATTCCACTTTTCTAGTCTTGCAGTATTAAATGGTTAATAAAATTGATTGATTAATGTCCCAGATCCATGCCCAAGTAAGTCACAAAACTCGATTATTGATACTTCAATGCCCTTCAGCAGGGAGTCACTAACCACTACTTCTGGGCTCTTTTTTCTTCCCAATGGCTTTAAAAAGTTAATTCTCATAATAAATGGTCCTAACATCTACTCATTCACTCAACAAATATTTTGAACTGCTAACAGATCATTGAGTAAAAGCTGAGTCAATGGATGAATGTGCCTCTAGTGATAAATCCCTGACTCAGTGACTCATGGCAAAGATGGATACATATGCCCCAGGCAGATTAAATGTATCAAATTCACAAATAATCGAAAAGTCATCTGTAATAATAGTTTCTACTTTCCTCACAATCAAACTTTTTTTTCTTATGAGAGTTACAGAGTCCCATCAAAATTGAATGATTTAAATGTCATCAATTATCTTTGCACTTGCCCGAGTTCCATTGGAGAGATGGAGACTGAAAGTAGAAAGAAAAGTGATTATTTGGACGTGGATAAATAGATAATAAGATGGGCCCAGCAGCTTCTAAAACACCAGAAATTGCAGGAAGTATTGGTAGTTTGGCTCCTCTAAAGGATATTTCCAAATTACTTTAAGTACTGAAAGGGTTAATTTGGCTCGTCAACTATTAGTATAAATATATGTTGTTAATGAGATTTTCTCTTTGTTTCTCAATGAGATATACTTAATGTAGCCCCCAACACCAGGATTAATACTGGGCTCACACTCATTTCTTTGAGACCAAGTGAATTAGCAATAACAATCAATGTGAAAGACGTACCATTTCCCCCTATTACCCAGTTCCCCAGCACCTACCATGTCTGGGCACTTGCCATGTGCCAGAAGTTGCAGACAGAACCCCAATCCCATTTTTTTTCTCATGTAGACAGTTTTTTTCATCAATGATCATTAGCCTGGCAATTTCTTCTGTGTAACCCAGCCCTCTAAAATGGTTAAAATAACTTTCTCTGTAGGGAACCAGCAGAAAGCTTATATATGATAAAATATGATTGTCTTCATTAGTACATGATTCTGTGATTCCACGTTACATCAAGCTAAACCGTCCATATGGTAATCAATACATTTATGTTAATTGCTAATTTTCATGTCTCGCAACAAAGGTGTAAATTATGGTGTCGTCTGACCTTCAAGGCCCTGTGATGCTGGTTATGCTTTTTTCCCCCAACTAAGTCGTGCAACTGCTAAAATTAATGGCACCCCAGGGCTATTAGATTATGCATGAATTGTCACTGAAATGAATGGCAATGTTGGGGAAGGAGGGAAGAATGGGGATTTTGACATGTTCCCAGGGAATGCTGCCAGTTTCTTGATAAATGAAATGCTGCCCAGTGAGAGGATCACTAATTAAGGCTATCAAAAAAGGCCATACACTTTGCCCATCCCAAAGCTTCAACATCTATATCAAAATCTTTTGCTAAATAGAAATGGCACCACCTCCTCTTGGCTTTTCTGGACACCCCCAAGTGATTGCTGTCTTGCTGACTGAGTTTAATGGGGAAAGAGGAGCTCGTGATGCTCCTATTCATGACGTGGCCATGGCAGTCTGCTCTTCCACTTACTTTCTGATAGAATGTAAGCTCCACGAAGGTGGGAACTACTTCCTTTTTTGTCTGTTTCCTTCAAGAATCAATTCTAGTCCCACTTTCTATGTGAGGCCTTTACCCATCCCCCAGCTATTAGTGCCCTCTCCTCCAAATCACCTCAGAGCTATTTTTTGCATGATGATAAATATCTAATGATTTGAAACGTTGCTGGTCCCACGTGGGGTGAGGCATTGGACTTTCTCACTTGGTACTAAAAGGCCCTTCCTCTCTAGACACATGCAAGTGGTCTGGATTGGATTCAGCCCTAGGGAAGCCTGTTCTCTAATAAAATGGGACTAGGATCCCTTTTCTCACATTCTTTGACACCCTGTGCCCTGAGAAAGATTAACTTAAAGCTTACGTTTGGGCTCAAGTCTAAGGTTGTCCCCAGAGGGAAAAGTAGAAAGGTGCTTGATTTACAATGAGGTAGTCAAGTGTGGGACAGGTATTTATTTCCTACAAACAAAAGAAGATCAATTATGCGCTGACTGAAAAAGAAAAGTTTTAAAAGTATTGAGTAGCTTAACTTAGAACTCCTGCTATAGTACTTTCCTGGGAGGTGAAGATTTAAACTTCATTAGAGAATAAAATAGTTTGCGGGATTGCAGAAGAGATATTATCACATTTCTCCTTACCTTTATACTATCTCCTCAGCTAACCAGGATCAAGAACTTGTGCCCATCCTTTTTACAATGGTCCTCTTAAACTTCTACCACCAGTCGGCACCACCTGCTGGATCCAGTACCTCCAACCTCTCAAATAGATAAAGTCACTTGAAAGCCAAGACACATCCATATTTAAAGTCAACAGTTAGTCCCTTAGGATGAAGTAAAAACACATAAAATGGAAGAGGCAGCCAGAGAGAGGTCCAAGACCTAGATTTCCTAGTTGAGTAACAAAGATAATAATAATGACAGCTAAGAATTGTAAGCAATAAAATGGTCATTTATTCCATGGGAGCTGATGAGATCACCAAGCAAAGTTGTATAGATGGAGAAGTAGGCCCAGGATAGAGCATTGAGGGATACTCATGTTTGATAGGTGCCCTGGATGAAGATCCAGTGATGAAGACAGAGGAATGGTCTGACAGGTGGGAGCAAAGCCAAGAGAGAGCAAAACACATAGAAAGAAGAACATATCAAGGAGAAGAAGGCAATAAACAGAGTCAAAGGACGCAGAGATGTTGAGAAGGATGAGAATTAAGAAAAGGCCATTACACTGGGCAATTAAGAAATGATGGGTAACTTCCAAGAGAATAGTTTCTGTTGAATGACAAGGCTGGAAGTCAGACTGCATAGTTAAGCAGAGAATTAGAGGAAGGGTAATAGAATCACTTTTGGGATGCAACCTTCTCAAGGAGTTTGGCCCTAAAAGGGAGAAGAGATAGAGCATGATAGCTATAAGGGATGGGTGGGCCAAGGAAGGGATTTTTGAAGATGGAGGAGTCATGGGCAACCTTTTAGGCAATAGAGAAGCAACCAATAGATAGGGAGCAATGGAATGTTGGTGAGAAATCTATCCTGCTGCCCTGCAGAAGGAATGACTCAAATTTGCCATCTACAAAGTGGGGAATAATCATTCTTCCTTAAGATAACTGTTAAGAAATCACCCAGGCCCCTGAGAGGAGTATTAACAATTGTCAATCTCACTCCTTGGGGCTTTACTGGAAAATATGTTTAGACCCAGTACCATAGCCAAGTCTAAGAGAAAATGAAATCCCATGTGATTTAAACATGGGTTTCCCTTATTTCAAAAATTGAATTTCAACCTTTCTGGAATGAATGTCATGATAGTTTTAAAAAATGCTTTGACTCCTCAAAACTATATTATGTTCTCAGACCAGTGGGAGAAACGTGAGTAATGGCATAATCGCTGTTCGGACAAATGAAATTGGTTTTCCTAGAGCTAAAAATAACCTCAGAGGTGGATGCAGGTGAACTGTGTCTTGATCAGTCTTAGGCCAAACATGATCCCAGCCCTGAGGCTGTTTCCTCCATCAAAATAGGGCAGATTGTGTTCACATTTTTGTGTAATTTTTTATCTCTTTCTTTCTGTAACTTGCCCAAAGAGGTTCTGACCAACACTCTGATGGACTCCTTCTAGGTATTTTAATATTTCATGGATTCCATTGCAGTTCCCAATCTGTCCAGCATAGTACTTGGCAATAGAAATATATAACAAATGTTTCTTTTAATCGATTCATTCTTTCATTTAACCATTCATTCATTCAATCAGTTATCCATTGAATTCATCTGTCACCCATCACTGTTGGAACATGACTGGTGCATTTCTTTTCCTGCTAATACATGACTTTGATGATGTCTCATGCCATTTATTTCATGGCAATCATTGATGATACCACAAAGCAGCCTCTGACACCTCCCTTATATGTCATCATTGCCCTTTTGGTCATCTGGCATTTTGATTCACCTGAGATCATGGTGTTTCATGATTTGTAGTCATATAGAATCACTAGGAGAATGCTGGTTTGACAAAGATTTTTGGTGTGATGGAGCAGCTTAGGACTATGCAGTTTTCTAAAAAAACAACCCATTCAGTCTCCTCTATCTTCTCAAACTTGGGCACACTTTGTTGTCTACTTGTGATCCTTGTCTGAGGAATATATAACAATAGCAGCAGCAGCAGCACCAATAATGATAACAATAATAACTAGAAATTATATAGAACTTCAAGGTTTGCACAAGGCTTTAGAAATAGCTCATTCAATCCTCACAACAACCTTGTGAGATGGATGTTGCTACTATCCCCACTATACAGATAAGAAAACTGAGGCAGGAAAATGTTAAATGAATTACCCAGATCTAATTGGAACTCAGGTCTTCCTGACTCCAGGTGACTCTCTCCACACTGCCACCTAGCTACCTTTTTGATGGGCTAGCTGAATGAGCTTCTCAACTAAGTGTAGGTAACATTGTAGATAATGGGCATTTTCACTGGCTCATTTTTTCCCTTCTGTGAAGTGATAGATGAATTGCTTTTGACCATCCAATGAGACTAGAGACCCCGAGAGTTAATGCCACCAACAAAATATCCCTAATGATCAAGGGTATGTGGGAAGCCCACATCAGTATGTAATGCATTTCTAGTTGGACTTCAGGGTAGATACTCTTGATCAATCTAAGGAACAAAAATGTTACTTTTTTCACCAACAAGGTTAAGCAGAGCAGATAAGGGATAGGGAACTGGACTGTCAAGCTCATTCAAATGTGTCAGAACTGGAGGATGGCTGTACTAAAAGGAATCCATATATGGAAAGGGGAATTTGTGTATTAATGAGGAGACCTCAGCTTCAAAGTCTACTGACGCCGATGGTGTACTAGCAGAAAAAGGATTCATTGGACACACTCTGGAAACCAGAAAAGGCCACTTGCAACCTAGTTTGCCATCATTCAGCTAATCAGCAAAGACCTACTGCCCGACACCTCTCTACATGACATTGCCTTATATGCAGCTTCCCCTTCAGTGAAGAATGCAAAGTCAGGACTGCATCCCAGGAGTTCTGCCTGAGCATTTTCATAAGCCTAGGAAGCCTATAAGCAGCAGAAAACTGCCAGGAGTACATATTGAGATGGGCAAAAACACATGAGCTTTTTAGAAAAGAGATTTCAGCAGGACAAATATAGCATTTCATAACTGCGCATTTTTTTTAATGTGATCAGATGGAAAGGGTGGTAATTTTAGTAGCCCCTCACACCATGCCATCATTATATTAGACTAACCACAAACTCAATTACAGTACACAGCCTTGAAGTGAGGTCCATTAATGCTGCAGACCAAGGACAAGTCAATAGAGTTTGCACAGGAGGTCAGGGCTAATGAGCACGTGAGATCTTACCCAGAGTGCCTGTTGTTCAGAAGTTAAGCAATGGACACTTACTTGCTGCAGCTTGTGGGGATATGATGACTTTTGATATACTGAGCTGATGAAAAAAAGAGGGAAAACAGGGAGGAGAGAAAGGGAGGAGGGGGGAGAAAGGAAAGGGAGGAAGGGAGAGAGAGACAGAGAGAGAGAGAGAGAGAGAACAGGGAGGAAGGAAGAGAGAAGAAGAAAGAGGAGAAAAGAGAAATAAAGGGGGAGGGAAAGAAGAGAGATAGAGAAGGGGAAGAAGAAAGAGAAAGAAAGGAGAGAGAGAGAGAAAGTGGAAGAGAGAGAGAGAGAGGAAGAGAGAGAGAGAACGAACCACTTTCTTCAAAGTGCCAGTTCTAGGTCAATGCACACTTGATTTTTGACCTTATCCTAGAAGTAGTATTATTTAATAATCATTATTTAAAGCCCTGATGTTCATAGTTAAGTGCTAGAGGTCAATTCAAGCACACTATTTAAATGTCCAATAAGTCCAAAGCATAGAAAAATCATGGAGAAGTGGATAGAGAGCTTGGAGTCAGTAGGACCTGGGCTCTAATCCTGCCTCAGTTACATGACCACTGGTGAATCACTTCATCTCTTGTCCTCCCAAAAAACTCTTTTAAATATTTACTAGGGAAATCCTAGACAGGTGGAGATCTGCATTGGTGGCAAGAGTTCCCAAAGTGACAAAGTCCCATAGCCTTCATGCATTCATGTCATTAAAAACAGTATCATACTGTATTTTACAGATACATTCAGTCAACAAGTAGTTACTAAGCACTTATGTGCCAAGCACTGCTGGGTGGGAGGGAAGAGGTCAAAGGGGAAAAACAATCTTTGAACTCAAGGAACTGCCTTTCTAATAGGGGATATAACATATAGAGTAATAGGTACATGTTAGATACATATGGAGTCAATGTAATTTTAGAGAAGAAGCCTGTAGCTGCTGGGAAAGCCCCTGGTGAAGTCAGCTTTTGAGCTGAACCTTGAGGGAGCCCTGAGATTCCACATAGTAGAAACAAGGAGGGAGAGTATGGAGAAAACCCAATGCAACTTGTGGAGATGGGAGATTGTGTGCTGTGTGTGACAAATATGAAATGGACAAATGTAGCTGGATCATAGAGTGTGTGTGTTAGGGGGCAGGGGGTGAATTAAACTGTAAGAAGTAAAAGGTTTGAAGAGGCCATACCCACATATATCTATATCTATGTATACATATACAGATATATCTACGTCTACGTATATACACACATATACATATTGATAATAATGTAGCATTTCAAAACTTTTCCACCCTGAAAGACAAAGCTTTTTTGAAAAATAATGTCATATTTACCTAGATCCTAACATCTTTGTCCTTTTCAGCCTTGAGAAACTTGAGCTGACTTATTCCCAAGGCCAGGCCCATTTAGCACTGAGGGCATTGACTTACACTTAGTAGGCACTGAATAAATATTTGCCAAATTGAATTCCAGAAATTCATATGTGAATGTGTATTTATAAATTTACAGTAGTTTGAATAATTTATTGGCTAAGTTAACCACTTCAATTAAATAAATAAAAAAAACCTTTTTCAGCTCTAATTATTTTTGGTCAATTTAACTGCAACTAAACCTCTGTTAAATGAACCATAAACCTCTCCAACACGTGTCTTACACAACCTTTGAAAGCCTCTAATTTCCAGCATTTCAGAGTTGAGTTGATTCTTTGCCTTTTACTCTGCAACCTCTGACACTGTTGACCATCCCCTCCTCTCAGATATATCCTCCCTGGGTTTTCCTCATGCTGCTGTCTCTTCATTCTCCCCCTACCAAGCAAACTGCTCCTCCCGAGTTTCCTTTGCTGGATCCTCATTCACGGCCCCTCCCCAATATGTGGGTGTAATGAAGGGTTCTATTTCTTCCTACTCTTTATTTAAGGATCTCATCAGCTGACCTGGGTTCAGTTAGCATTTCTGTTTGGATGACTCCCACATGTATATATCCAGACCTAGTCTCTCTCCTGAGCTTGTTAGCATGACCAGCTGCTTATTAGGCTTCTCCAGCAGAATGTCCCTTAGGCATCTTGAGCTCACTATAGCAAAGATGAGAGAGAAAATCAAGGTAGATTGTAAAATCATGGGATTTTGAAAGACAATTGGTATGAAATGGAGGAGGTGACAAGACAAAAATAGGGTTAGGAAGGCACTCACAGACCCAGATATCTATTTGCAAAGTATTAAAGATCATTATCTTTCCCCTCACATCCTTCATTCCTCCTAATTCACTTGTTCTTTAGTGAGGGCTCCCATTCTCCCAGTTGTCCAGGTTTGCAATCTCAAAATGAACCTTTATCATTCTCCTATTCCCTTTCCCTGCCTTCCCCCTGTCTGTTTGTGTCTGTCTCCATCTCTTTTTCTCTGTCTCAATCTCTCTCTGTGTCTCTGTCTCTTTGTCTGTCTCTCTCTGTCTCTCTCAATCTGTCTCTCTGTCTCTATCTTTCTGTCTTTCTCTGTCTCTGTCTCTCTGTGCCCCCCTTTGTCTCCCAATCTCAATCTGTCTCTCTCTCTTTTCCAATAGCCAATCAGTTACCAAGTCATGCTGCCTCTGCCTGAACAATATCTCTCACACATCTATCCCCTTTTCATCACTCAAAGGGCCACCACTCTAATTCACATCCTCATCCCTTCTCACATGGACTATTAGCTTAGCCTCCTAATTGGCCTCCCTGCCCCCAGGTTCTTACCTCTCTAAGTCTTCCTCCCCACAGCTGCAAAAGTGATCTTCCTAAAGCCCAGAGCTGACTGTGCCACTCTCCTGCTCCCAAAGGTCCAGTGGCTTCCTATCATCTTTAATATGAAACACAAACTCCGGAGTTGGGCATTGGAGGCCCCTGCTAGCCCTCCCACAGATTAGCTTGCCAGAGTCATCAATACCCAGCATGGCCTCCATGCCCTCTACATTTCATTCCATTCAAGGCGACTTTCTCACTGTTTCTTGAATACAACAATAGAACCTCCAACAGGTGTCCAGGCTTCCCATCAGCTTTCAAGGACTTCCCTTATCATCACTACCTCACAGAATACCTGGCTTCCTTCAAAGCCCAAGGCTATCACCCCCTCTTCTGCCCTGATCCCCACCCTATGCTCATTTTCACTTAAACAGTACTTTGCCTATATTTCATATTTACTTTTCTTTGTGTGTCTTATTTCCCCCAATAGAATGCAAACTCCTTGAGGGCAGAAACTGTTTAATTTTTAGCTCTGTATCTACCCCTAGCACCTACCACAGTGCCTCATATAATGCTTAATGATTGCCTGTTGAATTAATGGATAGATTCCATACTTCCAGAATGCGAGGTAATCATGAACATTGGAGGAAAAAAATGTAATTTCATGTGATTTCAAGAGCATTAGAATGGTTTTGCCTTGGAGTCAGGAAGACCTCGGTTCAATCCTGCTCTGATGTTTAATAGCTATGTGACCATGAGGAAGTGTCTTGACTCTCACTGTCCCATCTCTAAGAGGGCAAATTCTGAAGTATCAGGTGATTCACATTGATGGAGGGAGTTCTCATACTGAGAGTTCTCTACTTTGATGAAATTGCTGGTCCAACTGACAAGCAAAAACAACCCCATACCTTGGTGCATAGGAGTCTGGGTCTGTAAATGTCTTCCTAGCCTTCTTTCCTGTTCCTGCCTCCTGCAGGAGGCAAATCACACCAGCTGTCCTTCCCAACACCTCTTCTTAGAATCTACTTAGACATTTTTCCTCCCTATCTTTCAAATGACAGTTTAACCTTTTACCATTTTTTGCTGATATTTCTGAGATGTGTTCACTGTCTTATCCTAAACCCATTCCCTGCATGGAATTTGAGACAGGAACCAGCCTATTCAAAGGAGTCCTTGAGAAGTCAGATATCTTTAGAAAATGAAATAAAACAAAATTCAAACTCCTTTGTGTTTATAGTTTCAAGTCCCTTAAATGGTTCAATTAATGAGACTTTGGGTCTTCCTGTACCCACCACCTAGTTAAAGCAGTAAAAACTTCAACTGAACTGATTCTCTTGTTTATTCTCATTTAGACAACTGGCTAATGATTTGAATGAATGTTTTGAAACAGTTGCCATAGGCTCATGTTGGCCAGCATTTTACAGACTTTGGGAGTTCATGGATCACTGCTAGGCCTTCAAGCCAAGGCCTGTTCTCCCAGCCCCACCCCAGATCTCACCTGCATTTATGGGATGATTCATTTGGCAGAATTCTGGTTTTGTTCAATGTCATGAGTAAATTATTGATTTGTATCAAGAACAAAAGTATAAACAACATCAGATTATAAACATTAATAACACCAGAGAACAATCCACAGACCGCTTGGAGACAAGCTATAAATATAGTCTCATTTCATACCCAATTCAAACACTTAGATTCTCTTACAGAGCCATGGCTCCCAGCAGGTCTGGCCTCAGGCAGTTGAGAGAGGATAAAGTTCCTTCTCCCATGGCTCCTTGAAATGTAGAGGTGACCTTAGTTTGAAAAATTGGCATCAACTTAGCCCTAGTTCTGGCAGGTTCTATCAAGGGAGAAAATCTAAGAGTGTAGGTCTATCCAGGGGGACAATGGAAAGGACCTTTACTCTAGATCAGAGGGATTGGACCTAGACTCAGTTTTGATACTTATTACGCCTGGGATAATGTACCAATCATTCACCTTCATGCTCTTTAGTTTCTTCATCTATCAAATAAGGGGGTGGATTAGATGAGGTCATTTCCAGTTCTAGATATAGGGGCCATTCTATGATTTATCACCTCGTGTCTACCACCTGAAGACCAGCTAGACTAAGATGAAGGAAATTCCTTTACGGAAGATTGACCGTCATCTGGTGAATATGGTGGTCCATAGCCTCTAGTAAGTCTTCCAATCTGTGATCTGGGCTGGCTGGTGTACAGAACACCCACACTAATTAAATCAAAGAATTAGTGAAGTAAGACAAATGTCAACTATCTCCCCCTGGCACTAGCCAACTTAGGGCCCCAATTCTTGTGGCTTCCCCTCCTATTTCCCTCCTGTGACTGATTTCCCTGGCCCAGGACCTGTCTCTGTGTCTTTCCCATCAAACCCTTCTAAAACGTATCTATTTCCTTCATGACTCTGCTTTCTGTTAATGCGTCCATGGAAGTTGTTTAGTTCCTATATGATAGGGTTAGCATATTAACCCTTTAAATGGGGCCTTCTGGAGAAAATGTCTATAACAAATGTTTCATTCTAATAAGAAGAATTTTATAAATCCTGAGGGGATCCTAATTTGTGGCAGTGCTACCCTTTGTTTGGATGGAAAGCTAAAATCCATGCCAGTAAGACCTGCATCCAAAATCTGCCTCTGCTATATAATGGCTGTGTGACTGGGAGCAAATCCCTTTACTTCTCAGTGCTCTAGGCAATTCTGGGAGACTCCAAGTTAAAGGGACGGCAATGTGCTTTCCGTGAGTCGAGAGAAGTTCCTTATCCAGGCATTTTCCATCTGATGAAATCACGGATCCAGTTCTTATCACTATATGCCTCATGGGACTGCATAAAGAAACACACTACAAAGGATTCACTGCCCCAGAACAGTGGAAGGAGTTTTCCCTCAGGGAGTTTTCCATGTTGATGAAGGCCTGAGTATAGTCCCCACCATGACATACACACATGCCTGCAAAGAGGAACTCTGTGTGTGAAGTCAAATCTGTGACCTCTCTGGAATGAATCATCTTATATGCTTGTTGAGCTCATTGAAAACTTAATAGAATCCTCACAGATCGTATATATCTGAAGGAGGACTTGAACCTATGTCTTCTTGCCAGCTGGCTGCTGCCTCTCTGGTTAGAATCTATCACTCCTGGGAGGCAGAGCCAAGATACCAGAGTAAAAGCAGTGACTTGCTTGAGCTCTCCCCTTAACCCCTCCAAATACCAGTAAAAATGGCTCTAAACAAATTCTAGAGCAGCAGAACCCACAAAAAAAACAGAGTGAAAGAAATTTCCAGCCCAAGACAACCTGGATGGTTGATGGGAAAGGTCTGTTGCACCAGACTGGTAGAGGAGTGTAGTCCAGTGTGGGCCACACAGACAGAGACCGGGCCTCAGTGAACCTGGAGCAGGCCTCAGGGGACTGAATCATGGGCAGCTGTGGTGGTTTTCAGACTTCTCAGCCCACAAATGCCAAAGACAACTTACAAAGTCAGTAGGAAAAGTCTGTGACCACAGTGAGAGAGAAGCTCAGTCCCAGCTCCAGTCCTGGTGCAGCCCTGGGGCAGCAACTATTTCCAGAGCTCGGCCCACAAACTGAGGTGGAATTGAGTGGTTGATCAGAGGGAGATTGCAGGGATCTCTTTGCCGGTGCTGAGGCAGGATTCTCTTGCTTTGCCCATGCTTGGATCTAGGTCCCAGTTCTGGGTGGTGGTCCTGGGGCAAGGAAGAGCACTGGTGTTGTGGAGCTTATGGTGGCAGTGGAGAGGGAGCCCTCCTCACAGTTCCAAGGCAAAAAAGAGTCCTTGGGGTCACTCATACAGCAGATCATAGGCCAGGAAAGGAGCAAACACTTCACTCTTGATCATACCACCTTGGAAGAACTGAAAATTTACAGGTCCCTAGAAGTATCTCTGAAAATAGTTGGGCAAAACCCCCAAAGCTTGGGACACTACATTCTCCACACTGGAAGCAGATACATAACTTAACAAAGAGTTTAAAACTCAAGTAATTGGCTTTGAATATGAGGAAACTGAGCAAAAAAAAGTCAGACCATAGAATATTTCTTTGATGACAAAGAAGATTAAAACATACACCCAGAAGAAGACAACAAAGTCAAAGCTCCTACATCCAAAGCCTCCAAGAAAAAAAAATGAATTAGTCCTAGGCCATGGAAGAGCTCAAAAAGGATTTTGAAAAGTAAAAGAAGTAGAGGAAAAACTGGGAAGAGAAAAGTGAGTGATGCAAGTAAATCATGAAAAACAAGTCAACAGCTTGCTAAAGGAGACCCCCCCCAAAAAAAACACTGAAGAAAATAACACCTTAAAAAATAACCTAATGGTTAAAAGAGGTCCAAAAAGCCAATGAGAAAAATGCCTTGAAAAGCAGAATTGGCCACATGGAAAATGAAGTCCAAAAGATCACTGAAGAAAACACTTCTTTAATAATTAGAATGGAGCAAATGGAAGCTAATGACTCTTTGAGAAATTGAGACATTGTAAAATGAAACCAAAAGAATGAAAAAATAGAAGACAATGTGAAATATCTCATTGAAAAAACAACTTACCTGGAAAATAGATCCAGGAGAGAGAATTTAAAAATTATTGGACTATCTGAAAGCCATGATCAAAAAAAGAGCTTAGACATCATCTTTCAAGAAATTATCAAGGAAAACTGCCTTGATATCCTAGAACCAGAGGGTAAAATAGAAATTGAAAGAATCCACTAATCAAAAAAAGAAAATAAAAGAATCCACCAATCACCTCCTGAAAGAGATCTGCAAAGGAAATCTCCTAGGAATATTGTAGCCAAATTCCAGAGTTCCCAGGTCAAGAAGAAAATATCACAAGCAGCCAGAAAGAAACAATACAGGTATGGTGGAAACACAATCAGGATAACACAAGATTTAGCAGCTTCTACATTAAGGGACCAGAGGGCTTGGAATATAATATTCCAGAGGTCAAAGGAGATAGGATTACAGCCAAGCATCACCTACCCAGCAAAACTATATATATGTATATATATAATTCTTCAGGGAAAAAACTGGAAATTCAGTGAAATAGAGGACTTTCTAGCATTCTTCATGAAAAGACCAGAGCTGAATGGAAAATTCAACTTTCAAGTACAAGACTCAAAAGAAGCATGAAGAGGTAAACAAGAAAGAGAAACCATAAAGGATTTATTAAGGTTGAACTGTTTACATTCCTGCATGGAAAGATGATATTTTTAACTCATGAGACCTTTGTCAGTATTAAGGTAGTTGGAGGCAAAATTATATGGATGGATGGATAGATAGATAGATAGATAGATAGATAGATAGATAGATAGATAGATGGATGGATAGATAGATGGCACAGAATGAGTTGAAGATGAAGGGGTGATATCTGGAGCATAAAATTAAGGGGTGAGAGAGGATTATACTGGGAGAAAGGGAGAGGTAGAATGGGGTAAATTATCTCACATAAAACAGATAAGAAAAGGCTTTTACAATGCAGGGGAAGTGGGGGGAAGGTAAGAGGGAATGAGTGAATCTTATTCTTATTGGATTTTGATTAAGGAGGGAATAACATACACACTCAATTAGGTATGGAAATCTATCTTATCTTACAGGAAAATATGGGGGAATGGGATAAGAAAGGCAGGGTGATAGAAGGGAGGGCAGATTGGGGATGGGTAATCAGAAGCAAACTTTTGAGGATGAACAAGGTCAAAAGAGAGAATAGAATAAATGGAGGGTAGGATAGGATAAAGGGAAATATAGTTAGTTTTCCACAGCATGCATGACTACAAATATATTTGAAGAGGAAATCATCCTGACAATAGAATGAGATAGCCAAAGAACTGGGAAATTTGGATGTAAGAAGCATGAGTCCATCTCCCCTTCAATCCTTGGGAACTGTGTGCCCATAGGGAAGGTATTTCACATGGATAAGCCTCACTTTCACCATAAAGGGTGGCTGTGACCATCATGTCATAGAATGTATAAAATCCTTTATAAATTCTGAAGCCCTCCTTAAATGCCAGCTTTTCTTCTTCCTCCCTAGGTGAAGAACAAGGTCAAAAGAGAGAATAGAATAAATGGGGGGTAGGATAGGATGAAGGGAAATATAGTTAGTTTTCCACAGCATGCATGACTACAAATACATTTGAGGAGGAAATCATTTGTGTATCGAGTTGCTTGCCTTCTTAATGAGGATGGGTGGGGAGGGAGAAAGGGAGAAAATTGGAACCCAAAGTTTTGAGAACAAATATTAAAAATTGTTTTCACATGTAACTAGGAAATAAAGTATACAGGTAATGGGGTATAGAAATCTATCCTGTCCTACAGGGAAATAGAAGGGGAAGGGGATAAGAGAAGGGGGGTAGATATAGAAGGGAGGGCAGATTAGGGGAAGCGGTATTCGGAATGCACACCATCTTAGGGGTGGGGGGAGGGACAAGATGGTGAGAAAATTTGGAACTCAAAATCTTGTGGAAGTGAATGTTGAAAACTAAAAATAAATAAATTATATTTTAAAAAAAGAATCTATCACTCCTAAGCCAGAGATGTTCCCATCAGGCATTGCATTCCCTGCTCTGTGTCTGTCTCAGTGCAGGAGTGGGGAGGTGCCTGATTGTGCAAACAGGTGATGCTGGTGCCTGTCACTCAGTGGGAGATGCTTCTGATTAGGGTTTGTTTGGTTTTTTTTTCCTTTTTTCTGTTTAACACAAGCCATGTAATTTTCTTCCTTTTTCTTTTTCCTTCCTTTTTTTTTTTTTTAATTTCCCTTCCTTGTGAAAACATCTGCCGTTCAACTCCACTGACTCGGACAGTGGAGGGAACTGCTGTTACATAAAGATTGAGAAATTGCCAGAGAAGCCAAGGTTGCCAGGGTTCAAGACAGTTTAATGAGCATTTAGTAAGCACCTGCTGTGTGTGTGGCTTTTGCTAGGTGTGCATCAAGCTATCACGATGTATTCTGTATCTGCAAAGTGACTTTGGAACTCAAGAAGCACCTGGGCAGACTAAAAGCGGATAAACCAAGAGTCTTTGCTGTGCATGGAAAAGATGATGAAGGATCTCCCTAGAGAAGTGAAAGAGAGATTAATATTGGAAACAAAAAAAGTGGTGGAAAATTTGACAGAAGAGAATAAATAGCTCTTAAACTTCTTAGATGTACAATTTTGAGCAAGACACTCCACCTCTCTGGGCCTCAGTTTTCTCAACTGTAAAAGGAAGGATATGGTTTAGACCAGAGCCCAACACACTCTTAAGTGTGGCCTGAACCAAATTAAAATGTAATAATTAGGAAATATTTAATAAAATAGGTAAAGATAAAATAGGACCTAGATAATGTTAGTATGTGGTTTTCTAAGTTAATACATGGCTCACAGTGATCTTTACATGGTTTAGTGGCTGCCATTTCTGTTGGAGTTGGATACCACTAGTTGAGATGGTCTCCCCCATTGCTTCTACCCCTAAATACTGCAGTCCTGTGGTATATGCCCCTTCTGAATCTGAAGATCAGAAATGGTCACCAGCCCGGGGCCTTGGTGGACTTTGTCCTATGCCTCACCCTGTCCCTGCCTTGCCCTTTACTACTAGTGCCCTTTTCCTTACAAAGGGAGGAGCAAGACAAGAAGGAACAGCTTGAGGATTCAGGTGTGTCCTCCTTCCAAGAGAAGCCACGTCTGTGGCTGAAGGAATATACCCGCCACGAGACAGCCCAGAAATCCACACTCTTTTCAGAGCACAGCACTGTTCTTCACCTAGGGAGGAAGAAGAAAAGCTGTCATATAAGGAGGGCTTCAGAATTTATAAAGGATTTTATACATCCTATGACATGATGGTCACAGCCACCCTTTATGGAGAAAGTGAGGCTTATCCATGTGAAATACCTTCCCTATGGGCACACAGCTCCCGAGGATTGAAGGGGAGATGGACTCATCCTTCTTACATCCAAATTTCCCAGTTCTTTGGCTATCTCATTCTATTGTCAGGATGATTTCCTCTTAACTTGTGGGGCACAGAAATCTTAGCTTTAGAAATGGAAGCCATCTCACAGATCATTCCATCCAGCCCCTTGAATTTGAAGGTGAAGAAATGAAGGCCTAGAGAGGTGAAATGATTTGCCAGGGTAATACAGGCAGTCAGAGGCAGAGGTAGGATTTGTATCCAGGTCCTCTGACTCCAGAGTGAGTATTCTTTCCACTGTACCAGAGATAACATCTGCATATGAGCAAACCCTTTCAGCCAGTGGGGAAAGAGGATTCAAGGTGATAGCAGGAGGTTGGGGGGGACAAGGGAAAGAAAGAGCCCTGAATTGACAGTTACAGGACTGAATTCAAGTCCTTGCTCAGACAGTTGCTACTTAGGTGGTCTTCCATACTTGGAGCCTTCACTTTTGTGCTCACCCCCATATACCTCCAGGCCCAGCATGGGGATTGAGTACCAGCCAAATGTCAACCTTGTGCCCCCTGGCCAAAGAGAGTGGGACCCATGTCACTACAGTAAATCTGTCCAGTGATTCCTACTGGAAGCCAGGGAAGGAAATAAATGGACACAGAAATCCACTGAAACTGTCCTTTGTAAAGGACTACTTCAGAAATTAAGCTAGAACCAGTCTCATACCCCAGACAAGGGGTATGTACTCAGGATAGGGAGTGGGCCATGGTATCACACATCCTCATTTAAAGAGAATGAGGCAGCCCTACAGCCCAAATTTAGGGGATATGAGACATCAGTAAATAGGAAGGAACTAGACAGTAAGTGACCAAGAATACAACAAGAAATCCAAATGCCAGACTGTATTCCAAAAAGATCATACAAATGGGAAAAGGACACACATGTACAAAAATATTTATAGCAGTTCTTTCTGTGGTGGCCAATAATTGGAAATGTAGGGGATGCCCATCAATTGGGGAATGGCTTTATAAGTTGTGGTATGTGAATGTAATGGAATACTATTATGCTGTAAGAAATAATGAGCAGGTGGACTTCAGAAAAACCTGTAAAGGTTTATATGGACTGATGCTGAGTGAAGTGAGCAGAACCAGGAGAACATTGTACACAGTAACAGCCACATTGTGCGATGACTAACTTTGATAGTCCTAACCCTTCTCAGCAATGCAAGGATCTAAGACATCTCCAAAGGTCTCATGAAGGAAAATGTTATCCACATCCAAAGAAAGAACTATGGAGTTTGAATGCAGATCAAAGCATACTATTCGCTACTCTTTTTCTTCTGTTTTGTTTTGTTTTCTCTTTCTTGTGGTTCCTTCTATTGGTTCTAATTATTCCTAACAATATGACTAACGTGAAAATATGTTTAATAGGAATGTGTATGTATAGCCTATATTAGAATTGTGTGCCATCTTGAGAAGGGAGGAAGGGAGGGAGGGGGAGAAAAAAATTTAAACTCAAATGCTTATGGAAGTGATTGTTGATAAATCAAAATAAAATAATAAAAAAGTCAAAATGCCAAAGATAACAAAAAAGAAAAAAAATCAATTAAAGATCAGCACAAAATAAAGCAACTGCAAGGATGCTAAAAATCAAAAGGAAAAATGATTAAAAAAAACCAAAGAAACTGAAAAATCATTGTTATTATAATATAAAGAAAGAGTTCCTAATTAAAGAAAGAATTCTGGACATATCACCACCAGAACCCTTCTACAATCAGGAAATAACAAGAAATCTCCAAATGGGCTCAAAAGAGAAATAAAATTCAAAAAAGAAAAAAGAAGTGAATTAATTTAGGTCAGAAATTAGGGCTTTCAACACAGACAATAAATAATTCAGTGCAGAATAACAAAATACAATTTGCAAAAAAAAAAAATCATTCTATGATGGAGGAGCTCCCAAGAAAATTAAAAGAGAGACTAATGTTTGTAACAAAAAAGTGGTGGAAAATTTGATAGAAGAGAATAAACAGATTTTAAAAAATAAAAGAGCACATCAGTTCTACAGATGCCACAGCACCTGACCTTAAAGTAAGGATGCACATATAAAAAACAAAAAGTATAAATCTTTGTTGTTGTTGTTTTACTATATTTTTATTTATTTTGTTAAATATGAATTTTATTGAATATATTTTAGTGCAATATGTTTTGCAATTATCTTAAATTTAATATTCATTCTTTAAAATGTTGAGTATCAGATTCTCTCCTTCCCTCCTCCACCTCCTCAACATTGAGAAGGCAAGCAATATGATATCAATTATAAATATGTATTCATGCAAAACATATTTTAATTTTAATCATGTAGCAAAAGAAAGGAAACAGACAAAAACCCCCAAGAAAAAATAATTTTTTAAAAAGTCTGCTTCAATCTGTATTCAGCATTTATCAGTTCTGTCTGAAGATGGATAGCATTTTTCATCATGACTCCTTTGGAATTGTCTTGGTTCATTGTCTTGATTAGAGTAGCGAAGCCTTTCCCAGTTGGCCATTCTTATAATATTGTTGTTACTGTCTACTGTCCTGTTCACATTACTTTGCATGAGTTCACATGAATCACATGAATCTTCCCAAGTTTTTTCTGAAACCATCCTTCTCCTCATTACTTATAGCACAATAGTATTCCATCACAATCATATGCCACAACTTGTTCAGCCAGTCTTCAATTGATGTGTATCCCCTTGATTTTCAGTTCTTTGCCACCACAAAAAAAAAAAAAAACAGCTAGAAGTATTTTTGTACAAATACATCATTTTCCCTTTTCTTTGATCTCTTTGGGATACAGACCTACTAGTGGTACTGCTGGGTCAAAGTGCCTGAACAGTTTTATAGCCCTTTGAGAAGAGTTCCAAATTGCTCTCTAGAACTGTTGGGCCCATTCACTACTCCACCAACAGTGCCTTAGTGTCCCTTTATTTTTACATCCCCTCCAGCATTTCTAATTTTACCTTTCTGTCATGTTACCCAGTCTGATAAGTGGAAAGTGGCACCTCAGAGTTGTTTTCATTTGCACTTATCTATCCAATAGTGATTTAGAGAATTTTTAGTGTGCTTATTGATAATTTGATTTCTTCTTAAAACTGCCTATTCAAATTCTTTGACCATTTCTGAATGAGGAATAGCACTTTTAAAAAAAATGGCTCAATCCCCCATATTTTTGAGAAATGAGGCCTTTATCAAAGAAACCTGCTGTAAAAGTCCCCCACCCAGTTTCCTGTTTTCCTTCTCATTTTGGCTGCATTAGTTTTACTTGTGCAAAAAAAAAATCATGTAATCAAAACTATCCATTTCACTTCCTGTGATCCTCTCTATCTTTTATGTGGTCATAAACTCTTCTCAGCCATAGATCTGACAGGTACATTTCCCCATGCCTCTTCCCCATTTACTTATATCACCTTTTATTTCTAATTCATTTAACCATTTTGACCATATTTTGGTACATGATGTTGATGTTGTTCTATGGCTAGTTTCTGTCAAATTGCTTTCTAGTTTTCTCAGCAATTTTTGTCAAATGGTGAGTTCTTGTCCCCAAAGCATGGATCTTTTGGTTTATCAAACACTACATTACTATCGTCATTTACTACTATGTATTGTGCACCTAATCTATTCCACTGATCCATCACTGTATTTCTTGGTACCAGATTATGTTGATGAATATCAACATAGTTTGTAATCTGGTACTCATAGGACAATTTCCTTCACTTTTTTTTAATTGATTCCCTTGGTTTTTTGTTCTCCCAGGTGATTTTTTAAATTTTTTCTAGCTTTCTAAAGTAGTTCTTTGGTAGTTTGATTGGTATGATATTGAATAAGGGAATTAATTAAGCTAGAATTGTCATTATTACATTGACTCAGCCTGCCAATGAGCAATTAATATTGCTACAAATGTTTAGATCTGTCATTATTTGAATGGAGAATGTTTGGTAATTGTGTTCACAAAGTCACTGGGTTTGTCTTGGCAAGTAGACTCTCAAGTGCTTTACGTTGTTTGCAGTTATTTTAGATGGAATTTCTGTTTCTATCTCTTCCTGTTGGGCATTGTTCGTAGTATATAGAAATGCTGATTATTTGTGTGGATTTATTTTATATCCTGCCACTTTGCTAAAGTTGTTAATTGTTTCAACTACTTTTTAGTTTATTCTCTTGAGTTCTCTAAATATACCATTATATCATCTGCAAAGAGGAATAGTTTTGTTTTCTCCTTGTCTATTTTTATTCCTCTAATTTCTATTTCTTCTCTTGTTACTATAGGTAGCATTTCTAGTATAATATTGAATAACAATGATAATAATGGATATTCTTACTTTATCCTAATCTTATTGTAAAGACTTCAAGTCTAACCCCATTACAGAGGATACTTGTTTTGGATTTTAGGTAGATTTTAAAAAGAGTTTATTTATTCCTATGCTGTATAATTTTTGATAGAAAAGAGTATTATCTTTTGTCAAAAAAAATTTAATTCATATGCTTAGATAATTATGTGACTTCTTTTATTTTGTTCTTAATACTATCAATTATTACAGTTTTTCTAACATTGAACCAGCCCTGCATTCCAGGTATGAATTTCATCTGATCATAAATATGATTTTTGTGATATATTGCTGTAATCTCAGTAGTATTTTATTTAAAATTTTTACATCAATATTCATTAGGGAAATTGGTTTATAGTTTTCTTTCTCTGTGCTCTCTTGGGTTTAGGTATCAAAAAAGGTTTAAGCGTCATTAAAGGAATTTGATGGAACTCCTTCTTTGCCTATTTTTTTTTTCAAAGAGCATACGTATTTGACATTAACAGTTCCTTGGTAAAATTTACTTGAAAATCCATCTGCTTCTGGACATTTTTTCCTTAGAGAGCTCATTTATAGCTTGTTCAATTTCTATTTCTAAGATAGGGTTATTTAAATATTCTATTTACTCTATTAATGTGTCTTTTTTTTGCAAATGTTCATACGTTTCACTTAGATTGTCAGTTTTACAGGCATATAATTGGGCAAATTAACTCCTAATAATTGCTTTATTTTCATTTTCCTTGCTAGTGCATTCATCCTCTTTTTGATACTGGTAATTTGGTTTTCTTTCTTTTAAAAATCAAATTAACCAATGGTTTATCTATTTTACTTTTTTTTTCATAAAGCTATATCCTGTTTTTATTTATTAGCTTATTTTTAAACTTCTAATTTTATTAATCTTTCCTTTGATTTCAGGATTTCCATTTTGGTGTTTAATTGGGGATTCTTAGTTTTTTTCTAGTTTTTAAAATTGCATTCTCAATTCATTGATCTGTTCTTTCTCTTTTACTGATATATTCATTTAGAGATATAAATTTCCCCCTAAGTGCTGCTTTGGCTGCATCCCACAAATTGTAGTATGTTATCTTATTGTTGTCACTTTCTTTAATGAAATTATTGATTATTTCTATGATTTGGTCATTGACCCAATCATTTTTTAGGATTAGATTATTTTATTTCTAATTAATTTTTAATCTATGCTATCATGGCGTTTTATTGAATATAATGTTTATGGCATTATGATCTGAAAAGGATGCATTTGATGTTTTTGCTTTTCTGCATTTGGTTGTGAGGTTTTATTCCCTAATACATTGTCAATTGAAGGTGTAATATACAGCTGAGAAAATTATATTCTCCTTTCTATTCCCATTCAATTTTCTCCAGAGGGCTATCATATCTAAGTTTTCTAAGATTCTTTTCATCTCCTTAATTCATTTCTTATTTGTTTTATGCTTGGGGAAGGAGAGAGTTGAGGTCTCCCATTATTATCATTTTATTGTCTATTTCTTCCTGTAATTCATTTAACTTCTCCTTTAAGAATCTGGATGCTATGCTGTTTGGTGCATAAACATTTCATACTGACGTTACTTCATTGTCTATGGTACCTTTTAGTAAGGTGTAATTTCCCTGTTTTTTTTTTCTTTAATTGGGTCTATTTTATTTTGCTTTGTCTGACTTCATAATTGCTACACCTGTCTTTTTCACTTCAGCTGAAGCATAATAGATTCTCCTCCAGCCTCTTATTTTAACTCTGTGCGTGTCTCTTTGTTTCAAGTATGTTTCCTGTATACAAGAATATATTATTGCATTATGGTTTCTAATCCATTCTGCTATCTGTTTCCATGTTATGGGTGAATTCATCTCATTCACATTAACAGTTATGATTACTGTGTATTTCCCTCTACCCTCTTTACTTCTGTTCATCTTTTTCTCTCTTTTTTATCATGTCCTTCCTCTAAAGTCTGTTTTGCTTTTGACCACTGCCTTTCTTTAAACGTCTTCCCTTTTATCACTGCCTTCTTTCTCTTATTCCCTTCCCTTCCTACTTTCCTATTGGGTAAGATGGATTTCTACATCTTGAATGTGTGTATACATACATACATACATACATACATACATACACACATTTCCCCCTGTGAATCAATATAGGTGGGAGTGAGATTCAAAAGTAGTTTTTCCCCTCCCTTTCACCTTTTTCACCTTCACTGTCAAAGCTCTTTCTTGTGTGCCTCTATTATGTGAGATAATTTTCCCCATTCTTCCTCTCCCTCCTCATTTCTTCCAATTTGTTCTTCTTTCTTACTCATCTATTTTTTAAGATCATCCCAACATGATTGACTCTTGCCTATACCCTTGTTCTAGTAGAATCCTTCTAACGGCCCTAATAACGATAAAATTCTTAGAAGTTACATGCATCATATTCCCATATAGGAATATAAACTGTTAGCCTTATTGAGTCCCTTATGATTTATCTTTCATGTTTACTTTTTAATATTTCTCTTAAATTTTGTATTTGAGAGATGGCAGAGTGAAAGCAGTGACTTGCTTCAGCTCTCCCCCAAACCCCTCCAAATACCTGTAAAAAAATGGCTCTAAACAAATTCTAAAGCAGAAGAACCCACAAAAAGACAGAATGAAACAAATTTCCAGCCCAAGACAACCTGGATGGTTGATTGGAAAGGTATATCGTGCTGGGCGGGGAAAGGAGAGCAGTTTGGCATGGGTGCACAGGCTGTAGTGAACCTGGAGCAGGCCTCAGAGGGCTGAATCGCAAACAGCTATGGTGGTTTCCAGACTTCTTAACCCATGAACACCAAAGTCAACTTAGAAGGTCAGTGAGAAAAGTCTGTGACTGTGGTGAGAGAGAGAAGCTAGGTCTCAGTCGCAAGTCCCAAGAGTGGCCAGGGCTGCGGCTGCTTCCTGAGCTTCCAGCCCACAGACTGAAGGGGAATCAGGTGGCTGATCAGAGGGGGATTGCAGGGATCTCTTTTCCACTGCTGAAGCAGCAATCTCTTACTTTGTCCATGCTTGGATCTGGGTCACAGTTCTGAGGGGTGGTTCTGGGGCAAGGAGGAGTGCTGGTGTTGTGGAGCTTGTAGTGGTGGTAGAGAGAAAACACTTCCCCCCTTTTCATACCACCTTGGAAGAACTGAAAACTTACAAGTCCCTAGAAGTATCTCTGAAAATAGCTGAACAAACCCCCAAAGCTTGGGACAGTACATTCTCCACATTGGAAGCAGACTCTTACCTTAACAAAGAGTTTAAAACTCAAGTAATTGACTGGGATCATGAGCAAACTCCACAAAAAGAGTCAGACTATAGTATCTTACTTTGGTGACAAAGAAGATCAAAACATACAACCAGAAGAAGACAACAAAGTCAAAGCTCCTACATCCAAAGCCTCCAAGAAAAATATGAATCAGTCCCAGGCCTTGGAAGAGCTCAAAAGGGATTTTGAGAAGCAAGTAGAAGTAGAGGAAAACTGGGAAGAGATATGAGATGCAAGAAAATCTTGAAAAACAAGTCAACAGCTTGCTAAAGGAGACCTAAAAAATGCTAAAGAAAATAACACCTTAAAAAGTAACCCAACCCAAATGGCAAAAGATGTCCAAAAAGCCAATGAGGAGAAGAATGCCTAAAAAGCAAAATTGGCCAAATGGAAAAGGAAGTCCAAAAGATTACTGAAGAAAATTCTTCCTTAAAAATTAGAATAGAGCAATTGGAAGCTAGTGACTTCATGAGAAATTAAGACACTGTGAAACAGATCCAAAAGAATGAAAAATTAGAAAACAAAGTGAAATATCTCATTGGAAAAACAACTGACCTGGAAAATAGATCCAGGAGAGAGAATTAAAAATTATTGGACTATCTGAAAGTCATGATCAAAAAAAGAGCCTAGACATCATCTTTCAAGAAATTATCAAGGAAAACTGCCCTGATATTTTAGAACCAGAGGGCAAAATAGAAATTGAAAGAATCCACCAATCTCCTCCTGAAAGAGATCCCCAAAGGAAAACTCCTAGGAATATTGTAGCCAAATTCCAGAGTTGCCAGGTCAAGGAGAAAATATTACAAGCAGCCAGAAAGAAACAATTCAAGTATTGTGGGAATACAATCAGGATAACACAAGATTTAGCAGCTCCTACATTAAGGGACCACAGGGTATGGAATATAATATTCCAGAAGGCAAAGGAGATAAGATTACAACCAAGAATCACCCACCAAGCAAAACTGAGTATAATCCTTCAGGGGGAAAATGGTCATTCAGTGAAATAGAGGACTTTCAAGCATTCTTGATGAAAAGACCAGAGCTGAATAGAAAATTTGACTTTCAAATACAAGACTCAAGTGGAACATGAAGAGGTAAACATGAAAGAGAAACCATAAGAGATTTATTAAGGTTGAATTGTTTACATTCCTGCATGGAAAGATGATATTTGTAACTCATGAGACCTTTGTCAGTATTAGGATAGTTGGAGGGAAAAAATTATATGTATGTAGACAGATAGATAGATCTTTCTATCAAAAGATAGATAGATAGATAGATAGATAGATAGATAGATAGATAGATAGATAGATAGATAGATAGAGGGCACAAGGTGAATTGAAGATGAAAGGGTCATATCTGGAGAATAAAATTAAGGGGTGAGAGAGGATTATACTAGGAAAAGGAGAAAGGGAGAGGTAGAACAGGGTAAATTATCTGACAAAAAAAACAGAAAAGAAAGACTCTTACAGTGGAGGGGAAATGGGGGAAGGTGAGAGGGAATGAGTGAATCTTATTCTCATAAGATTTGACTTAAGGAGGGAATAACATAACAGTCAATTGGGTATGGAAATCTGTCTTACCCTACATGAAAACAGAGGGGGAAGGGGACAAGAAAGTACGGGGATGATAGAGAGGAGGGCAGATTGGGAGAAGGGGTAATCAGAAGCAAAACTTCTGAGGAGGGACAGGGTCAAAAGAAAGAATAGAATAAATGGGGGAGCATGATTGGATTAAGGGAAATAGAGTTAGTTTTTCACAGCATGACTACTATGGAAGTGTTTTGCATAACTGCACATGTATATCCTATATTGAGTTGCTTGCCTTTTCAATGAGGGTGGGTGGGGAGAGAGGAAGGGAGAAAATTTGGAACCCAAAGTTTTAAAAACACATGTTTAAAAAATGTTTTCACACACAACTGGGAAATAAGAAATACAGGAAATGGGGTACAGAAATCTATCCTTACCTACAGGAAAATAGAAGGGGAAGGGGATAAGAGAAGGGAGGGAGAGATAGAAGAGAAGGCAGACTAGGGGAAGGGGTATTCAGAATGCATGCCATCTTGGGGTGGGGAGTGGGGCGAGATGGGGTGAAAATTTGGAACTCAAAATCTTGTGGAAGTAAATGTTAAAAACTAAAAATAAATAAATTTATTAATAAAAAAATATATTTGAAAATCAACTTTTCTATTCAGTTCTGGTTTTTTTCATCATGAACATTTGAAAGTTTTCTATTTCATTAAATTTCCATTTTTTTTTTCCCTAGAAGGACTATACAGAGTTTTGTTGGTTAGGTTATTCTTCATGGAATCCCAGATCTTCTGCCTCCTAGACTATCATATTCCCAATCCTTCACTCATTTAATATGGTAGTTACCAAATCTTGAGTGTTCCTTGGACTGGGAAATCTGGAATTTGGTTATAATATTTCTGGCAGTTTGCATTTTGGAATCTCTTTCAGATAGTGATTAGTGAATTCTTTCAACTTTCATTTTTACCCTCAGGTTCTAAGATATTGGGGCAGTTTCCTTGATAATTTCTTAAAATATGCTTTCTAGAATCTTTCTTTGATCATGACTTTCAGGTAGTTCAATTATTCTTAAATTATCAGCCTTCAATGTATTTCCCAGGTTAGTTGTTTTTGTTTTTGTTTTTCTCTCCAGTGAGACAGTTCACATTTTCTTCCATTTTTTGTCATTCTTTTGACTTTGTTTTATTGTTTCTTGATGTCTCATAGAGTCATTCACTTGCCTAATTTTTTTTTTTGGGGGGGGGACTAGGCAATAGGATGAAGTGACTTACCCAGGGTCACATAGCTAGTAAGTGTTATGTCTATGAGGCCAGATTTGAACTCAGGTTCTCCTGACTCCAGGACCAGTGCTCTATCCACTGCACCACCTAGCTGCCCCCACTTGCCTAATTCTAATTTTAAATATACATGTATATATATATATATATATATTTCATGAGGGAAAATTTATACCTCTTTTTTCATTTGGCCAATTCTGTTTAAGATGTTATTTTTTGTTCAGTTTTTGTGTCTCATAGTTTTCTTCCCTTCTTTCATTTCTTTACCCAATTCTCCTTCTACCACTTTTATTAATTTTGAAAATCATATTTTATCTCTTCCAGGGATTCTTACTGTGCTTGTGTCCAATTCATTGTTTTCCTTTGAGGCTTTGTTTTAAAGGGATTTTTTTGGGGGGGGGTGTTAATGATAGGAGACCTCAGCTGAGTGCTTCTTATATGGCTCCATCTTGGCTCTGCCTTTGAAAATCCAAAGAGTATAAATCTTGCAGCAGAATATGCCATTTTTCAAAACCTATATACCATAATACCAGAAATGGGGTAAGAAAACTGTTCAAAATTTCTACATACAGACAACGATGAATGAATAGAGACGATGCACAGGTGATCACCATGCTGGGTGAGGGGGTTAGTGGTAGTGGGGAATCCTATACTTCAAACTGCAAAATATTTAGTGGTTTAATTGAATGATTTGGAAGACAAACAAAAAATTTTACAGGCAGCCAAGAGAAAGATTTTAAAATATGAAGAAAAGGCACTTTGAATGATACAGGATCATTTTATATAGTTAGAAGAAATCAGAGAAGTAAATTAAAGAATTTATTCCAAAAGCAACGGGACTCAAACTACAATTCAGAAATGACATCCTGAAAACCGAAGCCTCAACATCAATGAGTAAAAAGACATTCAAAATCTCTCCAGTTTGGGAGGACTTGCCATACTTGACTCGTCTGACAATCTTTAAGAACCCAAACTCATGCCTACATTATGTTGAGGTATCAGGTACATTAGTGGAAGATAAAGAATGAAAGTAGAAAGTGAGGTGAGAACCATGGTGCTAACCTATGGCAGGGGAGCTTCTCCCCTGGAAGGGGGCATTTCTTCTCCAGAATGTCTGCCATTCCTATGTCTTGTCTCCTAGTTCTCTCCTGGCCCATGTTGCAATATGATTGAATCACCTCTGGACCACACTTTCATGTTCCAGTGCCACAGCACCCTCTTTCCAGGTCCTGCCTTCCCTTTCAACTCCATAGAGCTGAGGGTTAGACTCTTGGAGGCACTGGCTACCACATCTCCCAGTAGAGATGCACTCCTGAAAAGATGAACTTTTACTTCCATCCTCTACTCAGTTTTTGCCCCCAGGTAAAAGAATCCATCATTATGTTCCTGATCATAGCTTTGCATGTAGTCAAAGTGTATCTTTGATTGTTATTTGACACATTTTTGTTACTCAGAAGGTGATCATTTCTGAATTCTTTCCCTTCTGTTCCTTCTCTCCCACCCACTGACTCAAGACAGCCCCAAGTAGTGCTTGACCAATAAAAGAAAATGGGGAACCATGGCTGTTCTGCCACTGATTTGGGATTGTTGTTAAGGCAATTTGTTTTCACCCAAATCTGAATGGATATTTCCATAAAAATCAGGTCCATGCACAATCTAAAGTAATCTAAATAGAATTACAAAGTTTATTCTCCCAAACATATAGAGTATCCTTAATTGGTAGCTCTTCTCCCTGAATCATACCTCCAAAACTGACTTTATCATCTCTTCTACCTCACCCCTGTTATCTTTCAATGTGCTCATCCTTTTCCACAAGAATTTTTTTTCCCTAGCTTCTCAAATCTGTAAAGTATGGCATGTCTATTTCTTTCCTTCATTCTCTGAATGTCCATATAAAGTTCCCATGTCAACCTTCTTTTCCTGCTAAAGTTTCTTATTCCTTCGCTTTTATTCCCACATCTTCAACTCTTCACCAGGGCTTCATCACCTCCAAAAATGAATTGTTACCTTAGTATCCCTGCTATTCTCCCTGTTTCCAAACACTAACATCCTTGCCTTGAATCTTGAATGAAGCCTGATGAGTTCTTTTCTTACTGGTTCATCATAGCAACTCACATTCTCAAGAACCTAATATGGCTCCTTATTGCTTTTTACATCAGGTTTACATCCAACAGTGTTATCTGGTTTTGGAAAACCTGATACAATTTGCTCACTATCTATTCTTTATTTTCTATTACCCTCCTGCTTATATGTGACTTCTGCTCTAGAAAGGCAGGTTAACTCATTGTCTTATATAAATACTTTTCTCATTCCTATAATTATGACTTATATTACTGCCATTATTGTACTCAAGAAACTTTCTCTCCTCTGCTCTTCTTATTCCTCCTTTCTCTTTATTTATTCCTTCCCATGCCCAAAGCCCAGCTCAACTTTCACCTTGTCCATGAAGGTTTCTCCTACTATGGATCATTCCATTTCCTGTATGATTACCATACACTTCAGTATCAATTATTCTTTGAAAGTTGAATAAGTTAGTTATTGACTAATTAAAAGTAAAAGCAAAGTAAAATGAAAAGAGCATTGGACTTGGATCTTGGAGAAAATAGGGTTTGAGCTGAGACATTGGAACTTACAGAGGACAGTGGCTAGAATGGATAGTGGATAGACAATGGATAGACAGTGGCTTGTGGATAGAGCACCAGACTTGGAGTTAGGAAGGCTTGAGTTCAAATCTAGCCTCAGATACTTACTGTGGGACCCTGGGGAAGTCACTTAAGTTTCCTTATCTGTAACATGAGCTGGAGAAGGAAATGGCAAACCATTCCATATCTTTGTCAAGAAAACCCCAAATGGTGGGGCAGGTGCAGAGGATAGAGCACCTTCCCTGAAGTCAGGAGGACCTGAGTTTAAATCCAGCCTCAGACCAAACACTTGACACTTAATAGCTGTGTGACCTTGGGCAAGTCACTTAACCCCAATTGCCTTAAAAAAAGAAAAAAGAAAACCCCCAATGGGGTCAGGGTGAGTCAGGTATGAGTGAAATGACTAAACGACAACAATTGACACTTACTAGCTGTGTGCTCCTAGGCCAGTCATGGAAACTTCCCAAACCTCAGTTTCCTCCTCTGTAAAAGGAGATAAATGAATCAATAGTTCCTACCTTTCAGGTGTATTGTCACACTCAAATAATAAAATTAATCAGCAAGTATTTATTCTGGAATGGGTCATTTGGAAAAATCATTTTCATTGGTTTTAATGGCTAAAAAGATTTCATCATCAGATGTCCAGCCCCAATATTTGTGCAAAGATCTGCTTTATTTTTTTAATAATATTCCACCAAAAAAGAAAAAAACAAAAAGAATTATATTCCACCCATATAATTAGATGGGAGAAAGAATTGGAAAGCATAGCCTCCAAAGAACTAAAGATGAGCATCAATGGAGAACTCATGGAGAAGAGCCTGGCAGGTGTGAGCACCAGCAACACGTAACCAACAAGAAACTGAAGAATAACAGAAATAAAGGAAGAGGGTATGAGCTGTTCACTAGTGAGAACAAGGGAGAAGTGGATATACTCTATCAGCAGGCTCAGAAGGAAAGGTCTCAGCAAGAAAGGACCCCTGGGGTGCACTGTGGGGAGAACACGAATGGGAGTCAGACATGGGGGGTGTACAGAGATGGATCACAATATATGTCATCAGAGTGATTGATTAGATCACAGATCCATTAAGCACTTGGGTCTGGGACAGGCACTCTGCTAGGCTCTGGGGACACCAGTAATGTATATAACGACCTTTGTAATCCTGAAAGCCTTTGTGAACTTCGTGACTATTATTCTTGTGTTGGATTTTCTTGAATTCCTTGTTTTCTTGAAACTCTGTTCAAGCAATTATCTTTTCTATGAAGTCTTTGCTGAATTTCTTGGCTTCTCTTGCCCTCCTCTTCTCCACACCCTCCTTCCACAAATCCTTTCTTTCTAGTAATATTTTATATAGACTTAAGTGGATAGTTTGATATGGAAAATTCTCTCTTCTGGTAGCCTGTAAGCTCCTTGAGGGAAGGGACTGTTTCATTTTTATCGCTGTCTCACCAGCAATTGGTGCAATGTAATGCATGTAGTAACTGCTTAATGTATGTATATATGTTGGTTGATTGACTGCTTGACTGCTTCTGTCAGACCTGTCTGTCTTAGGACCACAATTGTCTCATGGTGTGGCCTTAGGCATGGAAGTTAACTTCTCTTGATTTCAGTTTCTTTACCTTTAAGATATAGATTATATGGTCAAGAGTTATAGATGGAAGAGACCTTCTAAATAATAGTCCCTTCATTTCATGAGAAAACTAAGGTCCATTAAGGTCAAGTAGCCTGGCTAATATCACACAAATAATAAGTGGCCAAAGTATAATTTGGGAACCTTTGATCCCAAACCAACCTTTCTGATATATTTTACTCTCTGTATCTCTTCTGTGACACCCCTCACAGGACTGTTTGGAAGGTCACAGAGATGACAGGTAAAAAACATTTTGCAGATCTTAGCACAATGTGGAAAGGTCAGGTGGGATTTGGGATGACTTATTTTGGCAGAGCAGTGTAGGAAAACATTGGACAGAATGGAAATAACATCACATGGCTTCAAAGGAAACCAATTCATTCCCATCAATGTATTTGTTGTTTTAAATAGATAAGGGTAAGATTATAACCAATCCTGAATAAAGATCTTATCAGTAGATTCCTCATTGATCCCTCCATTGTGTTGGCCAGCCCAAAGGGGAAATAGCCTTGGATGATTTGGAATCCTATATTTCTTTTTTGCCTCAGGGATTGGGGCATCAAGCTCTCTATGACCATCCTGTGTTATAACACAAGCAGATCTCTGTTCTCTGTAGCTCTGATGTGTCACTTACAACTGTGGAAACACTTCCTGAAGAATGACAAAGCCCTCCTTTGCCTTCTAACAAAGCCTCAGGATCCATGGTGAGCAGTTCAGCCCAGAATATTTATTGACCTTGTAGAGAGCCCATTAAAAGTTAGAATAAGCTGCTTCTGCTTCTTCTAAAGGAGCCCTCAACTATTATTTTAAGAACATCAAGATAGGTATTCTAAAGGGTAAGAAACAAAGTAGAGAAAAACCACCACTACTAACAACAATAATCATTAGCATTTATATAGTGCTTTAAGATTTGCAAAGTATTATACGAACATTATCTCACTTTTATCCTTACAAACATCTTGACAGATAGGAACTATTATTATTTCCATTTCATAGATGAGAAAACTGAGGTACACAGAGGCTAAGTGATTTGCCGAGGGCAACACAGCTAATCCTGTTTGAGGCTGGACTTGAACTCAGGTCTTCATGATGCCAAGTCCAATACTTAACCTACTTCACCACCTGTCTGCCTGTATTTTGATTGAGGAAGAATGCATTTTGTTCTCTCCAGACGACTGATAAAAGCAATACAACAATATACTCATTTCCGTCTTCAGCCACGATTCCCTTTATATATTGTACCCTTCCCCTCCTCCTTAGACAATAAGTTTCCTGAGCATAGAGATGGCTTTACTTTTGTATTATATATAATACAAGCCTATAACTGGGCATATAGATGGTGCTTAATAAATACATTTTTCTTTCTTAACTCCTGGCAAAAACTGCAATGATTTAAATGATGAGCTCTTTCATAGCATATCTTCCCTGCAAGTTGTCTCTGGTAATTGTCTGCATGTGTCCACCATGCATCTCTCCAATGCCTTTTGGTTCATTTGGAATCTTAGTTCCTATGAGATCACACTTCTGAATTTATGGTCAAATCACATCCCTGGGAAGAGATGGTAGTTTGCAATGGCAATCAGTTTGTGATCACTGAGCAATTTCCCAAACGCAATAGCCAAATTGTCTGACTCTTCTTATGTTGTGGGCTCATAATTTTTTTGTGAGCATTTGTCCAGATAGGGAACCAGACACTGTTTCTTCATTGTCTAATCTTATTGGTGAGAACTCCAAACCCATCTGCATATCCGGGTCTGTGTTCTCTTATACACCCCCACCCTGACACTCCCACACCCACACACAATGCATTGGGGCCTCCTTCTACATCTTTTAATTGAGATATTGATGAACTAATTTAAGAGGTCATCCACCTAGCTGCCTGGGTCCCTGGAAGAGTGAATCCATTTACACGATAATCAAGCTTTCTCATTTAGATGCATCACTGAAGAAATAACAGGTTGCTGAGGTTCATTTAGAAATTTCTGCTCCACTGGTTCTCTCATGGCCTGAATGAGTTAATGTGCTAATGAGAGCCAGGGTTTGCTTCCCTGCAGGGGAGATGGCCTGCTGCCATGGGGCATTTCCTTCAGAGACTCAGCTGAATCAGCATTGCAAGCCAAGCCTACTTTAGCTGCCTTCAGCAGCTGGTCATGTAGTCATTAAGGATGACAAGAAGAAGGGTCTTTTCCTCCCCAGATCCAGTTAGCCATGGGTGATGGTCGACATTTTCTCTGAGCCACTCTTGTCAGGATATATGGGGGTCTAGAGTCCTTATATGCAGTTTCTAGAATCTGCAATCTCCTGTGTTAGTGCATTCCTGGTGTTACCAGGCATGAATGAATGAATTAATGAATGAATGAAGCATGTATTAAGTGTTTTATTAAGTGTTTACTATGTGCAAAATATTCAGGATAACAATAGAAAAATCAGGCAGCCCTCGGTCCCCAGGAGCTCAACTTCTAATCAGGAGATAACACACGTAAAAGGTTTCAGCCACAAGTCAGACAGAAAAGTCCTATGGTAGATGGCAATGCCTCTCTAATATCATTTGCACTGGTAAATGATTCAAGTTCCTGCTGTTTAACCATTTGACAACGGTGCCAAAGGCTCTGGTGACCAGCAGTCTCTTCTGAGTCTTCAGTAGCTGTGGCTATAGTGGATGCAGGAGCAGTTTCCAGGCTGCATCCATGGGCAGAACTTGCCAGAAAAATGGCTGCAAGAACTGGGCTGGAAGCCTGGCTCTTCCCAAGGCTCTTGGGTTCAGGGTCTTAGGCCATCTCCATCAGAAATGAGAGTCAAAATGTGGCCAATGCTTTGGCTTATTTAGCACATGCAGCCTCTTGCCTCTCCCTCAGGGTGCTCAGCTGAGTCACCCTGCTACATGGGTGGTGGTTGGTTGATTGATGATGGAGATGACTGATCCATTCTCCTCAGGACTTGTTTCCCCATGGTGGGTGTGAGGGAAGGATGGAAGCAGGGTCAGTTATGGGAGTGAGAGGGCAGAGTTGCCCCTCCTAGGACTTCCTGTTGTGGAAGTTGATCTTCTGGTGAGAAGGGAAGTGGAACCCTTCTCCACAATGATTTCTCCCCTTTTTGGTGGCTGTCAAAGCAGGGCTGGGAGCAAGTCTGATAGTTTGGGGGATACTGCTACTTCCAAGGCTCTTATGTTCGGGGTCCTAACCTGTTTCCATCATGTCAGGCTGGGGCTGGGTGGAGGAAATTGTGATCAAGCTTACTTGCCTGGCACATACACTCTCCCTTTTCTCCCTCAAGATGTCTGCTGCCTCATTTAGAATTCCTGTCTGCCCCTCCCATGATCCAATTGTACCAGCATGTATGAAGGTCACTTAATGACTCCATTTTCTTTTCTTGGGGAAAAGGGAGACTTAATGTTGAGGTTTAACAAGGAATTATTTCAAGAGAGATTTGGATCCCTCCTCTAAGCTTATATCCTGAACAAGAAGATCATTTTGAAGAAGCTCAGAGAAAGGTCCCCTGGTAGTGTCTAAGGCCAGGATGGATATATCTCCTGGCAGGAATAAAAAACACTTTTTCATCACACCTCTTAGTCTCCTTCTCCCTTTTAGAATTGCCAAGCTACTTCCCAAATGTGATTCCAAACAGATATTGGGGCAAGTTATCATCACTTTTTACTCCTCAGAAGTCAGAGAATTCATTAAAAATCAATAAATGAAAACCTTTTGGTTCTTAAAGTTAAGCAATAGTCTCCTCAGCTGCCTGAGAATTGATCACAATGTGTGTTAGGGCAGAAGTCTAGATCAATTAGCTCACAGTGGTATCCACAAGGAAGGGGACAGCTGCAATTAGGGGCCGCTTCAAAACAGATTTGCTCAGGCTTTTTTCCATCATCAATGACTGAGGATGACTGTCGACTGCCAAAACCACATGTAATTAGCCCTGAAAAGAGACTTGAGTGAGGTAAATCGTTGGAAGAGGATCTGCTCCTGGAGTCTTGGGAGCCCAAAGTCTGCCCCAGGCATCTCTCTAGCCTAGGATTTAGTGGAGCTCAAGCTGGTGCCTTTCCAGATTTAATCCATGACCTTGACAAAATTCTGATCAGTCCAGCTTTCCTCATGGAATCTCTGGGAATGATGGCACCTCCCTACTTCTGAGCCCTATCAGGCTGATCCCAAACTGTCTACATTGTCTGGGAGCCAACCAAAGCACAACACTGACTCTACCTCTAGTTGGCTGTGCACCCCAGGGCAAATCACTTTCCCTTTCTGAGCTCCAGCTTCTACATCCATAAAATAAGGAGTATTGAATTAAACAGCCTCTAAGGTCTCTTCCAGGTCTCAAAGGCAGGGATTCTAAGAGAACAGATTATGGAGTAAGGCACTTCAGGACCCATCTCCTAGGCAGTGACTCAAGGCCTGAGAGCAACAGTTGCTAAGGAAGGCTAAGAAGGGGATATTGTCATGTGTGAAAAGTCCTTGCCTTTCTCCTGAGCAGGAAGTCCCTCTGAACAGGATCCAGTCCACCGACTCACCCACCTGTGCTAATTTACACACTTTGATGTCTGTCACTCCCTGTTCAGAAACACTGACAGCAGAAGGAAGCAGTGTGAGGCCCACGGGAGGGCTCTGCGCACACTTGTCCATTGTTCAGCCAAACTGAGGGAGAACTGAAGAGCATTGTTCTCTGACCCTGGGTCCAAATCCTTAAATCCATGACCTCTGCCCAGGATAACACTGTTATTATTATCCTCATTTTCAGTTGAGGAAACTGAGGCAAACAAAGGTTCAGTGACTTTCCTGGGGTCATACAGCTAGTAAGTGTCTGAGGTCAGATTTGAACTCAGGTGTTCCTGACTCCAGCCCATCACTCCACCTACTTTGCCATCTGGCTTGTTCTATTTGACTCCAAAGGGAAAAACCAGTAGCGATGGATGGATGTTACAAAGAGAAGGATTTAAACTTAATGTCAAAAACATATTAAAACCAAAACAAATAGACAAAAACTTCCTAATAGTCAGAGCTGTCCAAAAATAGAAGGGCTTGTCTCAGGAGAAATTGAGACCTCAAGGCAAATTTACAAAAGATGAATCACGAGCAAGCTGTCAGGAGTATTTTCGTAATGATTCATGTATAGGTCTAACTGGGACTACACTGATGGGGTCCTTCCTGCCTCAGAACATCTGTGCTTCTGAGATCCTAGTTCACATTTTTTTGAATGGTAGAAGCCAGTTCTCATAACAATTTTCATGTTAGAAAGGGTAGCTAGCAAATGATGAGGTGATATTTGGACTTGATATAATTAAAACTCTGTGTCCAAGGTGACTTTTCCCACTGAGGATTATAATCTGCCAGCTTGTGCTCTCCCTCTCTTCTAGAGTGGAAAGATGGCGAGCACCAGGAATCCAGGTAAGCCAATGATGGATTCAGCTCAAGGAGATCAACTTAGGCAGGGGTGGATTGGCAGAATATGATACTGTCCTCTAGTTAGCAGAAGGTTAGAGAAGTGGTGTGATGAGAGAGACAGAAAGACAGACAGACAGAGAGACAGAGACAGAGAGAGAAAAGGAAGAAGAGAGAGGGAGGGCGAGGGGGGAAGGAGGGAGAGGGGGGAAGGAGTGAGAGAAAGAAAGAGACAGAGTCAGAGACAGAAGGGAGAGAATGAGAGGAAGAGAGAGACAGAGAGAAACAGAGAGACAGAGAGAGACAGAGACAGAGAAAATAATGGAATAGAAGGTTTCAGTGGAGATCAGTAAGTTACAGGGGAAAGTGTCCTAGGAAAACAACCTGGAGGAATCCAGAAACTCTTAATTTCCTTATTCCAGCCTCAGCTCCTTGAGTTGTGGTTTCATTCCTGGAAATGGCTTTTGATTCCACTAGGCACCCTCTCATACAAATATAATTATGGAAACACATTCCCAAACCTAAGCTCCATGCTGCTTGCATCATCCTCCAGCCTGCCATTGCCCAGCTCTCTGCTCCACTTCGTTAGCAGGAATGATTGAAAGAGGCCGGTGCTTTCCTTAATTTCTGGTTAGAGGAAAGCATATAACATCCAAATCACTGCAACTTGGTGAAGAATAAGAGCTAGTCTCTTAAAACACACAATTTAAAAAGATACAACTCTTAAAAGACACAACTTACGTTATGCATGTGCTGTTTTCAAAATTGACTTGGCAGTTGAAAGTCAGATGAGGTTGAATAGGTAAACTAGTGATCCATGTGCCATGGGGTGATCTGGTCTATGGGGGCCAATCCTTGAAGTGGGAGCATGTATTCCCCACCTGCTTTAAGTACAGGTGACCCTATGAAAACTTGGAATTGAGTGGGTATGCAGAAGGGCCAATCTACTCAACATTCCTTTCTTTGTGTCTGAAAGCAGTAGAGCACTACTATAAATTTGTCGCTATGGCTGGGTCAGAGAAGGGTGCCTTGTTTCCTACTCAGTCATGGCAGCTGTGAGCATGTGGTTACTTCTATCTCTTTGTGTCAATTATTTCCTGGTATTAGGCAAATGAATATTTGGCGATATAAGAATCCAGATGAACTTGTGAGGTTAGATGATCCAGAGGTCACAGCAGAGGTCCCACGGGTTCCAGATCCTACCAACAATCAAAGGTGGATGGCATCAGTCACAACTAGCCCCCTAGAGGTCAATGGTAGAAAAAGCATGCTGGTGGATGGGAAGAAACAGAAGACAGCAGCAGCTTCAGGACAGCGGCCTTCTGTGAGGCGAGGTATTTCTGACTATGGACTGGCTAGAAAGACATCCACACTCATAGCCCAGCAGAGAGCTTCCCTTACAGATGGCTTCATGACAGCTTCTGAAAGAGAGAAAAGGACTCCTAGGGCCCAGAATGAGAGCCTAGCCCACAGCACACATGTCCTCTGCACTGGTGTCTCACTGACATTATACTTTGTGTGCCCTGTTCTCATGTATTCTGTTTGCATTTGTGAAAAAAAAATGAGCAGGAGGCTTTGTGGGGAATGGTTTGTGCCAAGTCTTCTTACTATACATTCTCAGGAAATATCTCTTGTAAACACTAAATGATAAGGCTTATCTCCATTACAGATAATACTTGCTTATAGTTGTAGATAGATATTACTTATCATTTTAAGGTAAGTTCCATTTATTTCCTTGCTCTCTTACTGTCCAGGGGGCAAGGAAAGGTAGAATTTGGAACTCAGAACTTAAAAAAAAAACAAATGTTAAAAATTGTTTTGACACGTAATCAGGGAAAATAAAATATTTTTAAAAATTAATAGTGGAAAAATCACCTCTACAGGTTCATACAGTATGTTTAATTATAATCTCCTTGTGGCCAGGGACTATTTCATTATTGTCTTTGCATTACCGATACCTATCCCAGTGCATAGAATATAATAGGTGCTAATAAATGTTTGTTGATTGATTGATCTGAAAAAAAGGTAAGTGATGTCTAGTGGCTAGCTGTCAATATGCAACACACTGATAGGGGCTCAGATGCAATAATACTGGATATCATAGCTCCTTGGGGTTTCCCTTTGAGTGGGGAAGTGGGGAAAGTAGAAAAAGGGAGAAGAAGAAGAAGATGGTGGCAGAGGAGGAGTTACTACACTGTATAAAACTAAGCTGCCAGTGCCAAAGTACCAATAAAGATCGAAGGAGTGAGCCCTTAGTGGATATTACACATGTCAAATTAGTATAAGCAGAGTGAAATTCTCCCAGGAGAAATGTTATCATGGAGCAGTGGGGAGCAAGGAGAAGAAAACAGTTGGAGCTCCCTGTTGGTGAGCCCAGAGGGGACAGATACAGGCTAAATTCCCTTTTCCCTTTATCTGGTCATGAGCTGAACCAATGGAGGGCAGTAGAGTGCAAAGATCCCCGGAGCTGTCCTGAGAGGTCCTGTAACGGAACCCTGATCCTACCTCCTATCACCTCAGCCTCAGTTTTCTCAACTAAAGGATATACTTCATCGGTCAACAAAAATGTATGGTTTATTGTCTGCCAGTCACTGAACTAGGTGCTCAATGTACAAAGAAAGTCAAATACATGTCCCTGCCCTCAAGGAGCTCATCTTCTTATGAGGAAGACAATATTTAAGCAACTAAATACATCCCAGGCAAATATAGGGTAAATGAAAGCTAATCTCCTAATGAAGACATTAGGAACTAGGGGGTTGACAAAGGACTCCTGTAAAGAAGGAAGTATTTGAATTTGCATCTTGAGGGAAGCCATGGAAGGTGTGAGGCTGAGCATTCCAGACATGTAGAATGTAAAAGACATGGAGGCGGGAGATGGATTGTCATCCATGAAGAACAGCAAGGAGGATAGTCTAACAGGATCAGACAGTGCATGGTAGGGGTGGCAGTAGAAGACTGGAAAGGTGGCAAGGTGTCTGGTTGATTAGGGATTAAAAGTCCAAGCAGAGAGCCTCATTTGGTCCTGGAGGTAATAGGGAGCCTCTGGAGCTTATGGTCAGACCACGGGACGTGATCAGATTGTGATTTATGAAAACCACTTTGACGGTTGAGTGGAGGATGAACCAGAAAGCCTTGAAGCGAGCACAGAGCTAGCGGAGTGTTGCAGGGACTGGTTGGCACAAGGGTCCTCATTGGACTTTAAATGTGATGGAGAGCCTTGACCGTTTTCATGATTGCACCCCAGGAAAGTCTTTCTGGCATGTATGAGGGAAGGCACTGGAAAATTCTTCTGCTGCCCACCTGCTCTCCTGGTTTCCAGTTGAGTAGATATTGCAATCAGGGAGATGATGAGCTGTGCTGCATGGTCTGGTCTCTCTGTGGGGCTGGGAGGCAGGCTCTAAATCTCCGTGTATAATTGTAAGGGCTACAGTATAAAGAGCTCTGGCCTGGGAGGTCAAAGGACCTGGGTTCAAGTCTGGCCTCTGCTATATCCAGAATCACAGAATCTTTAATCTGGAAGGAATCTCAGGGACCATCTGGTCAAACCTCAACCTGGATAACAATCCCAAATAAAGATGTATGTGTGTCAGGAGAAGCCACCACCTGCCTTGTCAGACCACCAGTGGACCAATGTATTCAGTACTGAAGGCCAAGTTGCAGGAAAGCATTGATAAGCTTGCCAGGGTCTATAAGAGGACAATCAGAATGGTGGAGCAAGGGCTTACAATTCATGCTAGATAAGGACTGGCTGCACAGACTGGGCATGTCTAGCCTAGAAAAGAGAAAACTGACAAGGAGGTAGGGTGGGGAAATGATAGCTATACTTTCAATTCTATCAGGGAGAAAAGGGATTAGGTACCTTCTACTGGGCCCCAGAAAACAGCTAGAAGCAATGGGTACAGGTTGCCAAAAGGCTAGTCTTGACTTGATTCAGGGAAAATCTGATAACAGTAAGAGCAGTCCCAAATGGGGGTGGAGGCAGCCTAGGGAGCAGGACACTCTTGAAGGGATTCCTGCTCAGGTAAGGCTGCATTAGAACAGAGGGTCCTCCCTTTCTTGCCTCTCTGAGAGGCTTTGGTTCTTTGATTATCAATGTGGGTGTGTCACCTAGTCAGTTCCGTTTGCATTTATGCATTGGAGCCAGCCCTGGGACATGGAGGAGAAGACCTAGGTCTAGTTCCTGGTTCTGATACCATGTCACAACAGGCAAGTCACTGAGTCCTTCTGCAATTCAGTTTCCTTTCCTGAAAAGTGAGAATGAATAGTTCTTTTCTTCCTATATTAGGGAATTTTGGTGAGGAAAGGATTGTGTGACATAGGGGACTTGGAGGTATAGTGACTTTGGGATAAAGTTCTTGACTTGGAGTCGGGAAACCTGAGGATAATGAGACCTTTAGTATCTGCCTCTCAGAGTGATTGTGAGATGTAAATGATATAGCTTATGTGATACACATAAGTGTCAATTATGATCCTAACACATGAACAGTGGTAGTAATGCTGGTGCTGCTGCCGCCACCGCTGGTTACAACAGCTAGGTGGTACGAGGTATAGAGCACTGAATTTGAAATCAGGAAGAGTTAGGCTCCAATCCTCCTCAGACATTTACTAGTTGTGTGATCCAGGTCAGGTCACTTAATTTCTCAGCCTCAGTTTTCCTCATCTGTCAAATAAGAATAACAGTATCTACCTAAAAGGATTGTTGTGAGAATTAAACAAGATAACATATGTAAAGTGTTTTGCAAACCTTAAAGTGCTGCGTAAATGCTAGCTATTATTATTATTTTCAGATTTTGAGAGGATGGTAACTTTGCTTTTGAGGGCTGAATAATGTCCTAGTACCAACAGGCTGACAAATAACAGCCTAAAAACAAATAAGCATAAACTTAATAATTATATTAACATATTTGGTTTATATGTATGTTCATGTATGTTGATAATTATATTATCAGTATTAGATTTTCTACCCACATACCTACAGTGAGTCCTGTCCAATTTGCAATGATAAATAATAGCATCTGAATTCTTGGATTCTTTAAACAGTATCACATCAGTGATTTGATGTCAACTTTTATAGAAGTCTGCAGTGGAGTACCCCAGGGATCTCTGCTTGGCCCTGGGCTGTTTAACACTTTTATCAATGACTTGGATAAAGGAACAGATGGCCTGCTCATCACATTTGAAGATGATACAAATTTGGAAAAGAGTGAATACACTGGCAGAATCAGCACATAAAACAATGTTGACAGGGCCTGGTACATTGTAAGTGCTTAATAAGCCCTTGTTGATGAGATGACGGGCTAGAAAATCTGTCTATATCTAATGAGTTGAACATTAATGAAGATAAATACAAAATCTTACACCAAGGTTCAAAAACCTCTCAAGTAAAAAGTGAGGAACCTACAGCTGGCTTCAAGTTTGTCTGAAAATGATCTGGAAGGGATAGACTGCATGGTGTCCAGAGGATGGAGATTTGGAGGGTCATATGTCTCAAGCCCATGGAACGTGGGGGTCAAGTGCAGCAACTGTTGAAAGCTTGAGGAGGAGAAGACTTGGGGAGGACGTGATGGCTGTGTTCAAGTGTTTGAAGGGCAGCCTTGTGAAGGAGCCACAAGATCTGTTTTGTTGACCCCAGAGGGCAGAAACAGAAGCACCGGGGAAAGCTTCAGAGAGGCGAAATAAGGCTGCATGTTGAGAGAAACTTCTTCCCAATGGGAGCTGTCTCAAAACAGAATGGGCTGCCTTAGGATGGAGTGAATTCTCATTCATTGGGAGTCTTTGAGCAGAGGCCAAATGTCCACTTAATGGGAAAACTAAAATGGGGATTCGGAGTCAGTAAAGGGCTGGTCTGGGTGACTACAGAGATCCCTCCAGCTATGACCTTCTGAGGTTACGGGAGCATGGGATCACAGTTAACATAAATGAGAAATCAAGGCTAACATCACGCCAGGTGCCAAGAAGAAAATGGTGATGCTATGCTCCTCCAGAACTATTCTCAGAAGAAGGGACTGGACATGTTTGGACACATATAATCATTAAGAGACCAGGGACCATCTTTCATTTCAAATTGTCCAGTCAATTGCCCCAAGACTCTACTTTCCCCCCAAGTTGCACAACACAAATCAGGTACTTTCCTCTGCAGGTACCTTGGTCCCTGGACCCCTTGGTGACCAACTGATAAACAAAGCTGCCTTTCTGAAAGTGACCCAGATCATATCTCAGGAAGCCAGTAGCAAGGTTTGCTTGGCTTTGTCTATGCAACAAATGATTTACATCTGAATTTTAAAAATGTGTACATAGAAATCATTCAACAGTCATGTGGACATATGTCATCTGTAGGGTTTCTTCCATGAGATTAGTAACCAAGTGGGGACAAGCCCTGGAGTCCCAGAGTGTTACAGTTGAAAAGGACTTAATGGGGGCCATTTTTTCAACAATTCAATTTAGGAAATGTTAATTAATCATCTGATGTCTGCAGAGCAATGCTCTGAGCTCTAAGAGAGAACTGAAGTTTAGATGGGACAAGGGCCCTGTCCTCAAGGAGTTAACAGTCAGGTTAGGGAAAATATACCAACACAAAAACCAATGATCTAAGTACAATTTAAAAAACTGGACCCGGAGTTTCACTGATGTAAGTTACTCCTGGTGAGGAAATTCCCTCTACTACTGGACAGCAGCAACTATTCTTCAATATCTGATGTCAAAGAGCTGCCTGGAGCCCTGAGAGGTTCAGTGATTTGCCTAGGACCAGAATATCTATGTGTCAGAGGTGAGATTTGAACCCTCTCTCTGAGCCAGACTCTCTAGCCCCTCACTATTTGTCTCACACACTGCCTATGAGTGCATGAGAAGGGATCAAAAAAAAAAAAACTGTGGCATGAGTGACCTGGTTGAGTCTTAGCATCCTGGCCTTCCTCACTTACAATGGTCACCTATAAACTGAAATTGTCACAGAACCATCTGTGGACTTCTGCAGGTCACTGCACTAAGCCCTGAGTCTTCTGCTGCCTGAAGTCAAATGACCTAAATGCCCTTTAGATAATGATTATATGAGCACAGGTGGCATAAGTATTAGAGGAAAAGGTGCCAGGGCCAGCCAACTAACAAATTCACTCTGAAGTCTATGCAAACTTTCGAATGCAGACAGACTGAATGAAAGGGGAAATATGCGTGGTTTTAGACATAGACATAGACATATATATATAGATTATCTCTCAGGATTGTTGTGAGGATAAAATGAGATAATATTTGTAAATCATGCTGCAAACCTTAAGTACTATATAAACATTATTATTGTTATTATTACCTGTGGTCAAATTATTTCATATATCTTGGACTCAGTTTTCTATTGGTCAGGAAGTTAGACAAGCTGATATCAAAGATTCATTCCATCCCCCATAATTTTATGAATCTGTAATCTCGTTATGAGAAATTGTTTGTATATGGCACTCACTAACCTTGTTCCAGTTCTCCAACAATGGTTCGGGCACATGGAAGGCTGAAGAAGGTTGGGTCACAACACTGGAAAGAGTATTGACTTTCAAGAAATATGACTCCAAACTAGATGGGTGGCAAAAAGGACCATATGGGGATCTGGGTTTAATATGCCAATGTTCCAGGGATTTGGGATTTTATCAGTGGGAGAATCCACACCCCCAACAGTACCACTCTCTGATGCTACAACTTAGTAAACAAGTCTTGAGACAGTTACTGAGTAGTCACAAAAGTTAAGTGACTTCAATTCAATTCGGTACAATAAGCATTCATTAAGTGTCTCCTAAATAATAAATAAAATAATTTATAATAAATTATTTTATTATATAAAATTAATTAATATTAATTATTTTATTATGTATTTATATATAATATTATATAGTATATATTTATTATATAAACAATAAATAACTAAATAAATGAATCACTCTGACTTTAAGGAGCTGACATTTTGCTTGGGGCTGGGAGCAGACAGGCAGGCAACCAGCATTTACTAAGTACTTATGGTGTGCCTGGCACTGTGCTAAGTGCTGGGGACAGCCAAAAAAAGAGGTTTACATTCTAATAGGGGAAGATAATGTATAAAAAGGAGCTGTGGTCAAACATATGAGAGCATGGTGGTGAAGTCCAGAGTCAGAAGGGAAATAAAATAAGACTTGCCTGGGTGCATCCCCAAAGTGGAAGCTATGGAAGGAACTCACCAATGGACCAAAGGAGTTGGCAGGGTGGAAGGATATTGCAGAGTAAGAAGACACCAGGTACTGAGGAAAGGGAGAAACAACTTGTGCACAGATCTTCATCGTGACCATCATCATCATCATCGTCGTCACTATCATCTTTTTCATCATCATCATGCCATTATCATTATCATTGCAATTATGATATTGTTATGATTATCATTTATGTAGCACTTTAAAATTTACAAGACACATTACAAATATTATCTCATTTAGTCCTCATAAAAACCCTGGGAGATAAGTGCTATTGTTATCCTCCATTTTATAATTGAGGAAACTGAACTAGGTAAGCTAAGTGACTTGCCCAAGGCCACACAGCTAATAAGTGTCCGAGGCTAGATTTGAATTCAGATCTTCCTGACTCTAAGCCCAGCATATTGATTCAACTAGTTGCCTTTGGCACACAATGAGTAAATATAAATACAGAATGAATACAAAGTCATTTCTGGGTTGAGAGAAAAGCAGCCATAACTGGGGAGGTTGGGAAATGCCTCCTCAAAAAAGACAATGTAAAAAGCATTGGAACAATGCCTGGTACATAGTAGGCAACATATAAATGCTTATTTCCTTCTCTTCCCCCCTCCTTCAGAAAGTGACAGTGGAACTGAATTTGGAAGGAAACTCTGGATTCCAGGAGGTAGAATTCAAGTGGGAAGCCATTCCAGGAATGGGGAAATCATCCAGGTAAAGGAACAGGGTGTGAAATGGGAAGAGCAAGGGAGGAAGAACATGGAGGAATAAGCCTGAAAACCAAGGCTGGTGGTGGACTGGCAAAGGCTTTCAAAGGCAGACAGAAGAGCTTCTATTTCATCTTTAGGGTAATAGGTAGCTACAGAAGTTCTTAGAGGAGGGGCATGCTTAGATTTGTGCTTTAAGAATGTGAGCTTGGCAGGTATGTGATGGCTGGATGGGAAAATGGAGAGACTGTAGGATGGGAGACCAATAACAGCTTCCCTGTAGTGTAAGAGTCAGGATTGGAAACAAGTTGTCCTCCCTCCAAGTGAGGCAGCTAAAGAGTGGTGCAGTTGATAGAAGAGCTGAAAGACCTGGTTCAAAGGCAGCCTCAGACACTCCTAACTGTGTGACCCTGAACCTCTGTCTGCCTCAGTTTTCTCAACTCTAAAATGGGGATAATAATAGCTCCTACCTCCCTGGGTTGTTGTGAGGATCAAAGGTGATGATATTTGTAAAGCCCTTAGCACAATGCTTGGTAGATAGTAGGCATTCTAGACATGCTATTATGATGATGATGATCACTATTATTGTTGTTACTATTCTGTCCATTACTCTGTCCACTATGTTATCCTACCTCTCAGAAGCTGAAGGAGGGAGAGATTATTAATGGAGGTAGCTACTCTGATTCCGTCCACAATCCAGTTTCATCTGTTACCTTCATGATTTCACAGCCTCAACAGCGATGTCCTCAGTAGATGTAGCCCTTACCCTCCATTCCCCTCTGCCTAGACTCATCACCTTCCAATGTCCACCCAAACATTCATAAACCATAGCAGGGGCTATCTGCAATGGAATTTCCACTGAAGAGGAACGCACATCTCCAAAGATTTGCCAGCCTCCTGCTCTTGGGTAACCCAGTATTACATAACACCAGCTAAAACAGGAACCAAAAACTGTTGAGCTCTCCCTGAAAACATGCCACAAGATGTACCACAGTCAATTCTGGAAGGAAGGAAACTGAGTTCCTCACTCAACAGAGAATTTTCTGTCCTGAAAAGTTTCTCCTCCCTGACTTGGGTGTGGAGGAGGAAGGGGGAGAGGGAGGGAAAGAAACAGATGGCTTTGCCTTGTCTCTCATAGCTGCTCAAAATGGCCCATCAGTCACTGACCTCCCTAAAAGGGATAGGACAAAGTCTACAGAACTGAGCATAGACCCTTCTCCTCTTCCTCTCATTGGAGAGTGAGCTGTATTGCCTTTGGGAAATTACAAGATTCTTTTAAGAAACTCAAATTTCACCTTCAAATAAAGGTGCCTCTTTTTAATAACAGTGTTTTTGTACATCTACATGCCACAGAACACCACACTCTTTGAAGAACTGGAAATGAGCATCACATAGAGGGCAGGGGGGAGACTCAAGGGGGTTCGGGACCCCCCTGGAAGATGGTATAAACAAGTAACAGGAAAGGAGAATTGGAAGAAATGATACCATCCACATGTGTGTATGTGTGTGAAAAGAAGAGTGGGTCCTACAGGAGAGTGACCTTCATTGTCACTTGCACTGGGTTGACATGGAAATTCCTAATTACCTTCTGAAGGACATAGCCAAGAGATGCACAGAAAGGACAGGCATAGATCAATTGAGCTCTACAAAGTAAGAGGGATCATCTGCATTGCTAAGGCCATGGATCCATTAGACTCTTTGACTGTATGAATCAACTCATTTACTTTCAGAAGATTTCCTCATATTTTCCAGTTTTTCATTTTATTTCTGTTATTTTTTTTCAGTTGCTATTTTTTTTCATTCATGGTCTAAATGCCTAAAAATAAATGTTAGAAATTTAAACTGCAAGGAGATCAATGAAATAGATTGTACAAAGTAATAGAATTACCCTCCCTTTTCTTCTGTAATAAACACCCATATTTAGTGAAGAAGTTTCAGTAAGTTGGGGGTTTCTGAGCCTTCCTCTTTCCTGGCTGTAATGGGAAGTCCAAGATGGCATTCCAGATGAGGCACTGGATCTTTGCCTCCTGAAGTCCAATGGCAATCAATGGCAAGCGTCAATCCTCTAATCATGGCACGGCTCGCCAAGGAACCTCCTTGTCAGGTGTGTTTCCCAGTAAAACTCTCCCAAACAGATGTATAGGGAGGACAGCTGCTCCCCAGAGTTCAGGATTTCCTGCTCTAGGGCACAGTCCTTGTTTTCTTCCCAGAAGTTTCCTGGGGTTAGGGTCCCCAACATTTAGGATTGGCAGTCACCGGGTCTTACATGTTATTCCTAGTGTTTTGGATCTGTGGTGGCACTTTAGCACCTTGGGCACCAGGGCCACCCGTGAGGCTCACCAGCTGCCCGTACTCTACACTCTGCCCAGTGAAGCGACGTGGGGGCTGTCCCAGAACAAGCTCTTTGCCCTGTCCAGCACCAGCCTAGAAGAATTTGTCAGAACTAGATGCCACTTCATGGGAAGTTGACTGGAGCAACACGTCGAATTGAGTGGGTTCGTGTTTTTAAAGACAAGGCATGTTAAATTCAATAGGTGATGAAGACGGAGAGAGAAAAAGCCGGAGCGCTCTCAGAAGGGGCGTCATCTGCCTCCCTGCCACCGTGTGAACATGAATATTCTGCCGACAATGGGAGCTGCTGCTTGCTGCCCCCCCTCGCCCGCCCGCCCGCCCGGCACCCAGGGTTCTCCGAGCCTGGAAACAGATGGCACGCCACCTGACTGGGGACGTCTAATGCAAGATTCATCGCGCCTCACAGGAAGTCAAGGCTCAAGCAGCAGCAGCCCAGAAGGTGAACCGCCACCTCGGCCCCGGTGACACAGGATGAAAAGACTGGGCGAGGGGCGGAGGGGAGGGGAGGTGAAGAGATGAGACCCAGGCGGGGGGGGCGGGAGGGTGGTGAGGGAGCCAGTGCCTCCAAGCTCAGGACGGGGCAGGGCCACTCACGGGAGAGGGGACTACCCAATCCTGGCATGCTAGCAATGGCAGAACCAGAGTCTGCGGGTTCAAATTCTGCCTCGGCTACACTCATTACCTCTGTGACCTTGGGCAAATTATTTAGCAAGTCGGGGCCTCTATTTCCCCATCTGGGAAATTAAGAGGTTGAATTTATTTGACTTCCGATGACCATTCTAGCTCTAGGCCTGAATTCCTCTGTCCTTTTACCGCTACTTGGATGATAATAAGAATTCTACCGCGTTCCTCTTGTGTTTGGGTCCTATGTGTCCAACCGTCTACCAGACCACGCACCTGAATGACCCACAGGTATCTTAAACTCCACATGCCCACGATGGAGCTCATTAGCTTCTCTTATTAACCCCCATTTCATGAACATCTGAAAAGAAAACTGATTTTCCCATAGCTGTACCTAGTTATTAGAAATCATTGGAATGTTCTCTGGAAAATAGCGTGGGTTCAAATTCCCTTTATATCCCATGGGACTAGGATGGCTAAGAGAATTCTCAGAGGACCCTCCTTTGGTAGGGGAAGAGTTGGAAGGGACCTCAGAGGGCAGCAAGTTCAGCCCCTTCATTTTATTTGAGTAAACTGAGGCCCAACTTGTCCAAGGAGACAGTGGGTTGCAGATTGAACCCAGGTCCTTGGCTTCTCAAGTTTAGCATTCTTTCAATTATTTCAACATGCAAAAAAAAAAAAAAAACCTTTAGGATGAGACGCTGTCTGCATTACCCCATTAGAGTGACCTGCCCCCAAACAATACAATTTGTCATCGCCATGACTGAGGCTTCTCCACAAGAAGGGGGCTGACTAAAGACATTGAAATAATCTAATGCCTTCATGCCGTCCTGGGCAGGGAAGCATCTCTCTTGGGTTTATATATGAGGACAAGAAGCCTCAGAAAATGTTTCATCAAATCAAAGGTTGCCACCAGCTTTCTGAGCATTCCCATATTCTTTAGAAAGCTGCTAGCTCAGCCCCTTCCAGGAGAATAGTTTCCCAGAATTTCCAGTCCCACTTGATAGAAGGACCAGTCAATTGGCCTTGCTCATGCTTGGCTGTGGGTTCCAGAGTTCTGTGTATTTTGAGCCCTAAGTGGAAGGATGTCCTGGTAAACCACAGGTGAATGTGATCCTTCCCCACCATTCTGCTGCTTAGTTTTATAAAAGGATCTATTCCCATCAGACTGGCACATCAAAAAGTTTAGGGCACAAACCAAATACCCCATAAAAAATTGATTTCTAACCTTGTTAGCTCAGCTCTGTAACTGGTTGGGAGGCAGAGCCACCCCCAAAGTTAGAATGGCATTTAAGTGAAGTCAGGTCATTTACAAATAAATTACTATCTACAAAACCATCATAACTGAGACAGCAATGAGCACCCAGAGAAATCCATTCAGAGATGCTTTACTATTCCGGTTGCACATTATTAGCCTGACATGATGCCGTCTGCTCCCCACGCTGGGCGCACACAGAGGCAGGGGCGTTCTGGACCCAGCACTCTGAAATAAGCCTTTAAGGATTTCCAAATATTTGCAGAACTGCATTATTAGTCAAGATAATGACATTTTTATAGCAAAGGAAAAATCACAGCTGAAATGCACAAGGGCATGAGATGAGACCTGCACAATCAGCTTCAAAAATAGCCTGAGCCATCTGGCTTCAGAGGTATCAGCAGAAAGCAGGGCAGCCCTGGGTGTGTGGTCAGCAGTGGTGGTCAAGGTGAGCTAGGGACTAAAAGCATAGCAGATTGCTCTCGATACCCCCTCAGGTACTGTTAAGGAACATAGCTGAGGCAGAGGTGGTCAGTCAGTCAGTAGGTGAACACCAATTTATGAAATGTCTACTGTGAACCAGGCACTAAGCATTGGGGATACAAAGAAAAATAAAAGACAGTTCTTGATTTTGAGGAGTTCACAATCTAAATCTATTGGTGTGCCAAGATTATGGGGTCTTTTCTGTATAGCCCACAAAAGCCACCAGACAGTTTGGCTCTATAACAGTGGAGGGCTGTAATGGAGAGCATGAGGAAACTGAAGATGCTTGCTTGCAGAGAAGGTCCCGACCTATACCAGTAGAGGGAATCGGCTCATCCAGAAGATGCCTATTGGAATGAAATCACAGGGCCAGTCACTGTCCAAAAGTGGGCTCCTAGGGACATGAGGGGTAACTGCTTTGTTTTATTTACAATAGGAGGGTTCTTAGCTCATTAATGGGTACAAGGTACAATGAGGCAAATGTAGGTCTGATGTCCCCAAAGATGACTAGAGCTCTCCAAAAGGGCATAGGCTGTCATGACAGGTTTCATGGTCAGTGGTGATGCTCAAGCTGAGTTGGGGTGAACTTTTGACCACTGGTTGTGGAGGCAATCTTTTATTAAGTGTGGGACGGACTCCATTACACTGTGAGTGACTCGAGGGTGGGAATGGAGTTCTTGCCTGTCTGTGTGCCCTGTGCTTAGCACAGTTCTTGGCAAATAATAAGTGCTGAATAAACATGTGATGACTGACGATGACCTCTGAGATTCCTCCCACTTCTCATATAGGTTGCTGGCACTGAAGAGGTTAAGCCAGAGATCAGCAAATGTCATAGGATGAGAGCAAATGATAGGATGAGGGCCTTAGAGCTAGAAGGGAACATAGGTGGCAGCTAGGGGCCGCTGTGGATAGAGCACTGAACCTGGAGTCAGGAAGATCTGAGTTCAAATACAGCCTCAGACACTAATTTGCTGCGTGACCCTGGACAAGTCACTTAACCTCTCTCGGTTTCAGTTTCCTCATTTATAAAATGGGAAAAATAATAACACCTGCCTCCCAGGGTTGTTGAGAGGATCAAATAAGATCATATTTATAAAGACATATGTAAACTGTACAGAATTATATAAATGCTAGGTTTTATTGCTGTTGTTGTTAACTAGTCAAAAATTAATCTAGCTTCACAGTTGGAAAGGGACCCTGGGATATAGTTATGGAACTGGCCAGAGAGTAAAAGATGTCCAATCTTCTGTGACTTAATCACCACAAAAGCCATCTACCTTATCCACCAGCAGTTGAGAACTGTAGAGAGAGACCAAGGCAATTCCTTTATTCTTCTCTGATGAACTTCTTATTCCTCATCAACCTTGGCTATTCTGAGCCTTTCCTTCTCTCCCAAAATATCAGAATTGGAAGGGATCTCAGCACCCACCTGGTTCAACCTTCATATCAAAGAAATCCTGACTATGACATTCCTGACAAGTGGATTTCAGCCTCTGCTGGAAGGTCTTTAGGGAGGCAAAAGTGACACCTCTTTAGGCAGTGGGGTCCACTTTGTTATCCCTTTAATGGCTGGGGAGTTATTTCCTGATGTCCAGCTCAATCTGCTTCTTTCCAGCTTCTACACATTGTTCTGGGTTCTATACCAGCAGGGAAAGTCTCAATCCCCTTCTGGGCAAAAGTGCCTAAAATATTTGGAGATCGGTCTCACACAATATTTTCACAGTGCCATTCTTAAGAACAAAAAGCAATCTTGCTTGTCTGTCTGTCTGTGTCTCTGTCTGTCTATGTTAGTTCATTGTTTCATGGACAGCTTTAGAACTGAAAGGAGAACTCCCAGCACAGCCATGTTCTGACTTCTGGATTTGTGGCCATAGGTGCTCAATGGCAAAGCCAGTGGATTGGGTACCAGACCTTGCTGAGTGAGGAAAGCTCAAGTATGGGCCAGGTGAAGGACGGTGTGTCAGTAGTCCCAAGGCCACCCCAGCTCATCCCAAGAAAATTCTGGAGGAAGTTGCGATGGGAAGGGTGAAGGGGTCGCGATCAGAAGATTCAGTTTCAAATCTGAGCTCTGTCATTTACCGTCTATCCCTCTTGGTTACCTGAGTTTCCTCTTATTTCAAAGGGGATGGCTGAACTCTCTGACTTCTAGGGTCCCTGCCAGTGCTAAGTGGATGATCTAATTGCCATCAGAAGGTGGATGACCACTTGTGTTGGTGTATTTAGATTGCTTTGGTTTTTGTTTTGGTTTTTGCCATGACAATTTATGAAGACCATTTACTAAGATGTCAATTACAGTCTTGGGTGGAGGGAGTCTGCACACCAATTCAATCAGACCTCTTTTGAATTATTGAAAAAGTCACATCTTCTTCCTCTGTTCTAAGCTTCAGGAAGGTAAGCACTGGATTATTTCATTATCATATCTCCTAAAACACCAGGCATAGCATTCCACATCTGGCAGATGTTTAATGTTTGTTGAATGGTGATGTTGAGTGAATGCTGAGGGTTTCAGGATGAAGGGGAAGGATAAGATCAAGAGAAGGAGAGAAAAAGAAGTCTCACTGTGATTTAATCAATCAGCAAGCCTGAATTAAGTACCTACTATGTGCTAGGCACTGAGTAAGATATAAATACAAATCCCAGGAGATAAGGTCTGAGGTGCCAACATTGGCAAGAGGGTATCAATTGAAGACAGAACTCCAGTCTGTCTCACTTGATAGTTCTGTTAGCACTTGGTGGGTGCCCACCCCCAAGCTTCCTCACAGCTCAATTCAGCAGAGCTCCAGCTCCATAGGCTGGCCCTATTTAATTACCTTCTGTAGCACTGAACCTGAACCCCGCTGTGGACATGGACTTGTTTCTCCCAGGGTCAGCACTGACCCTGGGGCCTGACTGAGGATGCCAGGGGCATGAGGGTATCCAGGAGTAAGGGGCCTTGGAAGGTGATTCCACTTCTGTGCAGACTTAGATTCCAATCTCTTACTGTATTTACTACCTATCAATGCCCTCTTCATACTAAAAGTCCTAAGAAATGAGAAGACCTTGGAAGTTGAAAGATTGATCCATAGTCTATTGAATGTCTGCCTGGAGAATAATGGCATCCACCAAACAGCTCAAAAAGCTCCCTGTCATTCAATCATCAACTTTGATTTTCAAGTGAAACTCCATTTAATTGCTTCCTCCCTTTGACTCGACCACACGTTTCTGTGCCACAAAGAGTTAGCACGTCGTTTCCTGGAAGGGTGATGGAGATAGCCAGGCTGGGCAGACACACTTGGGTGGTTGTCATAGACCAGGAAGTGTATCCTGGCATCACTGTACTCTGACAAGATCAGGACCCACTCTAAGAGGCTCTTTTTCAACCTGTGCAGAGGATAAAGGTCCGTGAAACATTAAACCAGCACGTGGACACCTTGGCATTAGTATCTCATGGGCTGCTCCCATGTCTTCCCTTTCTTGTGCTCATTTACAGTAGAACAAGAGATCTTACTGGAAAGAATTGGGAAGGGAAGAGAAAGGGAATGAAGCCAGCATTGATATAGTGCCTACTGTGAGTCAAGCCCTGCACTAAGAGCTTTACAAATATTATCTCATTTGATCCTCACAACAGTCCTGGTGGGTAGGAGCTATGATTGCCCCCATTTTACAACTGAAGAAACTGAGGCCAGCAGAGATTAAGTTGCTTCCTAGGGCCACAGAGTCAGTAAGTGACTGAGGCCAGATTTGAACTCAGGTCTTCCTGACTCCAGGCCCATCGCTGTATCCACTGCACCATCTGGAGGCCTTGTGTTCAAATCATACCTCTGACACTTACTTGCTATGTGATTCTGACTTCCCCAAGGTTCCATACTTCTTAAGACTGATCAGCTAAGACATAGATAGAAAAAGTGCTCGAGTTCTACAACTGCCAATCCTTGTCATGATAAAATCACAGAGCCTTCCTATATTCACAGTAAACCTTGGTGGTTATTGGGGGAACTAGGGATGAAATGGTGCAAGTAAAGACTGAGAGAGGGATCTTTCGGGGCCATGAATATCCAAGCTCCTGCCCTTTCCTGATTTCCAGAACATGTACCGCTTAAGACTCGTTCTGGGCCTTGTTATGAGGAGCCTTCTCAGAAACCTGTGGGAACAGCCCCGGACCTTGGTCACATCAAAGCCACGGTGGTGAGACTGACTTCCTCTCAGGGGCAGGAAGCGTCCTCGGGCCCCTCACTATTTAGTGGTCAAGCGGCGTTATCCTTGTGGCTGGTTATTGTAACTCTGTCCCTGCACCCACAGTCTACCCCTTGGCTCTGCTGGCCTTCTCGCCAAGCCAGGAGGCAGATAGAGAGGGGCGGTGTCTGGCAGGGAGGGGGCGGACGCTTCCCTCTTCAGCCAAAGCCTGGCTCTGAGATCATTCATCTGTGTGGCAGCAGGTCCCTTCCCCACCCTGAGCCTCAGTTTCCAATCAAACAACTCACTAAATGCCAACTACGTGCCGGGCACTGTGCTACTCTGCCAGAGTTAGAGCCGGAAAAGAAAGTCATCTATTATAACAGGGGAGTCAGTAAGCACTAACACATATGGCAGCTACAGGTGACCTGGGATAGGAGCGAGGGGGGTGGGGAGAGAGGCTAGACCCGGGGAGCCGGCAGAGGCCTCATCTGGAAGGCCCAGTTTGAGCCAAAGTCTTGAAGGGAAATAGATTCGAGGATGTGAAAGTGAGGAGGGAGAGCCTGGCCACTGCAAAGGGGCAAATGAGGCCCCGGGTGTGATGAGTAATAGGAGGGCCACGTTGGGGCTGGGCTAGATGAGGTCCCGGCCAGTTCTGAAGCCTCTGACTTGTGCTGGTCCCAAATGGAAGAGGGGCCATAGGAGGGTTGTATGGAGAAATGGAAAGAATAGGAGTGAAAGGGACCCCAGCGGTCATCTCATTCAACCCCCTCTTTTTATAGGGGAGGAAACTGAGACAATATGTGCATAAGTGCATGTTGACTGACTACAAGATCACAAAAGTAGAAAATGACAGAATCAAGATCCAGCCGCAGGACCTCAGGTCTCTGAAGGACTCAGTGTCCTCCTCCTGCACTAGGCACTCTGTGTGTGTATGTGTGTGTGTGTGTGTGTGTGTGTGTGTGTGTCTATCTGTCTGTCTCTGTCTCTGTCTCTCTCTTTCTCTGTCTCTTTGTCTCTCTCTCACTGTATCTCTCTGCCTCTGTTTCTTTCTGTCTCTGCCTCCCTTTCTCCCTCTGTCTCTCTCTCATTCTTTCTGTGTGTTTGTGTTTGTGTGTGTTTGCCTGTCTCTGTCTCTCTCTTTTTCTGTTTCTCTGTATCTCTCTCTTTCTATTCCTTAGATCTGGAAGGAAAGTTAGAAATTAACTTTTCTAAACTCATTTTGTAGGTAAGAGAATTGAGGTTCACTTAGGATAAGTGACTCACTTGCCCAGTAGGTGCTGTCTTGAACCCAGGCCCTGTGCCTTTCTAACTCAGTACTTAGCATCTCTTCTTTGCTTTATACCCTTCATCTCTGAATCTTGGCTCAATGTTGTGATTCTCCAGGCACAGGCAAGAAAGTCCCTGGCAAACCCAGAACAAGACTTATAAGTGAAAGATGCTGACATGGATCCTTTAAATTTCTCTGTCCTCTATCGCCTGTAAAGCTCTCTTTACATCAAACTCCTGCATCTTGGGCCATGGGGGATGGGCCTTCCTGGGGGGCCTCACACTCTCCCCCCAAACCAAACTTCCTCCCAGGCAAATTCCCATTGCTTTATGCACAATCCCCCAGGGAAGAGATAACCAGATTCTGTTTGGTGGTGACTTTTCCAGGTCCTTAACACCATTCACTTCCTTAGCCAATTCACAAAGATTTCAAATGAAAATATCTCACTCCCAACACACACATCCACACCCATAGCCTGTAGCTAGCACCGAAAGCCCTTTTGCTCTTGAGATCACAGTTTAAAGCCTGTCTCGCCAGTTATATTGACACTCTTCCTTGGATGATGACTTGTCAATCTTATTTTTTGAAGAATAATGGAAGAAATGAAGCTCAAACCCCCTGAGAGAGTTTGTGCAGACGAGCCTGCTACAGGAGCTCCCCCACCCCCCGGGGGCCAGCCTCTGGTCTGCAGTCCCTTTCCCTAGTCTTCCACCTGTCCTTAGAGCAATGTTTCCAAGGACTGCTGGGGTTACCTCCAAGAAGGCAGATGGCAAGATTATTTTTAAAACCAGGATCTGACCAGTGCAACATGCCTGTGCTCTTCGTTGGCCCAAGTGATACTGTAATTGGCAAAAGTCCTGGTGAGATACCCCTCAGCCATTGAGCACACCCAGGGAAGGGGGTTTCTTCACCCAGTAGAGACCCACTCCTTTATAAAGGCCAACTCCAAAGCCTCCGACTCATTCATGAAACTTTTCCTGATCCCATCTGTCAAGTCAACAAGAAATTATTAATCATCAACTATGCTCCGGGCAGTGTGCTTAGCATCTGTCAGTAATGACCTTCCTTCTTGGTTCACGTTTATCCTTTCAGCTTCATCTCTTAGGTGCCCTGACCACAGCAGGTCTTGCTGTGACCAATCATTTTCCATGTACAGGATGCATACTCTATTATCTGTCCTCTACAAAAGTTCTCTGGGGCCTCACGGTGGCACAGAGGACATTAGGGGCCCTTAAAGACAACACGAGAGTCTAGGGTTTGTCAGACTCCATTTGATAGAAAGGATTTGGGTCCTGAATGAGTCACATTGTCACCTGTGAACACTTGCCCTGATATCTCACAGGACACAGATGGGAAACTCCATGAGACAGAACCTGCTTTGTCTTTATCTTCGAATCCTCAGTCCCTGGCACATTGCAGGCGCTTAGAAAATGTTGAAATGCTGGACTTACAAAGTCCTCTCTCTGGAAAAGGTGCTATTAGACAGGGATCAAGCCCACTTACAACATGCTTTCATAACAGATCCAGGATGTCTTCAATATTCACTCTGACACCCATTTAAACCACTCTTAAGCAGGAAGAGTGCAGACACGTAGGCACAGAGAAAATAGTTAGTGATTCTATCAATGCTGAGTAGATCAAGAATATGATTGGGTCATGATAATCATCTCTGATTGTGTCTCAGCCTCCTGTGAGGCTGCAGGCTCCCTTAAGTCAGGATCAGAAGCTTTGCCCAGTGCCTAGTGTAGGGTTTTGCATAGAGTAGGTGAATAATAAATGTTTGTTTGATTTGAATACCTTGTGAATCAAGTCCCAGAAGGAGCCATGGATGAAGCAAAATCACAGCACTAACAACATAGAAGGAGATGGGCCCTGACCTGCTCAGGCATCTTGTCCAGTGTCCAGGCACAGTGTCTGGCATATAGTAGGTACCTGCCTTGCCTTGACTTCCCATCTGTCTTCCTGAGGCTTGGCATTCTGATCTTCACTTTACATTTATAATAACTGATATTTCTAGGACACTTTAAGATCTCCAAAGTACTGTATTTAGATCCTCAAGGCAACCATGGGAGGTAAAGGCCATTAGCATTCTCATTTTACCAGGGATGAAACTGAGGCTCAGAGGTTAAGTAAATGATTTGCTCATGGTCATGTAGATGATGAGTGTCACAGGTGAGAATTGAGCCCAGGTCTTCCTGATTCCAAGTCTAGGCCTTTTTCTAGTACATCCCATGGCTTCCATTCTTTTTTTCCCTATGTTTCTTCTCTTACTAGAAAAATGGAATTCTAGAGGTTAATAAAGAACCATAGATCACAAGTGTCTCAAACCTACAGAAGGGCAACATCTCACAGAATCATAGTTGAAAGGGATTTCAGCAGTCATCTAATCCAACCTGTCCAACTACAAAATACCGAGTAAGTGGTCTTCTAGCCTTTGTTTGTCTATAGCCTTCTAGGGGACAGGAGTCTACTGCCACCCTTCTCAGAACTCTCTGAGCATATTGGTTGTTCCATTCTTAGGCTCTAATAAGCTTCTAATTTGTTCTGTGCATATCCATGACCCTGTGAAATCTCCCTTCTAGAGGAAGAGGGCAAGAAAGGCTCCAGTTTGTTGGAGGGCCCTATGGAAGATTTGGACAAAAGTTACGCAAAATGAGAAAGTTGCAACGTTTCATGATTCAAACCAAACCAAGAATAGCCATAGCTAATGGTAGCAGTCATCTCTTATTCTTACTCTTAGTAGAGTAAGGACACCAGAGACCCATCCCAATAAAGGCCAGTTACATGTTTATGTACTTTATACAAGTCTTGTATCATGAGAAAAAAATTATAAACACTTACAAGAAAACAATATGTTGGCTAACAGGTGCTGGGGCAGAAAGTGCATCTTATTAAATTTCATTAACAATTAAAACTGCCAAAAGTATTGTAACCCATTAACTGTTTTTGTTCAGTATCACAAAGCCTTAGACAGAACCTGCTTTGTCTTTATCTTCATCCTTATCAGCCTTAGACTGTTCTAAACTCATGTCCTATTTAAGTACTGAAAATACTTTAAAAGACCCAAATATCCTGAGAACACCAGAGTATTTGACCCCACATAGAAAACTATTCTCTATTTAAAACATGCCACCAACACAAAAATGACAAAAATAATTCATACAAAATGGAACATTTTCAGGAAGGCCATTCAGTCCCATTACTGTTGCTCTCCTGAAATCCATAACTTAGTATGGTTTCCAAGGTAAAGAAGCAAGACACCCAAAGCCTAGTTAGGCACAGCAAGCCATGTGGCTCCTTCCTGTTGAGTTTTTTTTTTCAAATATAGCAAAATGTCATTTGGATTTGATAAGTTCAAAATTCTTAGTGTATTCCAAGAAAAGATTCAACAGTGAACCAATGGATGAAGATTATATCTACAAATAGCTTGGTCTCCTCCTGGCAAGACCCATTAAGCCTAAGGTTATCGAGGAGACGGCAATGGCTGAATACATGAAGAGACTTGCTGAAAACTTAAAACCAAAGCTGAAGGGAAAGAACAGATTTCAAATAACCTATGTAATACCAGCCTTGTAGTTTTCAGAATAGAAAAATGAATTGTAATAGATTTGTAAAGGACCATAACAGAAACATCTATTTTTTTCTTTTCTTTTTTTTCCTTTTTCAAAATTCAATTTTATTTTCAGTTCTGAATTCTTTACCTCCCACCTCCCCCTCTTTCAAGAAGGCAAGAAAAATAAAACCCATTACAAGTAAGTCCAGTCAAGCAAAACAAATTCCCCCATTAGCCAAGTCAGGAAGAAAGGAAGCATTTATTAAGAACCTACTATGTGCCAGGCACTGTGTGAAGTGTTTTACAAATATTATCTCATTTTATTCTCACAACAACCCTGAGAAACAGGTGCTATTATTATCTCCATTATATAGAAGAAGAAACTGAGGCAGACAGGTTAAGTGACTGTCAGCCTATCCATTGCGTCACCTGGGCACCACTACCCACATGTGATCTCATCTGGAGTAGTGTATTCAGTTCTGGGGACCACCGTCTAAGAAGGACACTTAAGCTGGAGAGCATCCAGAGAAGGGTGACCACATTCAGGTCTCTGAGCCCATGATGCGTAAGATCAGGTGGAGTATTTGGGTTTATTTATCATGGAGAAGAGAAGATTCCGACAGGACGTCATAGCTATCTTCAAGGATTCAGGGTCAGGTGGGAAATCTATAGAGAATGAAGGATTAAGTCATAGGGATTAACCTTGCTGGATTAACCTTGTCCTGCCTGACCCCTGAGGTCAGAACCACGAGAAGGGAAGGGAAATGCTGGGCAGCCCTCCCTAACCACTGGAGCAGCTCAGTGTAGGATCAGCTGCCTCTCTAGACCATTGTTCTGCCACCTCGGAGGTCTTTAAACAGACTGCACAAGCACTTAGCAGTTAGACTGTAGTCAGCTATTCCTTTGTGTTCAGGTTCGACTAGAGGTCCATTGAGGCCCCTTCTGACTCTCACTTTCTGTGATAGTTTTGTTTCTGCCTGAACCAGAGATTGAAACCAGGAGCTACTTTTGAAGAAACTCCTTCTACCACAATGACTGTCAAAGCTTTCTGCAACATTGAGAGGGAACTTGAGCACTGAGAAGTCCAGTGACTTGGCCAGGGTCACACAGCCAGTCCGTATCAGATGTAAAGCTTGAACCCAGACTTCCAGACTTGAGGCGAGCTCTCTTTTCATCCCAGCTTTATTTCACACAATGAGAACTTTCTTGAGGAAGGGACAAGTCAGAGGACAGATGGGGTAGGGTTCACCCTAGGTCCTAAAGGGCTGCCCCCTCTGAAAGCTGATAGTTTCTGCTCACATTGGCTGCTCTGCTTGCCCAGAGCTTTCCATGGCAGTGTCCATATGGTTTCTCATTGTAGATCTCTCCATGCAGTCCCAGCCTGACGCTCTGATTGCTTCTAGAAATCATGTCCAATTCAATGGCTCTGCCTTTTCTCATCACGTTGAAACCCCCTGTTTAAAGGGACACAAAGGGCTGCTTGAAACCAAGTGCCAGGCATGCCAGTGCCAGGCTGCATGCTGGTGCCTGTCTCATATTCATCCCACAGTAAAGCTGCAAACCAAGACCTCTCCATCTCTGAATGATGCCATCCCTCCAATCCACCTCCATTCAGGCATATTTTTTTTTCCTTATGCCAGCTGTTCGCCTGGCATCAGACATGGAATCTCAAGCTAAGTTATTCTCATGAAGGCCACTGCTGCTATCATCATGCCAGACGTGTAACCCTGACCTCCCTTCTACCAGATTCACCTGGGAGATGATTTCATCCAAGCCCATTGGAATTTTTCCCCTTTGTTTTTGCCTGAGCAAAAACATGTTCCATAACCCATACTCAATACCATGGCTGATCGCTGATATTCACTGATGAATTTCTTAAGTTCTCACAAAGTAGCCAATTGCCTCCCTCAAAGATTTCAGAACAAGTCCTCTGAGTACCCACAACACAGAAAGACTAAAGACCATTAGTGAAATTTCATAAATATAATTCATCCAGCCTTCATCAATGTACATGAGTAGCCATTGTACAAATATTACCAATATAATATACCAAATTTTCTGTGCTGCTATATGCACCTCTAGGTAGACATGTTGTTGGTCCAGTAGAATGAAAGCTGCTAGTGGGCGGGGACTCTTTCCTTTTTGTCTCTGGATCCCCATCATCTAGCATTATTCAACATAGATCAGGTAGCTAATAATACCTGTGGGTATCATGGAATTGCATGTGGTCTCATATTTATAACACTTTTCTTTCTATGGGAACATTGAATAGCCAGAACTCACTTAACCCAACAGGACAAACTTAGTTGTTTGATACAAACCTATCTGAAAGGTAATGGAGAAGGGGAATGAAAAAAAACAAAACTCAGCCTTTTCTAGGCAAGTGTGCCACATTAGGGGTATGGGTTCCATAGCTTACTAAACTGTCTACATGGCTCTAAATTTAGCCTGGAAAAGGAAGGAGCAAATCGGAGGAGGTATTACAGATTAAGTGCTGGCAAAGTAAGAGTGTAGGGATTACAGAGGCTGGAATTTGAAGAAAAACAAAATTTGAGAAGTAATTCTAAAAGTATAATGGGGGTGGAGGAACACAGCAACTTAACTATAGACAACTAAGTTATAAAGGTAAGGTGCTAATGTACGCTGATAGAGTTTGTAACCACACATGAGGATGCAAGCGCAGGACCTTGGAAGTCTTGAAATATGTGTATTCCTATTTGCAAATCTAAACTTCATGCCAGATTTGGATCCAAATTACCAATAACCAGATATTATTCAAAGGACATAGAGCCAGCTGGTTCCATTGTCCTATTTCATACTCTAAAACCCTTCAAAAGCCTCAGCTTCTTCCTGACCCTCCAACTCTACCATTCATCCATTTTTTTCCTTTGACAGATATTAACAAAACTTAACTATGATATGCCAGATGTGACGTTGGACACCGGGGTGACCACACGTAGGTCTGGTCAAAGGCCTGCCCTGATGGAAAATTGTTTGGATGACTAACCTGGTCCAATGTGGCAGCTCCTTGTCAAGGGCCTTTAGATGGCTCAGATAGGGCACTAAACTTGGAGTCCAGAAGACGGTAGTTCGAATCCTGCCTTAGACACTTACTACTTGCATGTTTCCTCTACTAGCCCCAGTTTCTTCTTCTGTAAAATGAAAGGGATGGACTCTGAAGTCTAAGCTCCCACCCAGTTCTACATCTGTGATTCTGGGACTTTATAGCATCTCTCGTACCTGGGAAAACCAAGAGTTTCCCTTTCACACTGCATCTGAGAAATGAAACGTCCTCCAACTCCTTGCATGGCTCTTCATTCATGAAAAGTGAGGCAATGCTAGATGAGAAAAGGGAGCTCAGAATATTTTGATTCTGGGGAAATACCAGCTATGATTTGTGATTGATTGTCAGTAGAACATTGTTGGCATTGGTTCCCAGGGGAGATGCCGTGTGTGTAGAGTGACGAGATTGGGGTGAAAAGGCAAAAATGGCAAAAATGTGGGATGGAGGTGACTGAAAGCAACTCAAGTGAAAAATCATATGTAAAATGTTTTACAGACCTGAAGATTCTATCTAAGTGCTTAGCACAATACTTGGTACGTAATAAGTTCTCATTCATTGAGTTTTCATAACTGATATTTTTTCCAACTTAAAAAATTCAATCATTAAAAAATCAGCAGGAAGGCTATAGATTATTCATGCCCTGATTGCTGGGTGACTTTTGGTCTTACTCAGGAGAAAGAATAGGAGCTGGGGGGAAAACAGAGCATATTGTAAATCCTACCCTTAGTGTTGGAAGCAAGACTGACCATTTAGCTTAAACAGGAAACTCAGGTCCTGGATTCTGCTAGTTCTTTTCAAAACATTTCATGATCCACTGCTGACCCATGGTTGATACAGTATTTTGTTTTTCTATTTAGTATACTGATCAAAATTTTCCAAGATCATCTCCTCCTCTATCTGCCTATCAGGGCTCAAATGAAGTGAGACTGAGTACCTGGTACATTTGGCTGTGGCATCCTAAATCTCTCTGGGTGATTCATACTAACTAGTATTATTCAGTAAATAGTAATTTTCTGGATGGGGAGGAGTTGGTACAGATTAAGTGCTGGTAAAGTAAGAGTATAGGGATTACAGAGGCTGGAATTTGAAGAAAAACAAAATTTGAGAAATAATTCTAAAAGTATAATGGGGGTGGAGGAACACAGCAACTTAACTATAGACAACTAAGTTATAAAGGTAAGGTGCTAATGTATGCTGATAGAGGTTGTAACCACACATGAGGATGCAAGCACAGGACCTTGGAAGTCTTGAAATATGTGTATTCCTATTTGCAAATCTAAACTTCATGCCAGATTTGTATCCAAATTACCAATAACCAGATATTATTCAAAGGACACAAAGCCAGCTGGTTCCATTGTCCTATTTCATACTCTAAAGCCCTTCAAAATATGAATGACTGATATTGTGAATGGGAAGCATCATTGTCATAGAGGTAGGTATTTACTATAAGAATGTAAATTGCTTTTTTCCCCTCCAAACAAAATTAAAACTAATAGATTCACTCTTTGATGTTATGAGGCTAGAGTACATTGCAGCCAAAATACTGCTTTAGAAAGCTAGGATGAGTGAGGAGTATGCATGTGAAAGCTGATTTGGTTATTGAATTATCACGTGGGTAGTTTATTCAATTTCAAGCTTACTGATAGGCTTAATCTATGGCATGCATCTAGAGGATGAGGGTGACAGACAGTACCTGAATGACTTGTACTTTTTTTTCTTGTAAGATATCTGGTTCAGGTGAGTCTTTTGATATTAACCCTTTCCTTTTAAGAGAGTTAATATATGTTCAGGAGACACCGGAAGGAAAACCCTTAAGCCTTTAAAGGGATGTTTGGATCTTTTGAATCAAATGCTTTTTTATACCCAGCAAACTCTGTGATCTTATATTCTCTCTTCTAGTTGTTTGGTCATTTTTCAGTAATGTCCAACTCTCCATGATGCCATTTGGGGTTTTCTTGGCAAAGATACTGGAATGCTTTGCCATTTCCTTCTCCGGCTCATTTTGCAGATTAAAAAAAAACAAGGTTAAGTGACTTGCCAAAGGTCACAGATCTAGTAAGTGTCAGAGGCCAGATTTGAATTCTCTGTGCCTTTCAGTAATTATGTGGTTATAAAGAGGAGTATGTAGAATATCACTTGTGAAAGCCTACCTTCTTTTCTCCCAGCTTTGTCAACGAGGCCCTTGATAAGAACATAGATTTTCCTGCTAGAATTTATACAGATAGGAAGGTAGACATATAGGTTCCTAATTATTGATATTCTCTTAATAACTTCTTCAATAATAGGGTCTGTGATTTTGCAGATGATGATGACATGGTGCTGACTGCACCAAGCCTCTGAACCTTACATGACCTCCTAAAAGATTTTTAGTGACTCAGAGTGTTTGATCTAACAAGTCCTGTAGGAAAACAAAGTAGATTGAAAAGGCCAATTGTCTAGACTAACAAAAATAGTTGGATGGACAACACATAGAATCGGTCAATGGGACATTTCTTGGAAGGACATGACAAATGGTCAGGAAACTGGGCCTACATATTCTACTGGCCCTCAGAGAGTGTCTGGTGAGCTGGAGGGAGGCCCCACACATGTCAATTGGGACTCATATTGGGGAGCAATGAAGAATGAAAATGGCTTGAAATGAACTCTATCAGCATAAGGGCCCACAGTGATGTGATTATAGAACTTTAAAAGCACAGATTTATGAGTTAAGATACCTTTAGGTTGCAGATGCCACCCAGATTTCCATGCATCATTTGAATTATTGAGCATCTTGAAGAGTCCTCAGGCTGGGGCATTCCAGTCACTCACCTTGTCAGCACCAAATGAAGGAACAGTGGAAAGTCCATCAAGAGCAAGACCGCCAATGACAATGATGACGAAGGGGGTGATGGGCCCTGGTTTGAGTGCTTCACTTACAACTTTCTTTTGTTTATCATTTTTGTTCAAATCAACACAGCTTCGACCCCAAGCATCAACGCTCTTCAATATCTAATTTCACAGTTTTCTTCACACATATCTCATGTTATTTGTTATAGTCAGTGGCATCCCACCACCTCTGTCTATCCTCGCTACCTTTTAAATGGCTTAGCTGGCAAATCATCCATCATCAATTGTGAAACATATTTTAACTTCAAGTAAGACCAGTTTAGAAAGAAAACAAGTCTTGTCTGGCCTAATTGGATACATTACTCACATCGATAAGTGATAAATGCTTGTTCTGGAAAAAAAGGTAGGTTTTGTTGTTGTTGTTGTTGGGTGTGCATGGGTCCGTTTCATCCCCAGATCTCTCTGTACCGTATAATTTGGGCAGAATTAAAATTTTCAGTTAGCTTCTAACCGCAAAGATATTGAGTTAAAAAAAAAGCAGAAGCTTCTGTGGAGGCAAAAAAGGTGCAAGCACTTGACTTCTGGGGCCCCACATGCTTCTCACACCCACTAAATGTGACTATTGAGTTCACTTATAGAGTAGGCATGAGTCATATTCAGCCTGAGCTCATGCAAGACAGAAGAGAGAAGTGGTCTGTGCATGTCGGTAGGGTGGATTTCAGAACATGGCAGCTCTTTGCAGTGGGCAAGATGCTTTACATCTGCTGTCTCATCTGAACTTCACATCAAGCTAAGATCAAGCTAGTCAGGAGGGTGTGCCAGGAACAATCGTTCTCTATTTAATAGATAAGGGCACTGAGGCTTGGAATGGTTAAATGACTTCACCAATGTCCTATAGTTATCCCATCAAAGGGAGGATTGGAACCCAGGTCTTCCTGACTCCAATTCCAGCATGCTCTCCACTCTACCACACTCCCAACTCCAGCTTTATTCTGGAATGCATTTGCTGAACGCTTCCTATTCCAGGAATATTCCAGGAATATTCCTATTCCTTCCCTTTAAAGGGCATGCTGTGCTCGATGAGTTTTTTCTCCTTACCAGCCGAGTCTTAATTCAGTCTACCTGCTACTGATGCTCCATGTACTATCCGCCATTAAGTCATAACGACTCACTTGAAATAGGGCTATTTAGAGGCCTTTAAAGTTAAAAAAAGATGCTGCATTACTTCCACATAATTCTAGTTTAAGAGGAAGAAGATGTGCCTGCCTCTGCCAGGTCAGTGGCTCAGGTGACATTAGCCAGGTGATGCTCATTGCATTTTTCCAGGCCATTTGTCGGGTCCACACCGTCTGGTAGATGGTCCGAACAAATAAGTTAACTTAAGCAAACACCATTTGCCAGTAATGACGGGACAAAACAAACTCCAGGAGAGGTTATGAACAGGCCCGTCTCCCTCTCCGCGCACATTTGCAAACCAATCTCTCTTGTTTGCAGATGAATTAGCTATGGCTTGAAAAATCATTAGAGCCATCTGCTTTGATGGGAAGAGAGCACTGCTGTGATCATTTGATTGTATGAGCAGAGGCTGGGGACCATTTTACCATGTTTTTAGCATCATTTACCCTAAATTTGACATGCCATCTACACGACGCATGGTGTTATCAGTTCCCATCCAGACTCCTTGGAAATCCATTTGCAGCCAAAGCTCTTTACAGAGGTCCCTCTCCAGGCTGCTGTTCCCAGGTCTGTAGCATATGTTAGTGCCTGCATTTTCAACTATTACAACCTGTGGTTACAACAACCAAAATGTTCCTGATTTTCCAGTAAGCCTTAATCCTTTCAAGAGGATTGGAGGTAACAGGCATAAAACAGTCATCAATGTTTAACCAGCAAATTAGTCCCTACCGATGATTTTGAAAGAGATCGTTTTCAAAAATAAAGTCAGAGTGCATTCAATGTTTAATAAGCCTTTTGGTGTGTTCACTCTTTCCAAAAACAATTTACACAAGAGCTTGTAACTGGGACATACATTTGAGACATGACTTCTTTCCTGGAGCTTAAGAAGGCAATTTATCCCACAATTCAATCCTGCGAACATTCATTAAGTGGTTACTATGTTCCAGGTATTGTGTCAGGAGCTAAATTTTGGACTTGTCCTTTTGAAAGGACTCTGGACCCAGGTATGGATTTATGCTGGGACATGTCCATGCTTTTTGTGGGTGAATAATCTGGGAAGCCATGTGACCTTCTGCCCAAATAATGTTGGTTCATCCCTGTGCTGCACTGATGTGCTTCTCTTCATCATTGATGGGATGCTGTCGACTGGGGATGTTTCCTATAGAAAATGTTCTCATTTCAGTAGGTATTGTGCATTGTTTAGTAGGTAAGAGAGACTTGAATTCAAACCTGCCTCAGATACTTACTAGCTATGTGGCCCTAAGAAAGTCACTTAATCTATGCCTACCTCAATTTTCTCATCTGTAAAAGGATGATATTAATAACTATTTCACTAGGGTATCGTGAGGATCAGAGTAGACAATAGAAATAAAGTCTTTTGAAAATCTTAAGGTGCCATGTAAATAAGAGATGTTATTATCATTATTAGTACATTAGAAACAAACAAAAGCTCTGGCCAAATTGCGATTCTTGATGCTCTGTGTGGCTCTGTCCCTCCTCTGCCAGCATGTGAAGGGGACTCTGAGAGAGAGCTTTATAGGGAGGACAGAATTCAGTCAGATATCTGGGGCAGGGCAAAGAGGAGATATGAGAAGATGGCTCCAGCTGCTCCTTTGCAGAGGGTGGGGTCCACGGTTGTGCAATATTTCACATAATATCAAATGCTTTGATCAATCTTGCTGACTTTTTTTCTTCTTTTTCATAAAAAAAAATGTTGGTTGTAAGAGATGGTTCTCTTGGAGGTTAAAGTGAGAAGGATCCAGGAGAAATCTAGGGGGAGAACAAATCAAGAGAAACTGAAAAATAGCGACCGTGCAAAGGGAATCTGGGGCAGAGGAGCACATTCATGGAGCCACGGACATGGCTGGAGGAGAAACACAAGTAGATTTCTAACGACCTTAAAAATAAATATAAAAACAATCTGTATTGTATCCAATTAGGCCACACAAAATTTGTACATTAGAGACTCCAAAGTTAAAACAACAAAGACGAGATCTGTGCCCATCAGTCAGAAAATGGTGGAACAAATTTTGATATATGAATTCGATGGGATTCTATTGAGCTGTAAGAAATGACAAGAGAAGAAATCCAAAGACATGTGGAAGACTTGTATGAAATGATGGAGAGGGAAAAAAGCTGGATCAGGAGAACAAGATATGCAGTGATTACAACAACACAAATATAAACAAGGCTAGGATTCTGAGGTGGCCCCTTAACTACTGTGGATTAGGTGGTGACTGTGAGCCCCCAAGAAAAAGTCATCAGCCAAGTTCTGAGCCTGCTTTCTTCTGTAGATAGCTTTGAGGGTTTTCAATTTTTATTTTTTTGTACAACCCCCAATTTCCCCCAGAACTTCAAAGCAAGTCAAATAAACCTCATTCATAATAAAGGCCCCCCCCCCCACAAGAAGGGGGAAGCAGCCACTGCAGAGTTTCTCTGTAGCTCAGCCGTCACCCAGGGTCACACAACCAGTTCAGGTCAGAGGAGGGATCCAAGCCCAGCTCTCTCCTCTGCACTCAGTAAAGTACATCTTTCATAGTTGAATGAAAAGATCATCTGATCTTGGTTGATTTCTGCCATAGACATGTATTACATATTTACTGATTGTGAGGCATTTTACATAATAATTATATAAACATTTATTAAGCACCAGAAATCTTTAGGACACTCTGCTGTAAATCCGAAGGTGAATACAGAATTCCTGGACCCCAAGGAGCTCATGATTCAATGGGAAGAAGCAAGGTAGAAGATGAGGAAGTGAAGGGAAGACTCAGGAAATTGTCCTGAAAGAATTTGGCTTGGAAGAGGTGACTGTTGGTTCCTGCCCCTACCAGGGAAGGCTTCTACCAGGAGCCTGAGCTAGAGGAGAAGCCACATCTGAGCTTGGCTGCAAAAGAAGAAAAGATGTCACCAGGCAGAAATGTGTCTGTGTGACGCACGGCAAGGGGGTAGAGAGACAAAAGGTGATTGGGAGCTCACCAGAATTCTGGTTTGACTGAAACAAAGAACAGGGTGAAGAAAGGAATGGAAGCTAGACAGGAAACCTTGAATGGCCTTCATTCTCGAACCAGCTAGCTCTGCTTGAGGCCTTTGGTCACCTTTAACAGCTGCTGCCATCAATATCTCCCTCGTTTTCCTCCACCCTTCCTGTTTCCCGTTTGCAATGTCAAACCTAGACCTCAGAGAATGGCAGGGCCCTTGTGAAACCTCCCACCTCATCTTTCCTGGAGAGCTCTCAGCAAAGAGTGGCATCTCCTGCCCTGCTGAGTGAGCATCTTGCATTGCCCAAATAGCATTCAGAATGCCTAAAGCCTGGGGCATTTTGTGCCTACAGTCAGGCTGCTACAGAGGCTCACAGCCTCCTTGAAACTTCGGTGAAAGTTGAAAAATCACAGTAAACACTCCACTTGGGAAATTAACCCACAGGGATCAGATCAGGCAGCAAGCCCAGGCCTGATGTCCATCTGGGTGATTCCACTCATTTCTGAGTCATTTAGGTAGCTCCCACTATGTCCCAGGCCCTGCAGATACAAGGACAAAAGCAAATCAGCCCCTGCTCCCACGAAGCAGGTCTAGTGAAATGAAACAGCACCATGCAAAGGGAAGGGAATGCAAAATACATTCAAAGTAAAACAAAGGTATTGGGACAGAGCTTGGGGAGAGAGGTACACCAAGTACTAGGAGAGGAGCAGTCATCAGGAGGAGGCTTGGGAGCTGAGCCTCAGGGTGTAGGGAGGAGAGGGTCTCAGCCGAAGGAGGCAACATGGACCCGGAGGCTGGAGATCAAATGTCACCTTCAGCGGACCAGGAATAAGCTTGTTGGCTCTAACAAAGGCTGTTTGAGGGGGAGTCCTGTGAAATGGGCTGCTACTTTTGTGAGCCAAGACCTCCTCCCCACAGCCATCCAACTGTAGGTCATTACATGGCTCCTTCTCTAGCTCAGTGCCAATAACTATCTAGTGGAGACGTTTGGTCGACATCTCAAAGACTTTAAATATGAAATTTGAGAGACAGTGCGGTGAGATGTTTAGGGCACTGTACCTGGAGTCAGAAAGACCTGGGTTCCAATTCCATCACAGAAACAGGCAACACTGGTTTTATAGGCCAGGGCAGTTCCTCAATCTCTGTGCTTCAGTTTTCTCATTTGTAAAATCAGGAGCTTGGAAGTAATAAACTCTATGGTCCATTCAAGGTTTCCTGTCTAGCTTCCATTCCTTTCTTCACCCTGTTCTTTGTTTCAGTCAAACCAGAATTCTGGTGAGCTCCCAATCACCTTTTGTCTCTCTACCCCCTTGCCGTGCGTCACACAGACACATTTCTGCCTGGTGACGTCTTTTCTTCCTTTGCAGCCAAGCTCAGATGTGGCTTCTCCTCTAGCTCAGGCTCCTGGTAGAAGCCTTCCCTGGTAGGGGCAGGAACCAACAGTCACCTCTTCCAAGCCAAATTCTTTCAGGACAATTTCCTGAGTCTTCCCTTCACTTCCTCATCTTCTACCTTGTTTCTTCCCATTGAATCATGAACTCCTTGGGGTCCATATAAATATATGATCCACATGTAAATATATGAACTGCAACATTTCACAGAGGAGACTGGGTGACACAGGAGATAAAATGTTGGAATTGGAGTCAGGGAGAAGAGGAGTTCAAATCCAGCCTCAGACGCTGTGTGACAAATCACTTAATCTTGTTTGCCTCAGTTTTCTCATTTGTAAAATGAAGATAATAATAGTTCCTACCTCCCAGGGTTGTTGTGAGAATAAAATGAGTAGTTACAGAGTGCTTTGCAGACCTTAAAGTGCTATGCAAATGCTATCATTATTATTATTAATTACAGCCAGAAGAGATCTCAGGAGCATCAACCCTATACCTGAACCCAAATCAGTTCTAAGTCACTGGGGACCAGTAGTCATCCAGCCTTTGCTTGAAGACCTCCAAGGAGCTGGAACCCCCCACCTGGCCACTCCACTTTGGAACTCACTGTCTCACTGTGGGAATGTTGGTTTGATTGATGTCCTGACATGCAGTCCCAATTCACTGTTTTGAAATGTCCTTGAATTGTTCCTCATTCTGTAGAATAAGAGGAGGATGGCCGGCTGGCACCAAGGAAGGAAGGAAGGAGGAGGGAATTCTCACATTCGCTAGACAACAGAAAGCATCCAAATGTGGTCCTGTTCCTAGCTCTGATGTAAGCAATGTGGCTGTTTCCCCTTTGGTAACTCTGCCCTTCCTCTTGAGCCTTTCTTTATGAACAGAGATCCTAGTGAAAGAGGGTTTTCAAGTGATAGACTTTGATGTCCCAGAATGGGGACTCATGGGGGAGGGGCAAGGAAGGAAAGCAGCATCACTCAGTGCTGGCCACAGCAGACCTTGGGAACACATGTCCCACTTGTTTTAGGCCATCCTGAGGAGGCACTAAGGGCAATTCGCACCTAATCTAATGAAGCCAACATCTTAGAACTGCAGAATCCCAGAATCTTGGAGCAGGAGGGGAGCTCCGGGGCTGTCACGTGAAAGCTAGACCTGAAAACACTTCTCTGAAATTTACTCAACAAGCAGTTCAGCAGACTTTGCTTGGAGATTTGCAGTTGGAGGAGATCTTTCCTCCTGGGGCAGCCCATTCCACTTTGGGCCAGCTCTGACCTACAGGAATGCCCAGTCCCATGCCCACCTGTCTGATGTCTAGCCTCCCTCTATTACTCTACAACAACTGCCCATCATAGCTGCTTCTTTCCTCTGGGGTGAAGTAGAACATGTCTAATCTTGCTTCCAGGTAATAGCATTCCAAGAATTTGAAGACAGCTATTAGGCTCCCTAGCCCCCGGGTCTTCTCTTCTCCAGGAAAAACAACCCCAGTTCCTTCACTCAGTCTTTCCATGACATGAGCTTACATCCTTCCACTATGCTGTCCTGCTTGTCTGGATGCTCTCTGCTTTACCAATGCTCTTTTCAAAGTGGTGCACCTCAATCACAATACTCTAGATGTGGTCTGACCAGAGAGGATCCGGACCAGAGAGGCTCTCACCTCTCCATTCCTGGCCACTAGATCTCTCTAAATGGGCCCCAAAAAGGTTGGCTCTCTTAGAACGTGCAGCCTGTTCACTTCTCCAGATCTTTAGTGAGAGCCCAGACCTCATTCTCTAGCATTCACCAGGATTTTTAGAGTTACGACCTTTCCTCTCAAGTGCAACCCTCTTTCAATTAGTACTTTACTGGAATTCTGTAAGTCAAAACTCGATGGTCACTTGAAAGAGAAGGATTCTTTGTCAAGTAGAGACTGGACTGAGGTCCCTTCCAACTCTGCCATTCTGTGCTATCCCCATGAATCAATTGAGTGTGAGTTGCTAGTTGTGAATCATGGTAATTGAGTTTCACTTTATAAACAGCATGTATGCTTTCGACGGCTGCTGTGGATATCCCAGAGTCCTCCATGTAATCAGGAATCCTTGCCCTGAACTCCCCTCCCCTTCTCCCACTTCCAGGATTTCAAAGCATCATAGCACGTTGAGGCTCACTCAAACACCCTCACTTCACAGCTCCTCAGCCTGTTCATTCCTCATGACCTTTTCTTCCTCCATTCTATCTGGGCCATACATAGAGAAAGGCATCTCCTCACTGCCGTCACTCACAGATGTTCCATTTCCATGTGCACATAATTTTTTATCATTCAATATTTCCTTCTGTCTTATGAACTGTTCTTTGGCCTCACAATGACCTCCATTCTCTCTATCCCTCAGGCCTTCCCCAGGCCATTAACCCTTTACTCTCTATGCTCTCCCCTCCCCCATGTCTTGACCTCTTGGGGAACCATGTCAACTATTCCCTATATTCCAGAATCACTTGCCCTATTGTCCTATTGCTGAGCATGCCCTGCCAAAGTGGATTATTTCCACCAACTACCATCTTTGCTCCTACTTACATACTGTTGAACAGAGCTGGAGGAAAGCTTAAAACCAGGTTGATTGGGCCCACTACAAAATGATGTTAACTCACTTCATTTGGTCCCTCACTAAAAGCAAGACGATTATTTGACTCCTCCCTAATGAATTTGCTCTCTCCTTCTCCACAGCAGCTGCTTTGCATCTTGCCTCCCATTCCTCCATGGGACCGCACTTGCTTCCACCCTCTCTGCTGAAGAGGTTACCTCCTACTATTGGAAGAAAAAACTGAGACTGATTGCTGCGAAATACCTCCTGTCTTCCCCACCTCATTTCACACCACTCCTCTTCCTCCACCATATTTTGAATTGATTTATCCATGTATTTGCTCTCACCTCTCCAATGGACAGTAACCTTCTTGAAGGTCGGTACTGTTTTCTCTTTGTTCCCAGCTTATTTAGTGGAAGATTGAACGCCAAAGTGGAGAAAATTCTTTCTTTCTGTATTTGAGAGAACTCAGCAGAAAAATGTCTGCAGCTGTGGTTTCAGCAGCAGCAACATGGGGCCAGTCCTGAAGGCCATTTCAGGATGGTTTCTAACGTATACTTTAGACAGTTGATGTGGCATGACTTTTCCCTTTGAAAGATGCTCATGGTCAGGAGTATAAGTCACGATCACTCTGGATCACAGAAGCCCGTGTCTGAAGGAGTCTGGCGGACTTGGAATGAGAGAATCAGCCACAGAATTAATCCTCAAGGAATCTTCAGCCATTCAGATGGCTCATGTCATCCCCATGCCAAAAAGCAAGCAATGCCTTCAGGAAGAAAGTTCTGTGGCACAATCTTTTGGTTTGAATCCTGGCTCCATATCCTGACTCCCTGGGTGACTTAGAGCAAGTCATTTCCTCTCTCTAAGGCTCAGTTTCCCTTCTATGTAAAATGAAGTGAATGAACTAGATGCCTTCCAAGATCCCTTCCAGATTTATATACTACAAGGATAGAAAACACCCAATGGAATTCCCTGCCCATAACTCATGGGACTCGCTCACTTACTCTCTGGACTAGAAGACACCACATTGTAAAACCTTCCAACTATGCACTTTAAGAAGGGCGTCCTTTGCTCTTGTCCTGGATGAACAGGTGGGCCTTGTCATTTCAAGGACAATCCCCTACAGGCATCCTTAATCCCATCCCCTTCTTTCTTCACCAGCAGCTCCTGTTTCTTCCCCACTCTCTTATCTTCAGTCTTTCCTTATCTACTGGCTCTTTCTCTACCATTTACAAACATTGCCAGGTCTTCCCCATCTTAAGAAAATAAAAACAAAACTCCCAAAGCTCCCACTTACTTTCACCATCTGTGGGAACTTTCATCCCCTAACTCACATAGCCTTTTCAGCTAAACTTGAAAAAGCCATCAACCCTCAGTGCCCTCCCTTCCTCTCCTCTCACTTGATTCTCAACCCTCTGCAATATTACTATCGTTGCCCTGAAGCTATTCTCTCCAATGTTACCAGGGAAGGGATCACATGGCCAAAACTGGCATTTTCTCCATTCTCATTCTCCTCCCCTTCTCTGCAGCCCTCAGCACTTTTAACTGCCCTCTTTTCCTGGCTACTTTCTTCCCTCTAGATTTTGGGATGCTGCTCTCTCCTGTCTCTCTTCCTGTGTATCTGACTGCTCCTTCTTCACTGAGTTCATGCCTGCCAACTGTGGGGGTCCCTCAAGCCTCTGTCCTGGAGCCCCATCTCTTCTTCTTCTGTATTATTTTGCTTGGTGATTTCATCAACTCCGAGTTCATTATCATCTATGTGTAAATGATTCCTAAATCTATATACCCAGCCCTAACCTCACTCTTGATGATCATTCTCATCTCTAATGGACCTTTGGAAACATCCAACTACACGTTTTACTGTCATTGCAAACTCAACACATCCAAAGTGGAGCTCGCTGATTTTTCCCCTAAAGTCTCCAACAGTTCTATTGCTGTTGCTGGAATCATTATCCTCCCAGTGACCCACTTCAGTGGCATCCTCCACCTCTCACTCCAACACACTGACAAATCTTGTCATTTTTACCTTCAACATGTCACATTCATCCCCTCCTGCTCCTCCACACAGCACCATTCTAATTCCTTGACTCCCTTTAAGACTCAACTCAAATGCAACCTTCAGTAGGAATTTGTTTCTCACTCCCCTCCACCAGTGTGCTCATGGCTCAGAGCACCTTCCCTCTATTTTCCATAGACCTTAGATTTCCCTAGTTACTTGCATATCATCTCCCTAATAGAACACATGCTCTTTGAGAGCATGGTCTATTTCTGCTTTTCTCGTATTTCCAGTATTTAGCACAGCGGAAGCAAAATGGCAATGGTAGCAGCAGCAATAGAAGCAATAGTAGTACTAGTTGTAGAACCAGTAGTTGTGGCAGCAGCAGAAGTAGTAGTAGTGGTAGTAGTAGTAGTTGCTGTAATAGCAGCAACAGTAGTAGCAATAGTAAAGTAGGAGTAGGAGTAGGAGTAGTAGAATTGTATCCATTCTTGACTGTTACAAATGACCTGGTAGCAATAGTATAGTAGGAGTAGGAGTAGGAGTAGTAGAATTGTATCCATTCTTAACTGTTACAAATGACCTGGTACACATTACACCTGGGATCATTGTTCCATAAACACCCCTTTACCCTTCTATGGTCTTGTCTTTCAGCCTGTTGTAAACCTTAATTGATATTTGACCTTCGTCGTTTCCCTCACTATGGGAGTTCAGCAACTTTCTGGGGACACCGTTTCATTCATATGACAGGACTCTGATCCACCTCCTTGAATTGTTTTTTTCATTTCTCTTTCCTGCACTAGCCCAAAATGATGGCCTTTGTTGGCCCTATGTATTGGAGTGAACTGTGCTGGAGATTTTGACAGCAGATTTAATTTGACCTGTTTAAAAATATTTCATTTAACATGAAGTGGAAATTAATCATTTGGCTTTGAGGGAGTTGTGGAGTGAAGAACCTTCTCCCTCTCGCCAACGTCTTCTGCTCCCTTCAGCACCCTTTAGCAGCAGCAAACATTCAATTTCATGCTGCTTCCTTCCCAAAAAAATAATCTTTAAAATTCCTCAGAGAAACATTTCACTGAGACATGCCTGGCACACAGCATGTACTGAATCCAGTCTTGCTGAGTGATTGAATGAATAAGTCAATTAATAGAACTGATACAGTGAACAATTAAATTCTTTGAACTATCCTTCAGCATTGTCTATCAAGTAAAATAATAAATTGCTTACTTGAAAAATGTTGCCTCAAGACCATTTAATTTTTTTAAATTAAAATTTTAAATAGCTCTTGAGGTTTGCAGCATATTTTCCTCCCAGACCCAGGGAAAACCAGTAGTGTGAGTGCTATTATCTCTGTCTTACAGATGATGAAACTTTCTCTCAGGTGGGTTAAATGACTTTCCCAACCTCACACAGCTATCGAGAAGAAGAGCCAGTTCCTCCTGAAGGAACGTGAATAACCACGGAAATCGCCAAGCTCGGGCCGATGCTCTTGTGCATCATGGTTGTTTCAAATCCCAGAGCTGGAAGAGATCTGAAAACCAACACGTGGAATCCAAAAGATGAAGGAAGCAAGAGAGGGAGACTGCCCAGCTGGCTGCGGTAGGGCCAGGATCAGAAGCCAGGGCTCCTCCATTCCAGTTCACGGCTCTTTTCCTCCCCTCACACTGCCCTTTTAGAGGACACAGAGTCAGGGTTAGGTGGTGCTTTGAGTCCTTCACTGGAGTTTTAGGCCATCCCCAGCACAGAGATTGAGGATTCCAAAAGATCTACACAGGCTAAAAACCAGGTTTGAATTAAATCAGATGGAATGCATCTAATCAAGCAAAGCCCTACCTTTAGGTTCAAGAAGTCCATTTCTTGTACACGCAAGAGGGGGCCTGACTACATAGCAGTTTGACTAACAAGGATGTGGGAAGTTGACAGGCCAGTCAGCTGCATGATCGAGCAGCTGGGACAGCCACCTAATGAGGAGGGGCCAAGCTTCCAGGGACAGGGAGGTGTGGGCTCCACTCTGGGCACCATGTGCCAGGACATAGATAACCTGGAGAACCACCCACCTGAGGGTGACTAGAGTGGAGAGAGGCCTGGAGTCCATGCCATAAGAGAGACTAAAGTCAGTGGGTATGTTCACCCTGGAGAGGGGATTCAGGGGGACATGAAAGCTGTCTGCAAGGATTTTAAGGGCTGGTCAGTAAAAGAGATTAGACTCATTCTCTTTGGCCTGGAGGTAAGAACCAAAACCAATGGGTGAAATTGTAATAAACAAAGAAAAGAGGCAACTAGAGTCTTGGATTGGAAAAACTTCCTAACGATTCAAGGTATCTCTAAAAGAAATGGCTTGTCTGAGGCGGTGGTGCGTTTCCACTGACTATGGGTCTTCGAACACAGTCAGCCACCCATGCAACATTTTGTAGTGGGGATTCTTTTCTAGGGATAGACTGGACCAGATGGACGCTGAGTTCCCTTCTGGTTCTCCTGGTCTGTGACTGCCCACAGCATCCACTCTAAGGCAGATTCTCTCTGCCCCCATCTGTCTCACCAGCAGACCTCACCTTCTAGTTTATGGGGGAGGCACCTTCTTTTCTCCTAAACCCTTCTACACCCTCCCCTTCTCTCCTTAATTGTTTCCTGCTGGCAAAGAGCTTGTTCCGCTGTTTGTGAAGACCAGGTCTGTACCCCCTGGACTTCTACCATTGAGTTCATCTTCTCCCATCTTCTCTGAAATCTTCAATCATCTTTTCTCTCTGTCTCTCTCTGTTATTATTATATTCATTTTACAAATGAGGAAACTGAGGCAGACAGCATGTTAAGTGACTTACGGAGGATCACACCCCTAATAACTGTCTGAATCCAGATTTGAACTTGGGTCTTCCTAACTCCAGGCCTAGCCTGGCACTCTATCTACTACACCACCTAGCTGCCCCATTACCTTACCAAAATCTTACTTGCTACAATAAATTCAATGACTCATATTTCATCCTCATTGACCTTTCCACCGCTCTTGGCACTGAAAACAGTGTCTTAGCCTTGTATACTCTTTCCTTCTTGGCTTTCATGTTGTTTTCTCTTCCTATACATCTGACTGCTTGATCACAGCCTCTTTTGCTGGATTAAGTCACTTACCTGCTATCTGCCTCCGTTTCTTCCTCTGTAAAATGGTGATAATAATATCACCTACCTCCCAGATTTTTGCGAAAATTAGATGAGATTATATTTGCAAAGTGCCTTCCAAACCTTAAGGTGCTATAGAAATGTTAATTGTTGCTCCCTGGGCATCCCACCAAGGCTCTCTCCCAGAGGCCTCCTTACTTTTGATGACCTCATCTTTTTTCCTAATGATCTTATCAGCAACTCTCAATGCAATTATCTCCTTTGTAAATTGACTTCCCAAGGCTGCCTTGCTCTCCCTGAGTCTCACATCTCCCACAGCTTGCTGACCATCTTTGCTTGGATGGCCTATGAGTATTTCAGAATAACTAAAACAGAAAGGACACTCACTGTCTTCTCCCCTGACTCTACCGCCCTCTACACTTCCCTATGTCTGTCTAGGTAACCCCCTTCCTCCGGGTCAATCGAATCTGCCACTTTGGAGTCTCCCTTCTCCTTCCCTTTCCATCACTTTCCGTAGCCAATCAGTCATTGCCTTATTGCCTCCTTTCGCCTCTACACAATCTCATGAATCCATTCCTTCCTTCCCTCATCTCTACCCTCAACCGCCATCCCAGTTTTGACCTTCATCACATCTCACTTGTGCTGTTTTGAAAGCTTCTTTCTCCATCTCCCTGCTTTTACCCCTCCCCCATCCCTGAACCCTCTTCAAGCTGTCCTCCACATGGCAGCCCAATAATATTCCTAAAGCATAGGGATGATCCTGCTTCTGTGTTGCTCAATACGCTTCCAAGACTCTCTAATGCCTTTAGGATGTCAACTCTTCAACATGGCCCTCATGTCCAGACTTGTTTCTCCCCAGCCTTCCCACCCACACTGGGATACTTGCTCTTCTCCAACACTGGCATTCCATCAGCTGCCTCTGTTCCTTTGCCTGGGCTCTGTCCCAAGCCCAAAATGCCTCCCTCCACACCTTTGCCTCTTAGAATCTTTCGTTTCCTTTAAGACTCATTTCTGGTATCACCTCCTACAGCTTTTGCTGATCTTCTAGGTTGTGGGTTCTCTCTCCCCAATCAAATCATCTCACTCACTTCTCTGTGCATATGTTGTATCCTCCAGATGAATGTAAGCTCCTTAAGGGCAGGGCCTGCTGACTTTCTGTCTTTGTGTAACACGCTCAGCAGCTACTCTCCAGACTGGGGCCTGCATTGGTAGGTTGACTCTCCAGAGCATAGTTACTCTCTCTCCTCCTCTGAGTTCTAGAGACAGCTCTGAGTGGTTGAAGGGCTGTTTCTAATGCTCAGAATCCCCCACAGGCATGCTTCCCCCATAATAAGCAGCTGAGCTCAATTAGCCAGACAGACTTAATTAACTTTTAGTAATAGGTATTTACTACGGTAGTACAGTTGGTACAAAACACTGGACCTTCTCCTAGTTCTGAAACACACTACCCCACAAAATGCACCAAGTCCAGGGGAAAATGAACAGAAGTTTAGAGTCCCTGTGGCAAGGAGGGGAAAGCTCCTGGAATACCTTTTGTTGGTATTCTGACTCTGTTCCCCTTTCGTGGAGCGTGTGTTCTGCTTGGCTCCTTGGACAGCCTTGAATCTACCTTTCCTGGCCAAGGCCAGTTTGTCCTCAGCTTTCAATGCAAACTCTTACTCTTCTGCTGGCTTTTCTGGAGAAGCAGCTAGGGCACAGTGGGAAGAGAAAAATCCTCTTTAGCCTTCAAAATTCACAAGGTTAACAGTTTGGGGAATGAGAATGAGACCCAAGTCTCTTTGGAAGTCTCTTCTCCTCTTTCTCAAGTGATCCTTAGCCAAAACTTCTCTCCTTGATGTTGACAGAAAATCAAACCTCCTATTCCAAATTAGCTCATTGATTCGATACAGGTCCCCACAGGGCATGGCTGAGCCTCAGCCAATCCACACAGACTTCCTGTCCAACATCACTTCAGTTCATCCTGTGGCTTTTAAGTCCATCCAAACTGCAGAACTTTTCCCACACTTAGTCTAAAGTCTGAGATGATTTGAGAGATTCTGGAGAGATGTTGAGTCCTTGCTCATGCCAACGAACATGTCTGATTGATTGTTCTCACTTGACAAAGGGGGATCAGGGCATAGCACCTCCTCACTTACTTTTAAGTAAAGCGGATTGGTTGTTTGACTCAAGCGACACCAATCTCACATTTGTACCTCCAATGCTTACCACAGTGCGCTTGAGAGATTTGTGAAATGGGGGGCTGAAGAAAGAGATGGATCGTTATGAGGAAAGAGTCAGGTTTCTATTAATCTAAGAAACTGAAAGGAACATTGATTTCAAAAACCAAGGGCACAGCTGACTAAGGACATCCAGAATTAGCCCTACTAAGAGTTCAGGATAAAGTTTAAAACGTTGTTGCTGCTGCTGTAATTGTTGTTGTTTATTTGAGTTTTTTTGGGGGGCGGGCTTTGGGAGGAGCAATCTCCGTTGAGGCTTCTTCCTCAAGTGACTCTAGCTCTAGGTCCATGCTAGAAGCCAAGACCAGGCTTCTGACCTCTGGGCTGTCTTTGCTGCCAGCCTGCCATCTTGGGGAGAGGATGGTGGTAAAATTCATGTGTGTGTGGGGGGGGGGGCTTAGATGAGATAGGGGAGAAGTAATTTCTAACCCTTGGTACACAGATGTTGGGTCTCCTTGCTCTACCTATGACCCACATCTTCTCTACTAGGTGCCCCCTTCTCCCTTCAGAGTCTGGGCCTGCTGCCAGTCTGGAGGACAACCTCTGACCCCACACTCTGGCCCTCCATTGGGCACATGGCTGGGTGACAGAAAACATTTGTCTTCTTTGTCAATGCAACACTCTTCTACTCACACATTTTCCTCCCCCCTCCTGTTCCTCCTCCTCCTTCTCCTTCTTCGTCTTCATCTTCTTCAGATTTGCTTTAGGGATTATTTTCCATTTAAAAGAATGTTTTTCTTCTCAAATAAACTGGGTACATGCAATGGAAAATAATTAACCATTTTCAAATCCAGAATGACATCTTTGAATGCAAATACCAGTAGATACTGTCACTGCCTCCAGAAAGTGGTAGCTTTGGGAAAGAGAATGGAGCTGTTTCCCGGATAAAGGACCTGGCAGGAAGTCTGTAGTGTCAGAATGCTAATAATTGCCATTTACATGGGATTGTTCATACAAGATCTCATTTGATATTCAGCACAGTCCTTTAAGGTAGGACTGGGGTTCAGCAAGATGAAGAGGTTTACCTCTAAGTGGTCACACAGGTAGTAAAGAGATCTCTGACCTGGCACAAAGTAAGTACTTAATAACAAATGTTTGTTGACTGACTGAGAGGTGAGAACTGGAGTCAGGGTTCTCTTGCCTCTAAGACCAGGGCTCCCTGGGGCTCTACACATGGCAACAAATGTGTGACCCACAGGCCTTGCAAGTGATTTAGCCAAATGCCTTCTTTCCAAGTCTGGGATCCAGGATACCTACAGCAGTCCCCCTGAGCCTCTCAGCAGGGTATCTGTTACAAGGTATTAAAGTCAGCTTCTCAGTCACCGCCACCCAATGTGTCTGGGCACAGCAGACAGGTAGATTTGCTGCCAGCAGAGCCATTGATCATGGAGTTATTGTCATACGTGCCTCTTGCTTCTGGGGCCTTGAAACATGACAGTACATACAGAGACTATTAAAATCTCTTTGCTAACCATAAAAAAAAAATCAATTGTTCTCCATGAGGAGATGCCCTCCAGTCCAATCAATACACAGCAGCGCAGTATGAGACCTCCGTGCTCCTGGGTTGATTCAAATATGCAGTTGGGGAAAGGTATAAGGTGTTGATTTTTTTTTCTGTTTTATCTCTCCTGTGGACCAAGAAAAATGAAGACACAGTCTGCTACATTATTTTTTAACCACATAAATGTGTCAAAAGAAAAGGGCTTCTTTTTTCATGGTATAATTCCTTTAACAGAATCATCATTTTCAATTTCATTTCAACACATGTGGTAGAAGAAGAGAGCAGGCCCAGACTGTCCATGTGAGTGTAGGTTCTGAAATCAGAGCTGGGATGTCCTGTGAGATCATGGAGGCTCTTATCGAGTTCATTATTGAAATCTATCTCTCGATAAAAAGGAGAGGGAAATCTGATGTTGCCTAGAATAGAAGACCCACCTGAGCCAGATGTAATGCAAGCACAGGCCTCAGCTCCCTCGTGCTCCTTTGTGTCCCCGATAAATCAATACTTGCTTGCAATTCATGGCTCTGGGTCTGTAAAGTTGGTGAACCCTGCTGCTCTTGCCACTTAGAACCTTTATGTGTTTTCATATAAAGTTTGGGGAGCATTTTCCCCCAACAATCCTTGAAATGGGAACAGAATTCAGAATAAACCTTAATACCTGCTGCTGGAGAGGACAGGGCAGGAGTGTCTCCAACCAGAGAAGAGCCACATCACCAGACCAAGGCTTGTCACACAGACACCAGAAATGTCTTATTCATGGGAAAAACCTCGGTACATTATCCAATTAAATCTTCATATCTTCAATTAAAAAATATACACAGTCTTACTCCTATGAATTCAGTGGAACAAGAAGCCTTCTCTTTGAAAACAATATTATCAAAAGAAAATGAGTTATTCATGGGAAACAAGGGCACAGGGATGAAGCACCTAGTCCATTTTTTTTAGCAGAACCACCAGACTGGTAGACCAGAGGAACGTCAAAGAGATGGTTTGTCTAGATTTTAGAGAAACTTTTGACAAAGTCCTTCTTGCTGGTCTTGTGGAAAAGATGGCAAAATGTGGGCTAGTAAAATGAGGTGAATTCCAGACCACTTGAACAGTCAGATGCCAAGAGCAGTCTTCACTGGGCCCAGGACAACTTTCCAGAAAGTTTTTCTTGGAGTGCCCTGGGGAGTTCAGATGCCTTTTTTTTTTTTCTTTCAGCAATCGATAGCAAAGATCTTAGCTGTCTACCTATCAGATCTTCAGGGAATACAAATCTGAGAGGGATTGTTAGCACACTGAATGATAGTTGGAATTAAAAAGGATCTTGAGAGGCTACAATAAAAGGTCAGATTTAATCATATGAAAGTGAACAGAGGAAAACAGAAAGTCTTTCACTTGATTTATAAACATCGACTTCACAAATAAGACAGGAAAGAAGGGATGGAGGGAGGAATATAGAAGGAAGGAAGGAAAGAAGGAAGGAAGGATGGGAGGAAAAGTAACACTTTGAGGAGGACAGGAAACCATGTGTGGTGGTAGATTTCAAGCTCATATATAATGAGCTCATATAATGACTTGATAGAAAGAAAGACTTGCTAAGAGCTTGAGCTCTCCCAAAGTGCAATGGTCTGTCTCCAGGGGGATGAGTGTCTCTAGATGACCACTTATTGAAGATTTCCTAGACATCATCCTTGTTCAAGTAGGGTTTTAATCCAATAGCCTCTGAGGACCCTTCCAGGACTGAGATTTGTAATTCTGTAAGGTAACTCAGATTTTGGAAGCCTGACTTGTACAAGGTTCAGGCTCCTAATGAGGCACAGACCTAGTAAGAATGTTATTGATGACTGTTCAGTGTGGATGGATAGAAGACAGAGTTTTGAGGTGTTGTGAATGGGTCCTGAAGGGCTCAGGCCTATGGTTGAGGCAATAGCGTGTCTGGGCAGTCTGGATTTGTCCTGGGGAAGCACGGTAAAGGTAAAGAGACCGTGTCCTTCATCTAAGAGTCTGAAGAAGCACCAGTCATTCTCCCAAGGCAGCAGAGAGCTCTATACTCTGCAATAAAGACAATAGTAGAAGACATTTGTACAGCATTTAAGGAATTTACTTTGGAAAGGTGCTTTCGTCACAATAATCCTGTAAGAGGTCCATGGAAGTGGTTGCTGTGAAAGCTGCCTAAGCATTTATTTCTGCTGCATTTCCAGATGAATAACTCAGGTCTACCATGCCTGCCCAGCCAAGATTTACCTCTTTAGCCCCCTTAGCTTCAAAGGTCTCAGTCCCTCTAGGAAGGGCATGTTCTACCGAGAGAAGCAGGAGTCTTGAAGGAAATTCAAATGCTACCAGAAGCCAAGGCTGAATCTCTTCTTATGGAAAGAGATAGAGAGGAAAAACATTTATTAAGTCTTTAGTTGGTTCCAGATATTTGAAATAACTATAGAAAACTGCATGGCTTTTGTTCTGAAAAAGATAAGCCATTCAAATTGGGGGAGAGAACTCATTTTCCTAACCTCTTTTTGGTCCCCAGTGCCATCCAGAGTCTGAAAGGGAAAAAAAAAATTCTTTAGTGGACTGGGAGTGTAATTTCCCTTAGGATGAACATATCACATCCAGAGGCCAGGAGCAGGTGGTCAACACAGTCCTTGTTCATTGAACTTGCAAAAATAACTTCTTAATCTCTTAGTTTCTATTTAATACAAATGTGTAAATATAACTAATTCACCTACTCATGTGCATGCTGTGGTGATTAGCTCCCTAAACCAAAATTAAGGACAGGGGTGCTCATAATAGAAAGCAGCCAAAAGGACCCATGGGATTGTCCAGGTCACATTCTCCAGGGATGTGAAAGGCCAGCATGGTTCTGAGTATGACTTTGGCAATGGAGTAACTGAAGATAGTTTAATTCCACGTCTTCAGAGAATGTAAATGCTATGGTATGCTGTGCTATAGTCAAGTAGCTTTTCTCTACTGCCCATTGTGGTGGGCAGTTTTGTCTGAGTCCATAGTGAAATTTAGAATTTTAACTTTGGAAATCTCTAAGCAGATGTGGGAAAGGAATGAAACCATGTGACTCCTTTTTTTTTTTTTTTTGGTTAGGCAATGGGGTTAAGTGACTTGCCCAGGGTCACACAGCTAGTAAGTGTTATGTGTCTGACTCCGGATTTGAACTCAGGTCCTCCTGAATCCAGGGCCATTGCTCTATCCACTGCGCCACCTAGCTGCCCCCATGTGACTCCTTCTCAAGGAGTCTTTTTAAGTGACATCTGAGCCTCAGGGAGAATCCTTAAGTGATCCATTCTGCAATGACCCAAGGCCCTACAACCCAAGCCCATGTCCAAGATCAGTTGAAGGAAGTGGAGATGGAGAGGACTCAGCAGGAATGTGACAGGTATCTTCAAGTATTTGAAGGGCTGCCCTTTAGAAAAGGGGGGAAACTTGCCCTGCTGGACTTTACGAGTATAAAATTGAACAGGCTTAGCCTTTATATGAAGGGAGGGAAACCTTGAAATTAGCCCTGTCCAAAAATGGAATGGGTCTCCCTAAAAGGTAGCAAGTGCTTCTTCATTGGAGGCCTGTAAGGAGATACATTCAGTAATGTTGCAAAGGAGATAAGTGTTCAGATGAGGGGGTAACCAGGGGTCCTCAGAGGTTCATTCCAAAGGGGAGATCCAGGGATTCTACCTAAATGTCAGGCAGCAGGTCTAGTCAGCCCATTAAGAGCGCTGAACGTACACTTAGGTGGTAAGGATTAAAAACTGGATTAAGCATCTTCCCAGCCATGGAATATTCCATTTTATATATATATATATATATATATATATATA